>NW_027555847.1:241648184-241883481 GCF_003287225.1 Phascolarctos cinereus
ACACATATTCATACTTGAAGTTAGCTCTCCAAGGAAGTTTTGAACCTTTTCAGAAGATGAACTAGATGAGCAACAATGCTCCATCATTCCTGAAACATGTACTCCAGCAATTCCTAGGCTTAACATGAGCAAATCATATACTTCACCTGAGCCTCAGTTTCTTCATTTGTAAAAATGGAACTTGAGTAATGGGATTGTTGTCATTTTAAAGTTATTTGTTGACAATAGCTTTATTATTACATTATAATTAAGGCACAATATACATGTAATTCTATGAGAGTATTCCTAAAGTTACAAAGGGTATTGATTTATTTATACTGAACATTTTGAAAGTATCCAAATAGTGTTTAATAGTCTTTCAGTAACGGTAGCAAAAAAATCTCACAGAACTAGAAAAATGGATTATCATCAATTGAAGAATGACAACAAATTGTTATGAATGAATGCAACAGAATATATTATTATGTAATAACTTACTAATATAAAAAATTCAGGGAAACTTAGGAAGATTGTAAAATCTGATACACAGTGAAGTGAGCAGAAGTTAGATGTTAATTTACACAATTACACCATAATATAAAGGCAAACATCTGTTTTCAGTGAACTATTGATGACACATTCCTCTCCTCTCAGGAGAAAGGTAGTGAACTACATAGGTTCCAAATAAGGCATATGTTGTAAGATGTGACTAATGCCTTAATTTGTTTTACTCAACTGTACTTTGTTGTGAGAAAGGATTTTATCAGAGGGAGAGGAAGAGTTATTAAGAGTGACTGAGGCAAACCAAAAGAGCATCAAAAAAATATTTATCTGATTTCAGAGAAAGGAACAAAGAAAAATACTTAATTTTAAGTCCTACCTTTAATACTTACTGCATGAGTGACCTTATGCAAGTTTCTGGTACTCTTTTAGTCCCCATTTCCTCATCTGTAAAACAAGGCAATTGAATTTATTGATCTCTTATGACCCCTTTCAACTCTAAATTCTATGATCCTATGAACAAAGTATAGCAATTATACAAGAGCTAAAACAAGACAGTTTCTCACTTATTGCCAAATGAAAGGATAAATAGTATGAGTTCAAAGAAAGGTTTAGTTGAGTGTTTTTTTTTTTAATTTTATTAGTACGCGTATGAACCAGTGCTCCAATACGAGAGTTACTGGTGTGGTTACTAGAAATAGAACTTTAAATATAAAAATGAAGCCGTTTATAAAGGATTAAAAATTTTTCACTATTATATACACACTGAAGCTGGCCATTCTAGCATTTCTCTATTGTTTTTCATTTATCTCATGACTGATCAAAAGTCAACCTAATTTATCACGCTTAAATTATCTGGATATTCATTAGAAAGTACGCAAGAGACTGGTTTGATAACACATACCTATAATGTGAAGACTGAAGCTCGTGAGTTTCTTTAGCTCAGGAGTTCTCATGGCAGTGGGCTAGATATCTGCAATGTCTGGCATTAATATGCTGAGCTCCCAGAAGCAAGGGACCTTGCTGTCAAAAGAAAAGTGAATTGGTCCAGGTCAGAAACAGATATTATCAAAGTTCCTGAGCGAGTCAATAGTGGTATTAGGCCTGAGAGTGATTGCTGAGTGGCCGTTGCACTTCCAGCCTGGGCAAGACAGAGAGAACCAGTCTAAAAAAAAGTTTTAAAAAAAACACCTGGTTTTCAGAAGAATTGGATTCAGTTGTTTCTATCCCTTAATTTCTATGTGGTCAGCAAGTCATTTCATGTCCCTCAGATTTAATTTTCTCACTTGTAAAATGGGAAAATAGGACTGTGTGGCTTAGATTTATATAGCACTTGCTATATAAATAAGGTAAGTGGTAAACTATTAATATCCTCATTATGTAAATAAGCAAACTAAAGTGAGATTTTTCTATAGCTAGTAAGTATCAGAAGCAGGACTCAAGCCCAGGTCTGTGGTTCCAGAGCTACACAAGGTCTTGAATACTGTACTATACCATGATACCTCTATAAATTACCTTTCAGCTCTAACAATCTATGACTTTGCCATAATTACTTACTTCAATATATCTATTCCATGATTTCATTAATGTGGGTATGACTTGCACCAGTGAAGATCAAAATCCATGTTTTTCTCATACTATGATACCTTTGTCCATATCTAAGCCACAAATCCACAGTATATCTACCCAACATATTAGTCAATTGATCAGTAAACAATCATTTATTAAGTGTTCACTGTATGACAGTCATTGTCCTAAGTGGTGGCAATATAAATACAGTGAAAAGAGCTTAAATTTTAGTGGAAGAAGATAACACATAAAAAGGAACAAGAACATAGGAGGGAGAAGAAGGTACTCATGTGGAGGGGGCATAGTGATAAAGTCTAGAGATTTAGAAATAAAACCTAAGAGTTAAGGGTCTATTAATAAGAGCTAGAATTTATATTGAACTTAGTATGTGCCAGGCACTGTGTTAAACACTTAATAAATATTATCTCATTTAATCTTCAAAACAACAATGAGAGGTAGATGCTACTACTCTCCCTATTTTATAGTTGGGAAGGGTGTATTGAATATACTTTTACTGAAATTCCAGGTAAGATATATTCAAAATATATTCGATACCAACAAATATGGATTAAGGAAGGTCGTACATTGCATATTTATAACCACAATGTTTATCTAAGACTAGAGTTGCATAGAAAGAATAGAATTTGCAAATAGAGATTGTTAAGTGACTTGCTTAAGGTCTAACAGCTAGTTAGTGTCTGAGACTGGATTTAAACTCAGATCTTCCTGACTCTGGGACTAGTGCTTTCTCCACTGTTCTATCCAGCTGCTTGTGGGTCATTGAATATTTTACGGGTATCATATAAACGTTGGGCTGTCCATATGGAGTCCCTCTTTGTTACTATATAATTGACACCCATCCTTTTCCTATTCATGGATTTTCTGGATATCTTCTACACTATTCCTTTTATCCAAGACATCATTGGCAATAAGTAGAAGCTTTCTTAAATAAACCAAGGTTATGTATGATCTGACAATCTAGAAAAATGAAGCATTAACTATGTATCATAGATTTGGGGATAAAATATAAACTTAAAATATGTTGTAAATTATTGTGCTGACTCAAAATTCTAAGGAATTAGTAAAAACAACCAGTCATCATGATACACGTTTTTTCCACATTATGAATTTGAAGATATTGGACAATTAGACTAAGAATATACCATTACTTAAATAAAAGAAGTTCTCATACAAATGCTAATATGAGAGAAGCTGATAATTAATATGCTCAATAAACTGTTCTCTCTCTAAGTATTACTGTACCCTATTGTTTAGTTACCACATCATTCAAGTCATGGAAGATGCAAATTCCATTCTCTCTCTGCAACTCTAGTCTTAGATACACATTGTGGTTATAAATATGCAATGTATGACCTTCCTTAACCCATATTTGTTGGTAGCGAATATATTTTGAATATATCTTACTTGGAATTTCAGTAAAAGTATATTCAATACACCCTTCCCAATCAATCAAATTACATTCTCCCCCTAATCTACCCAGCAGAAATAAGGAGAAATGAAAACAAACCAGCCCAGGATTTAATATATAACTAAATGGGAACATGGCTCATCAGGTTAGGAATTGGATGTCAAGAAATGATGGCTATCAGTATTAATGACATTGATAATTGCAGACGATTTCAGAGCTTAAGGTGGCATTCAACTTATATTTTGATGGTCCTTAACTAATGTATACTACTTCTGAGTCAGGGAAAAGCATTCTAAAAGGCCTTTCATATATGGTTAAAATTGAGTACAACCCATTGCTTCACTGTTTAATTTTCTCCCCACTATTTTTTTGAAGAAGAAATGGAGATATTATTCACTAGAGAGAAAGGAAGAATGATAAAAATGAGTTATGGCAAAAAGTGATAGGAGGAAAAGAGAGCGGAATCATACCTGTAGCTTTCTACCATTTTTGTTTCTGGTTTTGTTTTTTTTTTAAGCCCACAACCTTCAATACTAACAGAATTTTTTTTTTTAAGTGATTCTTCCCCTCAGATGTTGGACCCAGATAGGTGAATTTGTACCTTTTCTTAACCATTAGCAGGCTTCTACATCACTTCCTGGCCATTTCCAAAACTTACCACTTATACTTAGCCCATCTTTCTTATTTTTCTCCCCATTCATCCTCACTGGAAACCCTGGAATCTGTTGTTGGACCATTAGGCTTTGTTAGGAAAAATTTTGCCTTATCTTACCTAGAACTATTTCTCCATATCAGTTCTCAGTCATTGTCAACCATATTTTTGAAGTCAGGTCAATTTATGTCCATCCTGCTAGATCCTGTACTCTGCCACTGAGATGCTGTTCTCTGCTGGATAAGTTTCACCTTTGCCTTGTCCAGAACCAAGTTTCCATCTCACTTCTCAGATATTTTGAAATCATTCTGAGGTGTCTGAAAGGCTGTACAAATCCAATAATGATGTGAGTTGAACTTTATCACAAAATATATTGAGAAAGGAGTGTCTGGAAGGAAGAAAGAAACCTTTGCAAGAGAAAAAAGTAAGTCACATTTGTGGAGCTGGTCCAGAGTGATGAAGTCAACCACAAGAGCAAAGAAGCTCCATTATGGCAAGAAAGTAAGAGACCACTGAACAATAGAGAAATAGAGAGGTTCCAGTACAGTACTGAAGCTTATCCTTGGATCTAAGGAGGTACAGGAAGGATGAAGAGGGAGATGATAGCACCCAACCAGGAGAAAGGGAACAGAGAGGCAGGGTATTGACTTGGGCCCAAGAATGATGGCTAGAGTGAATTAGGCATCAATTTTACTGATCAACATCATGAGTTGTTATTATTAAGGGACGTGTTGCAACTACCTTGCTTGGGGGCGGAAGCGGTTAGAGGAAAATGACTGATATTTATTATGACTGGTAACTAATGACTAATCTACATTTCAATGGCTGAGCATAGCTAGCCATTTCTTTTTTCTGCCCATGTTTTAGAGTGAATTTCCTATACTTGATAAATAAATATGCTGCTTTTAAAGTCCTTATGCTATTTGTAGGAAAAGGTGAGTCACAATGAGCTAGAGCCAGAGGATTTTTTTTTCTCAGAGAGATTCTGGGTAGGCACACGAGAGTTAAGCAAATGAGAAATTCTTCTTCAGCAAGAACTTAAAATATATTGAGGGCAAAGACATTAGAGGTACCTTCTTTCTATCCAAAGAATGTTTTAAGATCTTTACTCTGGTGCTTATTCTTAATAATCAAATGTACAAGCTATAGGGAAAAGAATCCTATTATAATTTAAATACACATATTATTGTATTAAAATGATGGTGATGAATTTTCTTGCTACAACCAGACACATCCTTCAAGAAGCCATTTTAAAAAATGGAGTGAACTTCAGCAACATCAAAAACAAAAGTCCAACTTACAGTCTTGAGGGAGAATGAGGTTTCCTTCATGTTTCATATTGTTAGAAACAAAATTGAGACTCAACTTGGGTTGGAAGAGTTTTCATCAGACAAATTTTTGTTTAATTTTGGTCCAGTGAATAAGGATTTTTAAAGGAGGGTTTCTTAGAAAGACCATGTGTTTAATCTCTTTGCTTTCCATCAGTTAAGTTCCATCTAAAAAGATAATTCATAAGTAAGTTCCCATTGAGATCTCTTTAGAGAGTAATCTACCCTACTTATAAAGTAGAAATAACCTGTTGTTATTCAGTTGTTTCAGTCATGTCTAACTCCTTGTAACCCCATTTGAGGTTTTCTTCTCAAAGGTGTCAGAGTGGTATGTCATTTCCTCCTCCAATTCATTTTACAAATAAAGAACTGAGGTAAATAGGTTAAGTGATTTGCCCAGGGTGACACAGCTAGTAAGTGTCTGAGGCCAGATTTGTACTTACAAAGATGAGTCTTCCTGATTTCAGGCCCAGCGCCCTATCTAACACTGCCTAGCTGTCCCACTCCCTCCAAAAATAAAAAATCTAACGATCTCTATATCTTGTAGAATTTACAGTCTTAAATAGATGAAGCACTGGGGGATTGAGTGATTGACCAGGATCAAATATCCAGTATGTATCAGAGGGGAGGACTTGAACTCAAGTCTTGACCCTCACAAGCTAATTCACTCACTGTGTCTGAATGTATTTTGTGTCAGAAGAGCAAAAAAAAAAAGGTTCTTAATTTTTATTTTCATTTATTTTAGATTTAACATTTAGGAAGTTGTCTTTGATTTCCTTTTATGTTTTAATGGATAATAGCACATTAGATTTACTCACTAATATGGAATTAAACCAACCATTACTAATTGCATTATGATTAACTTTCCTAGTTTGTCACTTGCAAGCACTGAAAAAGGTCATGCTACTGAAATTCCTAATTAATTAAACATTTCTAATTTGGAAATTAGAAAGGTGAATAGATTTCAAAGGAATGAGATAATGCTTTGGAAACAGTGATTGACTCCCTTCAGTCAGGCAACATGTACCTTCAAATCTGTAACTCTAGCAAAGGTGAATTACTGCTACTCATAGGCCTCTCTTACATACACCCTGAGTCATCAGATCACTGTGGAAATGGGCACTGGTGAAATCATGGTGGAGGAAGAAATTGTCACGGTATGCACATGTATGTCAGTTTCATTGTATTATTTCTTATTCCATTTCCATCATGCCCTCCCTTGATTAGATTTGTTTCATAAATACTATTGGTAGAGACAATAGAGCTGGTTGTTAGAGAAGTATATGCAAAAGAATTAAGGAATATTCTTCTTTCCTAAAAAACAGAAACATTCAACAATTTTATTACAGAGAACAACAATGAGACAACTTATCAAAACCTATTTGATACAGCAAAGGAGTGATTAGAGGAAAATTTTTATCTCTAAATGCTTATATCAATGAAGTAGAGAAAGAACAAATTAATGAATTGGATATCTAATTTTTTAAAAAAAATAGAAAAAGAATAAATTAAAACTCAACAATTAAATTGGAAATCCTAAAAATTAAAGGTAAGATTAATGAAACTGAGAGTTTAAAAAACATTGAATTAATAAATAAAACTAGTAGTTACTTTCATGAAAAAAATAAACAATTAGTTCATTTGATTAAAAAGAGAGAGGAGAAAACTAAATTACTAGTTTCAAAAAATGAAAAGGGTGAATATACCACTAATGAAGATGAAATTAAAGCAATTATAAGGAGTCATGTAGTCCTAAATAAAATACTAGCTAAAAGATTACAACAATATATTACAAAGATTATACATTATGATCAAGTGAGATTTATACCAGGAATACAGGCATGGTTTAACATAGCTGATTATATCAATAATAAAAAATTAAAAATCATATTATTACATCAATAGATGCAAAAATAAAGCTTTTGATAAAGTTCAACATTCATTTTTATTACAAAACATATGTAAGTATTGTTACAAATTGATTTTTCCTTAAATTGATAAAAATCATTCATCTAAAACCATCAGCAAGCATTATTTGTAATGGGGATAAACTAGAAGTCTTCCCAGTAAGGTTAGATGTGAAACAAGAATGCCCACTGTCACCAATATTGTTCAATATTGTATTGGAAATCCTAGCAATAGCAATAAGAGAAGAAAAAGGAATAAATGTAATCAGAATAGGGAATAAGGTAATAACTATCTTTTTTTTGAAGATGATATGATGATATACTTGGAAAATCCCAAAGACTCAATTAAAAAGTTAATTGAAACAATTAATAATTTTAGCAAAGTAGTAGGACATAAAGTTAATCCATATAAATCATTAGCATTCCCATATGTCACAAACAAAACTCTGCAAGAAGGCATAGTAAAGCAGGCGGAGCCAAGATGGCAGAATAAAAGCAGTGACTAGCATAAGTTCTCCCTTAAACCCCTCCAAATACCTGGGAAAAAAAATATCTCTAAACAAATTCTTGAGCAGCAGAATCCACAATAACACAGGGCAAAACAAATTTCCAACTCCCCAAAAAATGTAAAGGGAAGAGACTCAGCAGTACCAGATCTTAAACTATATTATAATGCCGTAATTATCAAAACTGTCTGGTACTGGCTAAGAAGTAGAAAGGTGGATCAATGAAATAATGTAAATATACAATTTATATTAGCAAATAAAACATAATGATATTGTATTTGGAAAATGTAAAGATAAGATTTTTGGATAAGAATTTATTATTTGACAAAATTGTTGGGAAAACTGGAAAGTCATATAGCAGACACTGGGCATAGACAAATATTTTACACCATTTACAAAAATAAGGTAAAAATGGAAACATGACCTAGATATAAAGAGAGATTTTACAAGAAAATTAGAACAAGGACAATATTATGTCAGACTTATAGATAGGTAAACAATTTATGAATAATGAGATAGACAGCAAACAGTTATAAAATGTATCATTTTGATTATATTAAATTTAAAAAATTTTTTGTACAAATAAAACAAATGTAGCTAAGATCAGAAGAAAAGCAGAAAATTGGGTGGGGGAGGGACTTTATAGTGTATCAGATAAAGATCTCATATCTGAAATATATGAAGAACTTTGTCAGATCTATAAGAATACAAGTCATCTCCCAGTTGATAAATGGTCAAAGAATATAAACAGGTAATTTTCCAAAGACGAAACCAAGACAATTTATAATCATATAAAAATGTTCTAAATCATTATTGATTGGAGAAATACAAAGTAAAACAATCTTTAAATACATTTCACATGTCCCAGATTGGCTAAAATAGTGGAAAGGTAAAGTGACAAATGTTGGAGGGGATGTGTTGTTGGAATTGTGAACTGATCAAAGTATTTTGGAGAGCAATTTGGAATTGTGCCCAAAAGTTATTAAATTGCCTTTTACTCTGTGATCCAGCAATACCACTACTTCATCTATTTCTGAAGATAATTAGGGGGAAAAAAAGAACCCCTATATTCTAAAATGTTTATAGCATCTCTCTTTGTGTTGGCAAAGAAATGGGAAATATCAAGGATGTCCATCAATTGGGAATGGCTGAAGAAGTTGTGGTGTATGATTGTGATGGAATAGTACTGTGCTATAAGAAATAACAAGCTCAATGGCTTTATAAAATCATGGAAAGTCTTTAACGAAATACTGAAGAGAGAAATGACCAAAATGAGAAGAACATTGTATATAGTAACAGCAATGTTGTTTTAAGAACAACTTTCAGTGAAAAAGTTATTTTGTCTGTTTTAAATACCCAAATTAACCAAAAAGCACATGTGAAGAAAACAGCATCTGCATCCAGAGAAAGAACTGATAAATAGAAGTATGTGTAAAATAACTATATATACATATATGTGTATATGTGTGTGTATGCATGTTTGTGTGGATGTATACCTATTTGTGTCTAATGGTAGATATTCTAAGTCACAGGTAGGAAGAGATGAAAATAAGAAATTTATATGATAATTTTATTGGATATTTGAAAGGAATAGCAGAATAGATTTGCATTTTCATATGCAATCATCTTTTTATTGTACTATGTTATGGAAATGCTTGTTTTATTCCATAAATTAAAAATAAATCAATAAACAAAAAGAAATTATCATTACTAGGTCCAGAAGGAAAGATAGCATTCATAAGCTAATAGGCTTAGAGCTGGGAAGCACTTTAGAAGTTATCTATTTCGTTTTACAGCTAAGGAAATGAGGCCTAGGGAAGTTAAATGTCAAGGTGTCACACAGGGCATAAGGAGCATATTCAAATCGAGGAACTTGAATATCCGGTACTCTTTTCCTCTGCATACCATTTCTACTTCTACCTCAGTTGACAGAACAATGCAAAGTATAAAATGGAGATGATCATATGTATTACCTCCCATAATTGTTGTGAGAACCAGATGAGACAATATTGGTAAAGCACTTTGCAAAACCTTGAAGAACATATAAATGCAAATTATTATTATTAATTATTGTAATTAATGTTATATGTGAGAAAATATGGACATTGGAGGTCCAGCGCACCAAAACCACAAGCTTTTGTGCAGTTGCATTTGTCTTCCTTATACTTAGCTCTTGATGAAGCCAAAAAGGCTGCACAGAAATGCCTGGTTTAAGTGGTAAGAATGCTACCTGTACCCAGAGTGGGCAAGTGCTTAGGTATATTAGACAAATTTCATGAATCTATCTGATTAGATGGTTACACTGTGAATGCTTGCATTGTATTTAGACTCTTAGGCCCATGTGTCCTGCAAAATGAAGCCTATTTGTCTTCATGGCAAAATCTAAGTGCTCTGAATAAATGTGCATTCTGCATGATAACATCATCCCCTGTCTGAATCATGGCAGAATAGTTTCTTAAGCTTTGACTAGAACTAAATCAGGAACTCCATTTCAGTAGTAGTATTGAATGACTATTTATTGAAGAACTTAATCCTGAACTCAAGAGGGATTTATCTAGCATTTGTTGAGAAACAAATACAAATCGGAAACAAATCTAATGGTTTCAGACATACATTGTTATACATCGACTTTAAATTTATCAAAATTTTACTAGTATTACCTCAGTGCATTCTTTTAGGAGAGAAGTAATTTATGGATGAGATGGGAAATTGGATTTACCTGTTAAAACAAGGACAGCTGCCTATAGTCATTACGTCACTGCCATAGCAGACATACTTAGTGCTTCATTTGTAAGCCCTCAGTTCCATATACTCCATTATTGGCACAATCTTAATCTCACCAGCAGAAATTAATTATCTAAGAATTTTTATGAGGAGAATTTGAAGAAAGCCAGAGATTTTAAAATAGTTCTTAACTATTTATTGAGTAACTAAAGAACTTCTAATTGAACCCTGAAGACTATTTTCATGTATACATTTGAATGATATGTCTTCTTAGGTTATACCACTGCTATTTACAAAGAATAACTGCTTCCTGAGAATAAAATAAGCTAATTGTGTATTTATACAAAATCTGACACCCAGTATAAAGAATCATACTTAATACTAGAACAGATCTTAGAGAACATATAAGGCAATACTTTCATTTCCTAGATGTGGAATTCAATGCTTATGCAGAAAGAATGTGTCAAACCATCAACAAGTGCTTTTTAAGCACCTACTATGTGTCAGGCACTATACTAAGTGCTTCAGATGTAATTACAAAGAGTACAATAATCCCAACTCATAAAATGGAAAACAACAAATACATATAAAAATACATATAGCACAAATATGAGGTTAATAACTACAAATATAGACAAACTTCTTTGGTTAAAAATGAGGTCATTTAGATGAAGGAGTACCATTGGATGATTGTTGCTGTTCCCCCTTTGTTCTTGAAGAAGAACAGTGGCATCATCAGGATGATGTCTTGACTTGCAAATAAATTGGATTTAAGTAAGGCAGGGCTGTGCAAAGTAACTGCACTAACTCTCTCCTCCAGAGTCAGTGGAGTCCAGTGGCAATGACAACTGGGGATGGCCTGTTTAAACTAAGGTCTTTCCCAGGTCTCAGTTTGTCTGAAGCTATGCCCATTTAGTAGTTAAAGACAAGGTAAGAATTGAAGCAAAAGATGGCCTAGTTTGCTTTCACAAAACAATCAAACTGAGAAGGGAAGACCCTCAGAGTTCCTGAATAGAAACAATTGCTATGTATACTCACTCTGAGCCTTCAAAACTGAAGCAATGAGTAAGTGAGGTTTGTGCTGGGACCAAATTTGGGCTTGGTCAGTCAGTGAAGCCAGAGAGAATTGGATTTAAAGGCATAGTCAAGTAGCTCCATTTGAATATAATGGGGTTTTATCAAAGCCTAGTTTTTCAGAGCTATATTAAATGATAAATGAAAAGTCAGTCAAAAGAGTTAATTGTCCTAGGTTGTTATTTTTTTTTTAATATACAAGAAGGGAATGGGGATCAGGGAAGAAAAAACTCTAGCCCCCAAACCCCAACAACCCTTCCAGAGTGTAAGCCAGTCATGGGGAACCTGCAGCCTCAAGGCCACATGTGATGAGAAGGTCAGCTTCCCTAGGTTGCATAGTATGGGAGGGGAAATGGTCTGTAATGAACATTGAAAGATAAATTGGGCCAACTTGTGTTGGACTTTTAAAGTACATATGCATGACTAAAAATAATTTTAATTTTTCTGTTCCATCAGTAGTGTCCAACTTTTTTTGACCCCCTCATTTGGGCTTTACTTTGCAGAGATAATGGGGTTGTTTGCTATTTCATTTGCCAGCTCATTTTACACATAAAGAACAGGGACAAACAGGATTAATTGACTTGGCCAGGGTCACATAACTAGTAAGTGTCTCAAACCAGGTTTGAACTCAGGAAGATCAGTCTTCCTAGCTTCAGGTGCAGCACTCTATTAATGCCTAAAAAGCATTTAAAAGCATATTATGCACACATACATGAAGACACATATGTGCTGTACCACACACACACACACACACACATATGTGTGTGTGTGTGTGTGTGTGTGTGTGTATATGTTGTTGGGCTTTAAGGGCCTATAACACATATGCATGTATAGACACAGGCTTTAAAGACCAACATGTATGTGCATAACCATATACTTTTATAGGCTTATTCATATTGTATATGTTTATATATACATTTATGCCTTTAGATCTCAATAATATGTATACATATTCATATCTAGCTATATATGTATATACACATATATCCATGTATGTGTATGTGCAAGTATACATATATATCTATACATATAGATACATGTATAAATATTGAATATACAAATGTATACTCTTTGTTTAGTTTTTAAATGCACATATGCACACTCCAATGTTGATTTTATATACATACATACACACATATATACATATATATATATATATATATATATATATATATATATATATATATATATATATAACATTTCCCCTAAAGCAATAGGAAATCTCTAACGTTGGTTGAGTAGGGCAATCATATGATCCCATCCATGCTAAAGGAAAATTACTTTGGCTGTAGTGTGTAGAACAGATTGGAATATTGAAGGACTTGAAGCAGGGAGACCATTTAGGATGCTGTTGGGATAATTCATCTAGGTGAGAGGCGATGAAAGCCTGAACCATGTGGTGCCTATGTGAGTGGAAAGGATTGGTTGGATGTGAAAAAAGAAATGACATAATTTCAGTAGTAGTGGTATGGTTTGGCCAAATGGAATGCATGGCTTTATAGCTCTTTGGACAGGGTTCCAAATTCCTCTCCAGAATTGTTGAATCAGTTCACAACTCCATGCAATTGTTTAGTGTTTCATTTCCATAATGAGGGTTTATACTATTCAAAAGACAGATGCTTTAGAGTCAGCAAGATGTCATGGACTGAACTCCATCACAGAAAGGAGGCTACTTGTGTAAATAGGTTTTGTGTTAAGCAGAAAAAGCACTAGAGTCAGGGGGTATGCTAGTAAACATCCAGCTCTCCAGAAAAAGAAAAATGTACCCACTGTACAGTTTCAAACTTAATCTGCATTACTAACATTTTCTTTTTTTATGTTATTCCCTCCTTTTTTATTTTATTAATTTATTTTGATTCAGCAACAATTGCTTCCATATGCTTTTGAGTTTAAAATTTTTCTCCCCCTTCCTCCCTACCACCCTCCCCAAGATGGCAAACAATCTGATATAGGCCATACATTTATATTACTATTAGACATATTTTCACGTTAGTGAAGTCGTAAGTAAAAATTAAAACTAATAGGAGGAACCATCAGAAAGATGAAACAAAACTCAACAGAAGAGAAAAAATATATAGCAATTCAACTTTCACAGTTATGGTTACTATCTGCGTCTTTTCCTCCATCCTTTTTTCCCCCACTTATGCTTTTCTTTCTCCTTTCTCCTTTTCCCTCCTCACTAGTGTTTTGCTTTTGACCACCACCTCCTTCAGTCTCTCCTCCTTCTATTATCCTTTCCCTTTTCTTCCCTTTGCCCTTACTGCTTCTTCCCCTTCTATCCCCCCTCCCTTTTCTTTCCCCTTTTCCCTCCTACCCATAGGGCAAATTAGATTTCTATACCCAACTGACTATGTTATTCCCTTCTTGAGCCAAATCTGATGAGAGTAAGGTTCAAACAATACTCAGCCCCCTCCCTTCTTTCCCTCTGCTGCAATAGGATTTTGTGTCGTTTCCTGTAATGTAATTTACCCTTGTCTGCCTCCTCCTTTCTCAGTACATTTTCTAAGATCAGACTAATCCACTTACTTGGATCCATTTAACCCACTTGATTAGATTTTTTTTATCATTACATCAAAGTCAACTAATATCCACCCCCTTTATGTATACTCCTTTAACATGGTGTAATAACAATACAGTTCTCAAGAGTTGCAAGTGTCATCTTCCCTTGTAGGGATGTAAACAGTCCATCCTTATTAACAACATTTTGTATCTTTCTGTCCCATTTACCTTTTTATGTCTTTCTTGAATCTTGTACTTGAAGATCAAATTTTTTGTTGAGCTCTGGTCTTTTTATCAGGAAGGTTTGGAAGTCCCCTATTTCATTGAATATCCATCTCCTCCCTTGAAAAATCATGCTCATTTTTGCAGGGTAGTTGATCCTTGGCTGCAATCCAAGCTCCTTTGCCTTATGAATATCATGTTCCACACCCTGTGGTCTTTTAATGTAGAAGCTGCAAGGTCCTGTGTAATCCTGACTGTGGTTCCATGATATTTAAATTGTTTCTTTCTGGCTGCTTGCAGCACCTTCTCTTTCATCTGGTAATTTTGGAATTTTGCTATTATATTCCTTGGCATTGTCAATTTGGGATCTCTTTCAGGTGGTGAGCGGTATTCTTTTTCTATGGTTATTACCTTCTGGTTCTAGGACTTCAGGCAGTTTTCCTTTATGATTTCCTGAAAGATACTGTCCAGGCTCTTTTTTCATCATGATTTTCAGGTAGTCCAATAATTTTTAAATTGTCTCTCCTGGATCGATTTTCCAGGTCAGTTGTTTTACCAATGAGGTATTTTATGTTTTCATCTATTTTTTCATTTTTTTGTTTCTGTTTGACTGATTCTTGCTCTCTCATAGAGTCATTAGTTTACATTTGTCCAATTCTAGTTTTTAACAGATTGTTTTCTTCTGTTAGTTTTTGTACTTCCTTCTCAATTGGCCAATTGTATTTTTAGGGACTTGTTTTCTTCAGTGTATTTTTTTCCATTGGCCAATTGTATTTTTTAAGGACTCTTCTACCTCATTAGACTTTTAAGATCCTTCTTGAGCTCTTCTAAGAAGGCTTTTTGGGCTTCAGACCAGTTCATATTCCCTTTTGATGTTGCAGATGTGGGTTTGTTGACAATGTTGTCCTCTTCAGAATTTCTGTCTTGATCTTCACTCTTCTCATAATATGAATCTATGGTACATTTCTTTATACTCATGGTGTTTCTTTATTCCCTGGCCTTTAAAGAGATTGAGCTCTCTTGCTGGGGAACAGAGGGCACTGACCCAAGCTTCTTGTGTTGGGAGCCTAGGTCTTGGTCACTGGCTTTGTGTGCTGGGGCCTCTTATGTTGGCAACTTGAGGCTGTAGAGTTTTGGCAGCTTATTGCATGTTGGGCTAGAATAAGCAAGGCTGGAACTTTCAGACAATTCTAAGTTGCCTGCTTTTCCTTTCCTTTAGCTTTCTTCAGCTCCTTTTAGATGGGTGCTGCAGAGTGTTTATCTTCCTGGGGCCCCTTGCAATGTTGCCTCCTTCATTTTTGCTAATGCACTTGGAGATTCCTTTGAGGTAGAGTTTCGAGGCACCTGGTGGTTTTCTGAGCTGGTTTCCACGGGTTCCCCCACCCTCACTGAGGCTCTGAGAGGTCCAGGTGTTGGTGTTTGCCTGCTCTACCACCTGGGCTTCAGGATCTCCTCCTGGTGGACAGTTGGAGGCTGTAGGGTTCTGACAGCTTACCTGGTGTTGGGTTGCAATCAGCAAGGCTGGGACTTTAGGAAGATTCTAGGTTTCTTTCTCCAGCTCCTTTCAGATGAATTCTGCAGGGTGCTCATCTGCCTGGGGCCCTTTGTAGTGCTGCTTCCCTTATTTTTGCTGAAGCACTGGAAGACCTGTTTGCTGGGCTACTGCACTATGTTCGCTGTCTTTCTTCTAATTCAGCTGTTCCAGGGTTTTGTGTTTTTTTTTTCAGGTGATATTTTCTGGGTTTTCAGACGTTGATAGGGGAGGGTGAGAGTGACTACGTTTTTACTCAGCCATCTTGGCTCCTGCCTAACATGTTCTTTATCATTTTCTTAAGTCTAAACAATCAACAAAAACACTCAATCCCTAATTTATAGCAATTTCTCAAATTTCAGATATAAAATGTTAACACTGAAAATTTAGCAATGAGCTGGCTTTAGAACATCTGGGTGACTAGAATGGGTTTCGAGGAATCTCAGGCTTAGTCCTAGCTCTGCTAGTTGGGTGATCTGGGGAAAGCCACTCAATTCAACAAACATTTATGAAGTATACACTGTGGACAAGATTCTGGGCATACAAAGACAAAAAAAAAGATGAAACATCCCTGCTCTCAAGCTATGCTTTAAATTCTCTTCCTTTCTCCACCAAACTCATTCAAACAGTTTGTGTGTGCTCATTGCCTCTATTTCTAATCCTCTCATTACTCCTCAACCTCTTGTAATATGGCTTTCAACCTGGTCACCCAACAATGTTATCAATTTTCTTTTGATTGAGACCTTTCATAGTTTTTTTTTCTTAGTATTAGGACTTCCTTCTTGACCTTTCTGCTTCATTTGGCATTGTTAACACCCTCTTCTCCTGGATACTCTCTCCTCTCTCAGTTTTCATGACACCATTGTCTCCTTTTTCACTTTTGATCTCTCTGACCACTCCTTATTATCAGTTATCTTTGATACATCATCATTCATATCATGTCTCCACACTGTAGATATTTCTCAAGGGATTCTTGTAGCTCTTCTCTTCTCCCTTTGTCCTCTCTCTCTAGGTAATCTCATCAGATCCCATTGGTTTACCTAGCACGTCTAAGCAGATGACTCCCATATTTATATATCTAGTTCTAATCTTACATCACAAATTGCCTACTGAGTATTTCAAACAGAGGATCCTGGAGAAATTTTAAGCTTTGTCTAAAATTGAACTTATTTCCCACCTAAATCCTCCCATCTTCCAAATTTGTCTATATTGATTGGAGTCACCTCTATCCATCCAGTCACCCAAGTTACCAACTTCTTCATTATCTTGCATTCCTCACTCTCCCTCATCCACTCTCCCATAGCCAGTTAATTGTGAAATTATGTCATTTCTATTTTCACATCCAACCAATCCTTTCCACTCACATAGGCACCATTTACTAATGTAAGATTAGAAATATCTAATTCTAGATGCCGTTCAGGCACCCAAAGATGTAAAGACTTAGTAGGACATTTTAAATATGTGGGATAGATTTTTTTTATGGCAACTAGATAAGAATACTCCATAAGGAAAGTGTGTGACTGAGTGGCATATGAGAACATGGGAATGGATCCACATCAGTGAGGTCCTAGATCCACTGAAATGCTAGAATAATGAATAGGAAGTATGATCACTTTTAATATAAAACAATAGTTCAGCATTGGAAATACAACTCCATCATTGCGATCTTTTATATCTCAATATCCTGTCAAAGTCAAAGTGAGTACATTATTTTCAGACTTTTATAAACTCTAAAGTCATTGTGTTAACATGATTTGTCACCATTTGTTTAGCTTAGAAAATTTGCATTTATTATTTCAGAACTCATGGTAGCACTCAAAGATCCTTTGAAAATGGAAAAATTAATTTTCAACCACCTCTCTTTTTTTCTTCAGATTCAGTACAGGTTCATGATGTGCCATGATGACTTGCTTCTGTCTAGAAAACAAAATCTAGTGAAAAAAGTCTTGTTTCTCAATTTTTTACATCATGCAATACACAAAGACAGAGCAAAACTAAAAATTTTTAATGCAAAGGAGTAGAAGTAAAATGGTGATTATCTGATAACTGTAAGAGGTGGTTGTAAGTATAAGAGATGAAAAAGGAGCTGGGAAAAACACCTAAACAAACCAATGCTGATAAAAACAAAACACTAGGTAGTAGACAGAGAAAAGCAGGGTTTACTCCCATGAAAGTATGATCTAATTCCTGTATTCTTAATATTTCTGTATGTCGTGGTCCCTTTTGGCAGTCTGGTAGATAACTTGTCACAATATTATTTTTAAATAATTGGAGGAAATGCTAAAGTCCATTCAGAGGTGGTAAAAGCAAAGATGTATATTTGTGGTTATGGTTTCCCATCCAAGCTCACATACATCTTAGAATTGATCCATTGTCCTTTTAGTCTAGAACATTTTCTGGAGAGATAGAAGCAGTGGAAATCAAGAACTGTGCAACAGGAGAGACATTTAGTAGTTGGGCTTAGGGGAGACACTAAGAAGCAAGGAGAAATGGTTAACAATTATTGAAGGAAGAAAGAAAGGTTGTATGTTTTTGAGTGAGTATTGGAGGTATGATGAGAACAAATCCACAGCTGAAAAATAGTGTGTAAGCTCAAGGAAACTTCCCTGGCTTCCTTCAAAGCCCCAGCTAAAATTGTATCTTCTATGAGAAGTCTTTTGTGATCTCCTCCAATAAAGCACAATCTTCATGACAGCAACGAATGTCTTTTATATCCCGGCACTTAGAACATTGCATGGCACATAATAAACTGACTGAAAACAATGCTTTTCTCACAAAAATCTTAGGAAGCATTTAGCATAATTATTATCATCATCTCCATTTGTAGATAAGGATCAAAAGAAGATTCAGGGAGCTTTGTAGTCTTTGTAATAAGTATCAGATTTAGGATTTGAATCTAAGCCTCCTCAGTTTATGTCATATTGTCTAGCAAAAAGAGCTCCCACAAATGTATTAATTTCCTAAGTATTTTGTTGAATTTAGTGAGCTAAAAAGGGTTATATAGTTACTAACTTGTGGGAACCACTAGGATAACAGTGACTTTTCCTCTTATTAACTTGTACCTTATTACAGCATATTCTTGTCACTACAATAAAATCACTTTTAAAACAACAGAATTATAACTAGGAGACTAGTGCCTTACAGGAGGTTGTAAAATAAGAGCCAGGCCTGTGATGCTAGACAGAAAAAAAAACTTTATGATTCAAAGTTACAGTATATTTAGTATATATCCTAGGTGTGTGCTGGGCTCAGATCAAGATGCTAATAGTGTTTTTAAAAAATACAAAATATTTTCCTCACAACAACCCATTGAGACAAATAGTGCCAGTATTGTCTTTCCCATTTTAAGATGAAGAAACAGACTCAACATCACACAGCTAGTAAATCTCATAGAAGGGATTCAAACCTAGGTCTTCTTGCTCTAAGACTAATGCTCTTAACCATTACCCCGTATTCAACTTTGAATGTTAGAGAGCGTTGTTCTGATGGTATATAAAACAGTCATTTTATATGTTGGAGACTTTCTTATAAAAGCTATCTGTACTTTTGTCAAGAGAATTATACACACTGTAGCATCAGACTAGACTTAAGGAAAAGAAATCACGTCCCAATACAAATTAGACAAAATGAGCTCCTGATGCCTAAGTGGCTCCTGAAGATGAAATCAGAGGTTGGTGATCACAGAAAAAGAAAACCAGAGGGCCAGTACTGTCTCTATGGATCTATCGCCGAGCCAGGATAACACCTGAAAGTCATCAGATTGATTAGATGACATTTACCTGCCATTTTCTCTATTCTCTGTGCCTTTTTCTTCTAATAGTCACCCCTTTAGTCCTGCTTTACTTATAATAATAACATTATGGTATAGTGTGTAGAGAGAAAGCATCAGAAAGATTTGGGTTAAAGTGCTGATTCTGACATATATGGTCCTTTGATCCTGTGCAATCCACTCTCAAAAGTTATTCTCAGTGCTCAAGGCTCCTCTCTAAGACTGTGAGCTGTAGAGCAGCCACAGGTCTACAATGGTACAAGGATTCTATTACCTGATAACATGTTTTTTTTTATTATTCCATCCTTCCCTGTACCTAATGACCTCTAACCTTTTTCTTCATCCTCAACATGTCTCTATTCCCTACATCTTGTTGTTGTTGTTTTCTCCAGCACAATCACTACACTAATTATACTTTCCTCCCTTGTCCTATTTCAACCCCTTGGTGAATCAACACTCAATTTTATACTATCCATTAGATTCAAATCCCTTACCCCCTTGTTCTATCTCAGATCACAACTTGTCCAGCACTAACCCTGGATTACTCCCCCATCTATCTCTTTTGTTCATATTTATCTACTTCTGAATGGACATGGGGGAAATCCCAAAACCACGCTAATTGGGTTCACTACAAAATTATGTTTGTGTTATCTTATCTGAACTGAGCACTCCCTGCAGCAAAACAGACATTCTATCCTTCCCTAAACAATTCATTATTCCACCTTTCACAATGACTGTTCGAAACCTTCCAATCATTACCCAAGGATTGACAAAGAATCCCTCTCCTCACCCTCTCAGACAAGTTCGTCAACAATAATGTTGAGGCCATTCACTCAGAGGTCCTCCCTCTTCCATGTCTCACATCATTCAGACATCTCTTGCTGTCTCTTCATTATTTCCAATTTCAGGTGGAGAAGTGCCCCTTCTCCTTGTCAAGGCCAACCCCTCTATATGCATTCTTGATGCTATTCTTTTCCTTCTAGAATTTCCTTTTCATCATACCCTCAGTCTCTCCATTTTTCATAGACCAGTAGTACTAATGAGAGGGTTAGCCTAAGCTGATCTTCCTAATATTTCTGGATTTAATGAAAAAGTAAAATTTACATTTAATTGTTTCCATAGCCACCATCACATATCAATTTGCTCTCACATACAAACTGACTTCTTTTAAAGAGATCTTAGCTCCTTTCCAAATTAAACTATTTAAACAAAAGTTATACTTAGTTTATTGCTGACTTAAAAGAATTTCAAGGGAAATTTTGACTACATAGGACTTTTGCCTTCTGTGCTGACTTAGAAAGTACCCCCAAGTAAGCTGTGTTTCTTAAAGCTGATATGTTTACTGTTCCAAAGGCTAACAAGTTATGCCTAGCATAGCTCACAAGTTATTAACTGGTGACTCTATTTCTATTGCATTTTCCTTTGAATGAAATAAGGTATAACAAATTTTATATATACAACAACTAGATGTAGAAAAACCCAAGGCTATTTGCAATCCCTGCACTGAGATACCCTCTTGATTCAAGTAAAGGGAGTAGGGGGAGTGACCAGGGTTGTAAGGAGGTGTTGCAGAAATTCTTAATGATGAATCACAAAACCTCCAGAATCTGCTAAGATGTTTTTAATTGTTCTAACTTTTCACTGTAGTCTTAACCTGATCAGAGCTGAGACTACAGGAAGAAAAATCTTAAAGACTTTTTTTTGAACTTTTACAACTTTTTCTTGGTCCTCTATATCATATTGAGACTAGGCACAAAACTTGCCTTTTCCAGGTCTTGGAGATTGAGCTTTTTTCCAATTCTAAAGGCAGGGTCAAATCTCAGAGAAGTCCTGCTGAGTCTGGCTTCAAGGATTCAGTGGACATGAGGCCAGAAGAGAAGGGGGATTTTGCGGACATGGACATAGGGATGGGGAGTCCTTCCATGAAGGAGGGTCCCAGGATGTAGAGGGAGGGAGTAAGCCTTAGGAAACCAAAAAGCTCCTGCAGTTTTCCTAATTCCCTAATATCCTAGAGAATTGAAAGAACCTGGGCATATGCTTCGGGACAGGGCATCTGTCCCCCTCTGCTGCAGAAAGTGTGCCCTGGTCCAAGACAGCTTTGTAAACATCTAATCCCAATGAAACCTGAGAGCATTAGGCCTGACAACACCTCCAAGCCTTCGTAGGTGCTTGGAGAGTGACCCCAATTGCAAAGCAAGAATGAGATAGAGAGTGAAGGCTTACATACCATCTGAGATTGGCTAGTGAAGGGCTTGAGGAGGGCCAGGCAGTTCCTGATCAGAGAACCAAAATATGTTTCAGTTTAGGCATGCTAGTAACCCCAGAATTGAAGGGTACAGGGAGAGAGTCTGCCTTGAAAGAATTCTACCACTCTAGCCTTCTTTCAATCCAAGCGGAGAGTTTATTTTAACACCAATAGAAGTGAACCAGACTGGGTAAGAGTCCTGCTGGCAAGGGGCATAAAGCTGTCCCGGCCTCAAGGGGGTCCCAGAGAGGAGGTTGACTGGAACCAAGCACGGGCAAATCTAGGAGACAATGGAGAGATATTGGCTGATACCCACTGTTTGCTGCCAACTCTATCTAAATGACCTGTAGTCTGGAAGATACAAGTCTGATGAGCTAGTTCAATATGGAGGGCCCAAATATAGAGAGAAGTTCAGATTCTTAAAATTTGGCTCACTTGTATTAGCATCACAAATAGTACAGACTCACAAGGAATCTCACCCACCCAAATGGTTTCTTAATAAACTCACACTACTTGGACTGATAGAAGGCTTGAGTGGTCAAATTCTTTCGAGGCAGACATCCGCCTTGTACCCTTGCATTTGGGGGTTCCCAGCACTCCTGGGCTGCAACCAGTCCAGGTTGTAAAGAGCAGTTAATGCCAAACAGAGGAGTTTATATTTGATCCTTGAGGCAACATGGAGCCACTAGAGCTAACTGAGTAGGAAGATGATATAGTCAGATCTACATATTAGGAAAAAAAATCACCTTGCCAGCCAGGATTGAGTATGGAGTTGGATAAAGAGAAACTTGAAGAAAGGAGCTTAGCTAAAAAAAATTCCTGGCAATAGTCCAGGTAAGAGGACATAAGCGTCTGGTTGAGAGTTGTGTCTGTATGAGTGTAAAGGAGAAGGGGAGCTATATGACAGATGCTGTGAAGGAAAAAATGATATGATTTGGCAATGGATCAGATATCCATTGGGTGGGGTGAGTGAGAATAAGGAGTGTGAAAAATGATTATTAGTAACCAATACCTTGGAGATTCAGAGCTTCCCCTCAACCCCTTTCTTCAGAAAGACATTACTGATGATGAGATTGCATTGACTCTCCTTATGCTGTTCAGCTCCTATACCCAAGCTTGCAAGTAATTTAATCTAAGGTAGGGAAGCCCATCGGGGGTTCTGCTCAGGCTTGGGTGGAGATAGATTCTTTTGTCTAGATAGCCCAAATCTGAGGGGTCTGATAAAATAGGTATTTCCTTTGTCCAGGGGTGAAAGGATAATGGAGTAATATCAGCTCCTGTTGAAAGGGTATATAAACTGAGCACCCTAAACCCAAAGTGAGCTCAGTTCCAAACTGCAGCTATCATTCATGGATGCATACATGCTGCCTGCTTTGAGAGAAATAAAAATGGATATAACCTAATTCTGTTTGTCTATCTAAGAGTCAAAGACAATAATAGCAAGGCTGTGAGCTTGGATGTCTAAAAATATGGTGGTGATGCACTAGATAGGAATAGGGAAGTCTGGAAAAAGGGAGGCCTTAGGGGCAAAGATGAGTTCTGTTTTGGACATATTGCATTTGAAGTACTTTTGGGTCACGCAGTTTGAGATGTACAAATATCAGTTGATTATGTGTGACTGAAAGTCAGGAGAAATGCCAGGACCCAAGATGTTGAAGTAGGAATCATCTGCATAGATAATCAACAAATACTATGAGATAAGGAATGGTATTCAACAGGTGTGTTCAAATTATGGCAATTCATTTCTGTTCTAAAGCAGGTGTAGAATCCTGAATAAGTAGATTTGATCCAGAGAAAGGCTACATTATTAGAAGCACTGTGATTTTAATTTTGAAATGGGCATATATGTCAATATAAGTCCCCAAATTCTGATCAAGAGGATTATTACTAATTTAAGATTTGAAATGTGAGATTTTCTTTTCCCTTATTTGAGTGAGTGTGACATTTTTGTTAACTTCATATGGAAATGCAAGAACAAATCTGCATTCATTTAAAGAAATCTTTTTAACATGCATATGAAATAGTTCTTAGAAGTTTCAAGGTGGACTTTTTTTCTTTCCTTTTGTCTTTCATTGAAGAGGAGGAGGTAAACATCACTGTGTAAGGATTTGGTAAACTACTTATTTTCCCTTCAAGCAGATTATAGCTAAGAAGTTTGAAAATGTAAATGAAGCAAAATGCTAATAAGAGATTATTTTAATGAGTCTATTTCTGCTAAAGAAGTTAGGTCAAAGAAGAAACAAGAGACAAAGAACATAAAAAGTCACGCCCTTGCTTTAGAAATTTAGAGAGGAATCCAATTTAGAAGCAAAGCAAGAAAAAATGGAAAACAATTATCTGTTTCCTGATGGCTCTTAAGGATTAACAAGACTATCTCATAGCATTTGCCATTAAGCAATTTCTGAGGAAAATGTTTGGTGGTAGACAATTGTTTATAAATTTTTTTTCTCATTTCTCCAAGTCAACTTTGTCAACTGGGGATATGCGTTAATTCTTTGGTCCCTACCCTCAAAAAGCTTATGTATTTTGCAGGCAGGGGATGGAGGGGGGTTGCACAAGACAGTTTGAGGATAGAAAAAGCATTAACAGCTGAGAAGGGGATCAGGAAAGAATTCCTTTGAGGTGACAGATGAACTGGGCTATAAAGGAAACTAAAGATTCAAAGAGGCAATAGAGACATGGACTGCCAAACAGTTTGTGCAAAGACATGGGAGCAGGAGATAGAAAAATAAGTTTGTAGAATAGCAGTTGGCCAGTTTCCCTAAAACATAAAATGCATGAAAGAGAATAATGCGGGATCAGCCTTGAAAGGCATGCTGGAATCAGATTTAACCAGGGCTTAAGTGCCAAATTGAGGAAGGCTTTGTTGTTGTGGCTGCTGTTGCTGTGTTCTTGTTTGGTTTTATCTTAGAAGGAAAAGGAAAGACTGAAGATTTTTTGAGGAGGGGAGTGACATGGTCTAAGAAAATTGCATAGAGAATCTGCCCAATCTCCTTTTGTTCTTTTGTTATTTGATGGATAGCAGAGCAGCACCCAATTTCTCCATCTGTTACCCATTACTTTTGAACCATGATTGACCTATATTTGTGACTACAAATCATTACTGACAATATGCTGCAGTCTACTTATATTCACATATATCTTTACACTTCCCTCTTAGTTACCTGTACTGGGATTGTAGGGTTTACCATTTAATTCACCATTTAAATAGCAGAGGATAAATAAAGTGTTTCTATTAGTATGGGATAACCTATTGTGAGATCACTCAATACATGCAGATCATAACTTGCCTGATTTAGTAAATAAATCCTAGGGAATTGTTTCAGCCATATAGTTTTAAAATGACTTGCTCAGGGTCACAAAACTAGTATCAAGAATCAGGATTTGAACCTAGGTCTCCAGACTCCAAGACATTCTATCCACTATGTCTAGCTGCCTCTATACCACATTGTTAAAAACAGGTATTAAAAAATATTTTGGGATTAGGAAGTATCACATAATCCTCTTTTAATCTAACATATCTTCCTTCCTTCTGTGTGGGACAGAGACCACTTACTCAAAAATAAAAACGAAGACTTAGTTACCTTGAAAGTAGAAAGGAGTTTATTTCTTTCTCATGAGAAAGGTTACCACCCCTGGTGGCCATTGCTGGCCAGGAGAGTATGAGTTCGGTGGAGAAATCAATGCTTATTTATACCCTAACGCAAGCTCCTCCTCCATAATCCCCTTCCCCTTATCCCATTGGCTGGGCTTTCAGAGACACAAGTTTGCGCAGAGACAATAAAAGGTGAGAAGGTTTTCAAGGGCAAACAGTTCAGGTTGGAGGCAGGGCTATTCCTTCTGCTAAGCACTTAGAAACAGGGTCTGAGCGGGGGAGGGTTTTGAAAGCAATAATAAAGAACTATTAACAAGAACCATTGACTGCCTGAGTAGGCTTCACTTCTGAGATATTATCTCTCACACTTCCATCCATGAATTTATATATCTAGTTCATTATCCAACTATTATAAAGCATGCTGACTACAATTTATTTGAGAAGACCTTGCCATATATAAAAGATTCTATAATATGTGGTAGAATATTATTTATCTTCACATTCTTACTTCCCTCTTTTTCCCTGGAATAAAACACTCAAAATGGCATGTGACCCAGACTAAGATGAAGAAGAGTAGGATCAAGGTAACATATATATATATATATATATATATATATATGCAGTATAATGGAAATTATTCTCATGTGAATTCTTATCTCCAATGCAAGGTCATCCTCCACTTCAAAACAGGCAAAATCCAACTTTACATCATGTGAAAGTCCTATTAAATAGGTAATACAGTGTGATAGCCCAGTGATAGTAAAATGACAAATTGATCAGCAAAAGGGGTTGTCTGATTGAATGGAAAGAACTCTGGACTGAGAATTAGGAAATCTAGATTCTCATCCAAGCTCTGACAGTGACTTACAAATGGACTAGATGGGCTCCCATTTTCAAGATTCTATGAAAAACCCAATGAGAAGGAACTAGTATTCAAACTTCTCTTTTGCCTGGGAAAAAGAAAAATAAGCTCATTGTATTTCTAATGCCACTACAAGGAAATATCAGAAAACAAGAAGAAAACATGTGAATTAGAATTTGTGCATTCGTGTGCATTCTGGGAATTAACAATATACAGAAGGCCATAATTGATACCTTGAAATTTTTTTTCTCATTTTCCTCTTGAGAATTTTATTTTAAGAAATTGTCTATTTCCTGTCTATTTATTCACATTTGATTAAGGTTTTTTCTAACGTGTAAGAGTATCGCAAGTATAAAGATGCACTTGGCACATCCCAGACAAATGTGGTTACATGTCTCTATGTTTCCTTTTGGAGATTAAAATTTGATTTGCATCATGACATTCAGTTTCTCTGCAGCTGTAGAACAATAGGAGGTAGACCCCATTGACAGAGTTGGTTCCCCATGGCAGTAGGGCAGCAATGCCTGTAAATTGGTCCCAATAGATGTTTGCAGAGTATTTTCACATTTCTCTCCCTCCTTCCCTCTCTCTCTCTCTTTCTCTCCTCTCTTTTTCTCTACCACACACACACAACACACACACACACACACACACACACTCAGAATTACAATTAATCTGGTCTCCTCATTCCCTTTAGTCGCCTTCTGCCTCTGTTTCTTTGCTCAGACTGCTTGAGAAATGCTCTCCCTCCTCATGTCTTAGAATCCCTTCAACTTTTTGCTCAGTTGTTTCAGTCACATCCAACTCTTCATTATCCCATTTATGGTTTTCTTGGAAAGGATAGTGGAATGGTTTGCCACTTCCTTCTCTAGATCATTTTATAGATGAGGAAACTGAGGAAAACAGTTATATGACTTGCCCAGAGTCATAGCCAGTAAATGTCTCAGGCCAGATTTGAACTCAGGGAGATGGGTCTTCCTGACTTTAGGCCCAGTGCTCTGTACCACCTACCTGCCTCAGATCCCTTCACAGGTCAGTTGAAATGTGATCTCTCAAATGAGCCCTCCCCCTTTTTTTTTAAATCCCTCCTGTAACTAGTGGCTCTATACAAATTACTTTGTATTTATTTGATGAGGTGAGCAGAAAGGAGTGTTTGAGGCAGACTGAGCAATCAGGATACAGGATATTAGATAACATACAGGATGTGACCAGCCAGAAAAGGGGAAGTTACCTGAAGTCTCTAGTGTAGCAAGCTGGACATGATGGAGACTACCCACTCTTCTCATATCTCCTCCCTTTTTTTTTCCTTCTGGAATCTGAAGTGGAGTTGCATCTTCCATCTTCTTTCTTGAAGCTGGAAGGCAGAATCACCTGAAGCAACTGCAGGTTGATGAGTCAATGATCTGATAGAAATCCAAAACTGACAATCTTTCCCCCTTTCCCACTCTTACCAACTTTTCCTAGTCCCTTATATAGGCCAGGGAATTGATCTCCACCAATGAGGAGAAAGCTTCAGGCCAATGGGCTTTGGGAATGGGGTTACAGACTCAGTTCATTATGTCAGTTCCAAAGTTACCATGCTTGTTCATATTCACCTCTTAACCACTTTCCAATCTCTTTGGTACATTTTCTTTAAATGTTTCAATTAAACTTTGTCACTTCATCCTTAAAAAATGTTTGTGGTTTTGGTGTCTGTTGGAGGAAGCTACAACACCTGCACACTTCTAATTTTGATTTAATTTTAGGATGAGTTACTCTAAATTCATTGAAGAGTTATCGAAGCTTTACTTTGCCTTAACACAGCAAGGATATGCAACAAGGATATTTTTATGGTCATCTAGGAAGACTATGGTGAAGGATATACCTCAAGTGATCTTTAAAAATCAACCAAGCCTGGAGGGGTCTCTGACTGCCCATGGCTGGGACATTTTTTTTGCCATTAGATCACTAGAGAAGCCAGGATAAGTTAGGAAAGCTTTGTCTTCTTTTAGGGAAAGCTAATCCTTAAAGATTAAATAAGGAAGAGAGGCCAAGGTCTCTATGTTGTGGTGAGGGGAGTGCTAATGCTATAA
Organism: Phascolarctos cinereus; assembly: GCF_003287225.1. Lineage (NCBI taxonomy): Eukaryota > Metazoa > Chordata > Mammalia > Diprotodontia > Phascolarctidae > Phascolarctos > Phascolarctos cinereus. Next base: position 241,676,649 of record NW_027555847.1, read on the forward strand.
CAGTGTCATTAGTCTGACTGGCCCCTTCTATTCTCACCTCCCCCCCCAATATCCATGCTTATGTTGACACACACAACTCTTATGTCATGAAAGAAATATATACATTAGCCATGTCCAAAAATGTGTTATTCATCATATATCAGTCAGTACAATATTTCTTTCTCAAAGGTTGACATGCAAGCTTTATCATCATTGATCCTTTTGAATCATGGTCGATCATTCCATTGATCACAATTCTTAAATCTATCAGTGTTTTTTTTTTTAATAATGTCATATCAATTGTTCTTCTGGTTCTGCTTATCTCATTCTCCTGCAGTTCCTATAAGTCTTCCCAGGTTTCTCTGAACCTATCCGTATAATTTCTTACAGTAAAATAATATACCTTTTCAGATATACACCTTAATTTGTTCATCCATTCCCCAGTTGAAAGGCATGCCTTTTGTTTCTAGCTCTTTGTCATTAAAAATAAAAAGCTGTTAAAGAATTTTGGGGGTAAGGGGTGGGGTAGGTGGGTACATATTGGACCCTTCCATCTTTGAGAAACTAAGTTTTCTTCCTGTTCAGACCTTTCGTAACATCTGTATTATTTCCTTATACTATTTCTTTGTGACTCCTTTGATGGTGAATCTCCTGAGTGCTAGATCTCAAAGCAGACTCAGCCTCCACCTACACTGTAGAATTAACTTTTCATTGCCTCAGTCCCTACCCCAAGAAGACTGGGATTGTGGAATGAAATTGTCCCCATCCGAATGCCAGTGCTCTTTCCTTCTTTCTGGCCTAGAGGAGCTTACTCCTCTCTCCTCCTCTCCAACACTAGTGCCTTGCTCCTCTTTGCTCTGCTCTTTAACTCTCTGGCTGAGCACTGCTACAATGCTCAATATTTTCACCTCGGGCAGAACACACCTTTGCTTCACTGTACTTCCATTTCTTTCAGGACAGGTGGGTAAGTGGGAAGAGGGAGTTGACTTCTGTTGCTTGGTCTTACAGAATGATAGATTGAGAACAGGGCCAGAGGGGTGGTGGTGCAAGGCTAAGCCTTCAACCCAATTTGGTCTGGATCTCATGGATTGGACTACAATAGGTCCCTGTCCAAGCACCACTTAATGATTATTTTCAGACCCTCCTTGCTCAGAGTGAATGTAAATAGTAATTGTTTCTCTTTTGGCCAGCAACTCTGAAAGTCTCCCCCTCTCAGTTTAATTTTTTTTTTTAATTAAAGGGGCCATCCCTTGACTCACTTCTTAAAGAGGCCTATTCACTGAATGGGTGCTGCCTCACTCAGAGTGAGAACTCAAAAAGACCTTAGTTTAAATGGCCAAGGTTCCCCACTACATCCTAGGCTTTCTCCAGTTACCCTGATCGATATCTGGCCACTGGATCCAGATGGCTCTGGAGGAGAAAGTGAGGCTGGTTACTTTGCACAGCTCTCCCTCACTCAAAGCAAAATCAGTTGCAAGTCATGTCATCATTGCCCTGATGTCATGTCCTCTTCGAGAAAAAAGAACAAACCACAACCTGGTGGTGCTGACAGAGACTGCTGCAGCAGTAAGGAAATTGCTGAGTGTATCCCAGAACACAAGCCTATGGGCCCCATTGTGCAGGGGCTAGTGTGGTGGAAGTGCTAAATTAGGGATTAAGGATAACTCTCTCTATGTTTCATTACATTGTTATTTCCTTAGGGCTTTTGTTGTCTAAGTTTGTAGAAAAAGCAACAGGTTTTTTCTAACTCTTAACAAATAATTGTCATTATGCAGTGTTTGGAGAGTTCCTGAAAATGAGAGAAAATGTGTAATCCTACATCTTGTCACTCCTGTCTCTCTCTTTAATATTAGGATTTTTATGGGAAACTTGCCTCTTCTACTCCTATTAGAATATAAATGCTTTTTAATCTTTTAGTCCCTTCCAATCATTAAAATGTATTTCCCTTCTCTTGACCCCTGTCTTTATAATTGTAGGTCTTTTCATCAGGAATGAGTGAAAATTCTCTCTTCCATTAACAATCAGGGTTTTTTTTTCCTGTACAGATTATACTCAGTCTTTCAGTAGAAGACATTCTTGATTATAAGCATTTGCTTTTTTTTTTTTTGGATTATCATATTCCAAAATTTTCTTATTTTTTGCAGTAATGGTAGCTGTTAGTCACTGGCTATAGTTCCTTGTTATTTAAATTCTTTGGGTTTTTGAAATTTTTTTTCCATAAATTTTTGACCAGAAAGATCAAATTTTTGGCCGTGGGGTTCCTGGATGTTTTGTTCTATGTTTGATTCTGTTCTTATGTTTCTTGTCTCATGGAGCCATTGAGTGGTTTGGTCTATTTCATTTTATAGGAGTCTGTTACTTGGGTATGTTAGTCCATCTTATAATCTGCGTTATTTATTTTCATTCCATTTCTTTCCAGCACAGTCCTTTTTTCACTTGTAATATGATTTTAAAATATTTTGTTTAATTTCTTTTAGGTATTCTTCTAGCTCTTTGGGTCAAGACTTTTTTTTTTCCTTTTTGAGGTTCTGGCTGTAGATGTTGTAACGCTGCTCTGTTCTTATGGCTTATCTCTTGTGTGTCTCAAGCCACATTTCTTCATGATAATATCTTCTTCTTTTTATTCTTGTTTTCAATCTTAGTGCCATGTGTGTCTCTCTCTGTGTGTCTGCATGTGTGATGGCCAGGCTCTGAAATCTTCTTTGGGGTGGTCAGATCCTGTTTCATCTCTACCTCAGTTTCCTGGCTTCCTGCTGCTTATTGCTTTCTCCCCTTATGAGTATGTTCTCAAAATATTGGTAGACTTCCATGTTTTTGGTCTGAACTGTCCTTGGTCTGGTCACTACTGTGGGTCTCCATTCACCATGGGGCCTCCCTGTTTCAGTTATTGCTGAAGATCTGTTCAGCTTTTTTCCTGGCTTTCTTGACAAGAAACCTCTTCCAGGACTCATATCTTTGAGTCATCTTTTTGAGTAGTCCTAGATTGAAAGACAAAGTTATTCCTGTTTCCTTTGGGTTTCTTTATCATTATTATATCTGGTGACTTTATAAGGTAATTTCTCATGTATTTATGGCAGAACTGGGCTCTTCTATAACATTTCTTGCCTCTTTTTAATTAAAAGTTATGTTCTAATGATCTCTCCTTAATCATCTGAATGACCTCTTTTTAATTTGTTTTCAGGTCAGTAGTTGTTAATGTAGATAGTCTATAATTTGAGCTATTTTTTTCAATTTTTGGACTTTTTTCTAATATTTCTTGTTGTTTCATAGAACCACTGAGTTCTATTTCCTTTGTTCTTTTTTTTTTTTTTGGTGAGGGGGGAATCAACTATTCAAGTAAAGTTTCTACTTCATTTCTGACCTGTTTATTTTCCTTTCATTTTTTCCTCTTATATTATAATTTTATTTATACTTTCCCCTTTTCATATATTGTTTCATTTCTTTTTTAAATATAAATTTGTTTATTTTTAGTTTTCAACATTCACTTCTATGGGATTTTGAGTTCCAAATTTTCACCCCATCTCCCCCTCCCCCTCCCCCAAGATGGAATGCATTCTGAATATCCCTTCCCCTAGTCTGTCCTCTCTTCTATCTCTCCCCCCTTCTCTTATCCTCTTCCCCTTCTATTTTCCTGTAGGGCAGGGTGGACTTCTGCACCCCATTTCCTGTACTTCTTATTTCCCAGTAGCATGTGAAAACTTTTTTTTAAACATTTGTTTCTAAAACTTTTAGTTTCAAATTTTCTCCCTTCCTCCCTCCCCACCCACCCTCATTGAAATGGCAAGCAACTCAATATAGGTTATACATGTGCAGTTATGCAAAACACTTCCATAGTACACATGTTGTGAAAAATTAACTCTATTTCCCTTAATCCTCTCCTGCCCTCCCATTTATTCTATTCTTTCTTTTGACCCTGTCCCTCCTCAGAAGTATTTATTTCTGATTACCCCTTTCCCAATCTGCCTCCTCTCTATCATCCCCTGCTCTCTTGTCCCCTTCTCCCCCTATTTTCCTGTAGGGTAAGACAGATTTCCATACCAATTGAATGTGTATGTTATTCCCTCCTTAAGCCAAATCCATGAGAATAAGATTCACTCATTCCCTCTCACCTTTCCCCATTTCCCCTCCACTGTAAGAGACTTTTCTGGTTTTTTTGTGAGATAATTTACCCCATTCTACCTCTCCCTTTCTTCTTCTCTGAGTATAATCATCTCTCATCCCTTCAATTTATTCTCCAGATATGACCCCTTAATTTTCAACTCACCCTCTGCCCTCTATTTATCTGTCTATCTATATATACATATACATATATATAATTTTTTCTTCCTCCAGCTACCCTAATACTGACAAAGGTCTCATGAGTTATAAACATCATTTTTCCATGCAGGACTGTAAACAGTTCAACCTTAATAAGTCTCTTATGATTTCTCTTTCCTGTTTACCTCTTCATGTTCCACTTGAGTCCTGTATTTGAAAGTCAAATTTTCTATTCATCTCTGGTCTTTTCATCAAGAATGCTTGAAAGTCCTCTATTTCACTGAATGACCATTTTTTCCTCTAAAGGTTTATACTCAGTTTTGCTGGGTAGGTGATTCTTGGTTGTAATCCTGTCTCCTTTGCCCTCTGAATATTATATTCCAAGCCCTTCAGGTCCTTTAATGTAGATGCTGCCAAATCTTGAGTTATCCTGATTGTGTTTCCACAGTACTTGAATTGTTTCTTTCTGGCAGCTTGTAATATTTTCTCCTTGACCTGAGAACTCTGGAATTTGACTACAATATTCCTAGGAGTTTTCCTTTGGGGATCTCTTTCAGGAGGAGATCTGTGGATTCTTTCAATTTCTATTTTGCCCTCTGGTTCTAATATATCAGGGCAGTTTTCCTTGATAATTTCTTGAAAGATGATGTCTAGGCTCTTTTTTTGATCATGCCTTTCAGATAGTCCAATAATTTTTAAATTCTCTCTCCTGGATTTATTTTCCAGGTCAGTTGTTTTTCCAATGAGATATTTCACATTGTTTCTAATTTTTCATTCTTTTGGATTTGTTTTAAGTGTCTTGATTTCTCATAAAGTCACTAGCTTCCAATTGCTCTATTCTAATTTTTAAGGAAGTATTTTCTTCAGTAATCTTTTGGACTTCCTTTTCCATTTGGCCAATTTTTCTTTTTAGGGCATTTTCCCTCATTGGCTTTTTGGACCTCTTTTGCCATTTGGGTTAGGCTATTTTTTAAGGTGTTATTTTCTTCAGTATTTTGGGGGTCTCCTTTAGCAAGCTGTTGACTTGTTTTTCATCATTTTTTTGCAATCACACTCTTCCCAGTTTTTCCTCTACTTCCCTTTGGAGCTCTTCCAAGGCAGGGGACTGATTGATATTTTTCTTTGAGGCTTTGGATGTAGGAGCTTTGACTTTGTTGTCTTCTTCTGGTTGTATATTTTGATCTTCTTTTTCACCAAAGTAAGATAATATAGTCTGACTCTTTTTGCACTGCTTGCTCATGATCCTGGCCAATTACTTGAGTTTTAAACTCTTTGTTAAGGTATGAGTCTACTTCCAATGTGGAGAATGTACTGTCCCAAGCTTTGGGGGTTTGTACAGCTGTTTTCAGAGATACTTATAGAGGCCTGTAAATTTTCAGTTCTTCCAAGGTGGTATGATAAGGGGCAAGGTGTTTACTCCTTTCCTGGCCTGTGACCACAAGCATTCCTTTCTGTCCTGTAGCTGTGGGGAGGGTTTTCTCTCTACAGCCACTACAAGCTCCACCATGCCAGCGCTCCTCCTCACCCCAGCACTGCCACCCAGAACTGTGACCCAGATCCAAACATGGGCAAAGCAAGAGATTCCTGCCTCAGCACTGGTAAAGAGATCCCTGCAATTATTCTCTGATCAGCCACTGTATTCTATGGGGTGGAAGCTCAGGAGGCAGCTGTACCCCCAGAGCCACGCTCTTGGGGAATGGAGCTGAAACACTACATTCCTCACTCAGCACCACAGAAACAGACTTTTCCCACTGACCTTCTAAGTTGTCTTTGGCATTCATGGATTGAGGAGTCTGGAAACCACCATAGCTGCTTGCAATTCAGTCCTCTGAGACCTACTCCAGTTTTGCTGTGGCCTGTGAGCCCACGCTGCACTGCACTCTGCTCCCAGCCCAACGCAATGTACCTTTCTGATCAATCATCCAGGTTGTCTTGCACTGGAAATTGTTTCACTCTGTCTTTTTGTGGGTTCTGCTGCTTTAGAATTTGTTTAGAACCATTTTTTTATGAGTATTTGGAGGAGTTTGGGGTAGAGCTCAAGCAAGTCACTGCTTTCACTCCGACATCTTCTATTGTTTCATTTCTTTCTAACAGTCTTGCAGTTCTTGTGCTAATCTATATATTTTCTGAGTCTCTTTTTGTAGTTCTTATGTAGTTACTCTCTTCTTCCAAGTTGTCTTTTTAAGCTTCTCTTAATCCACACTTTTTCTTGTGTTCCATGTTTTCTTTGATTTTTTTATATTTTTATTTATATTTATCTATTTTTTATATTTTCTGATTTTGTGCTTGAATTAGGATTGTATGTTAGATCCAGTTCTTTCTAACACTCTTGTCTTGGTTTGACTCTTTTGTCCTTTCATCTTCATAGTCTGGATGTTGTTGCTACCACTAATCGGGATGGAGTGGATGTCATTAATCTTCACTGTCTCTATCTCTCACTTCTGTCTCGATTTTCTGGTGGACTACCAGAGTTCTGGTCTCAGCCAGCCTATCTCTTGCATGATACCCTTTCAGGTGTTGATTTTGCTCCCTTCTTTGACCCCAGTAAACTCAGTGCAGTGTTGAAGACAATACTCATCTCTTGAACAATTTCACCTGCTCTCTTGTACTGGCATCCAGGTAATGGTGGTCTCATTTCTTGCAGTGACTCCACTTCAAGGAATGTATAGTCAGGACATTTCTTCTTCAAGAGTTTACCTGTGTATAATTGGTTCTGTCCTTTGGTAATTTTGTTATGATAGGCCAGATCTGGGATATGAGTTCAGGTACCCAATTCCTGGAGCTTCTTCTAACTTTAGAATATACCCTGATCAGCATTCTTCCTGGCTACTAGACTTTTTTTTTTTAGTTTGTTTTGGATTCTCTGCTTATTTCCTCTCTAGCTATGGCAGTTTATTTTGTTCATGCTGGATTTTCTGAAATGATCTTTCTCCCTCCATTCTCTAGTTTCTGGTCATCTGTTTCTGAGGTTCTAGGCTGGATGGAGGAGCTTTTATCTGCTTATTTTCTGGTTACTTTATTACTAAAACTTATGAGGCTTCTTTTCAGATATTTGTTGGGTATATATGTAGGGGAGATTGGCTTTTTTATAACCTTTAACATTGCCATTTTCAATAAAAGTTGAGTTCTGATTTAAAAAATAATAGAATTGCATGAATGCAATTTTCTGCTGAAAGAGCACTGGCTCTGTAGTCAGAGGACTTGGGTTAAAATCCCAGCTCTGATGCTTATTTCCCGTATAATTTTGAGCAAGTCACTTGGACCCCATTTTCCTCATCTATGAAATGATGAAATTGAATTAGGTGACCTCTGAGGTCCCTTTCAGCTCCAAAACTATGAACTTATGATCCTATAAAATACATCTATTTCTTAATTTCACATCCAAAGTGAGCTCTATTTGTGCTGGTTTTGTGGAAATAAAGACTTGACATTATATTTTCTTAGAAAATCAACATATATTTAAGAGAAAAGCTTAAGGTTCTCTCCCCAAGTTAAGTCCACAAGCATTAATACTAAGTGCTAGTAATACAAATAAAGGCAAAAAAAAAGATTGTTGATTTCAAGAGCTCACAGTCTTATGGATAAAACCACATGCAAACAACTAAGTACAAGGGAAGATGTATAAATGACAAGTTAGAGATAGTCAACAGAGCAAAGGTGGAAACATTAAGGGTGATCAGGAAAGGCTTCTTGTAGAAGGTGGTATTTTAGATAGTACTTGAAGGAAGCCAGGGAAGCCAAGAGATTTCTCCATCTCCTGGGGAAATATATGAATGAAAGAAAATGAAAATAAAGTAAATGAATGAAAGAATATGTTGATTATTGAACTGTCTCAACTAAAATATGTGCATCTAGATAATAAATATATAGTGACCAAGAAGATGATAGCTTTCCTGGGTCTCCTTAAATCACAATACATGAATTCAACTCTAAAGGGCACAATTATTTTACAGGTGATGGGATTAGCGAAAGGTTTTAGAATCTGTCATCTGCTGTCCCAAAAAACAATCTCCCAAACTATGGAGTATTATGTAATTTGTATGAGACTCAGCAGTAAGCTTTTGAACTGATCTGTCAAAATGGTGAGAGCCAAAGTCAGGGAATTGACTAGTAGTGGCAGCCACATCTTTCCCTCCCTCATCTCAGCCCCAGAACCCAAGGAAAAGGAACAAAGGGAAGTCCACAGAGGTGACAGGAAGGATAGATATCATACCCAAATACTAGAGTCAGGGCACTATGGCTAGGACTCCAATAATAAAAAAAATAAACAAAAAGTCGCTTCAAGAAAGATGATTTGATTGTTTCTCTTCTCAAAACTGAATAAATTCAATGAGATTTCACTCTTCATCCAATTTACCTTTTCCCATGAATAGTTACCTGACATCTGTATAATGTTTCTTTGCTATATTAAAAAATGTCTATTTATTCTGAGTTATCACATTCACATAAAATCTATTGTTCATTATGCAAGTTGTACATTGTATGTTCCTACATTGATGGGTTACAGAAATGGTTTATGGGTAATGTTGAAATTGATACCTGAATAAAAAAATAGATCACAGTAGTCAATCCTGTTCTAATAACCTAATCTCTCATCTGATTTGGGGTCTCAAAGTTTTCATTTTATAAAAATTAATAATTCTGTAGACTTTCTAATAGACAGAACTTAAGAGTACACCTGACATTTTATTTTGACCCTGATTAGCGAGCCTATTATTTTAAGAAGGTGTGTCTGATTAAATCTCCAGCTCTGACTCCAGTAAGATGAAGGATGGGGTAGCACCACACCTGGAGTCAGGAAGACCTGAGTTCAAATCCAGCCTCAGACACTTACTAGCTGTGTGACCTTGGGCAAGTCACTTAATCCTGTTTGTCCCAGTTTCCTCTTCTGTAAAATGAACTGGAGAAGGAGATGGCAAACCATTCCAGTATCTTTGCCAAGAAAACCTCAAATGGGTTCATGAAGAGTCAGACACTGACTGAAATGGTTAAACAACAAAGGTAGAAAAGCTGGGGGCAGAAGGACTACTTAGGTAAGAGCTAAAGAAAAGAAGAGGATTGTACTGGAGTTGAGCCCTGTGATTGGAAAGATCATGACGTAGGAGGATTTGGGTCTGCCCCTTTTAAAAGGGAGGAGGGAATAGAAATGAATGAATATCAGCTATCCAATTTTATCCTCCAACATGCTAATTTCTAGTTATACAAAACAAACCCAAAAAAAACCCTAAGTAGTGGAATAGAATTCACTACTATAGAATTACAGTTGAAGTCATTCCTGCCTCATCTTAGATCACATAAAAAGAAGAGTAATATATCCTGAGAAGTTCCAGTTCTCTACCACGGGCCAAAAGAAAACAAAAATATACCCCAGTTTCTAAGGTAATCAGATCCTCCACAATTCTCCTTCCCCATTTAGTTTGATAAACCACCAAGAACAGCACAATCTCATTCTAACAGCATTGTTCCCTTTGTAGCAATACCATCAAGAAATCTACATTCATTAAATCTTATCTTTTTATTTTAACTTGAAGTTATTACAGACTTAACCACATAAGCATTATGAACCCCAACCAAAATGTAGGTCTAATTATGAAGTTGGATTTGTGTTTTATGGTGATTTTTGGAGGGTTGGAATTTCTCATTAGCACCCAAAATTTATTACAAATAAAAGTAGAGAAGTAGTTCTATGAAAAACTAATCTCAATCAGTTCAACAGTTGGACTTTTAATTATGAAGTCTCCATCTGGATGTCAAGGAATATTACCCCTATTAATTGACATATTTTAAAAGTATTAATGATAAGAGATGTTCCTTCCCCTTCTCTCTTTTTCCCTCCTTTCCTGACACCAATTGTTTATCAATTCACCATTATTATCCTCATGAGAGCATCTGTATTTTTTGAGAAATTTAATGATAAGAAAGTAATCATAACTATATTCACCTTTTTATGTAAGTTCTTTTACATGACAAAAAAGAAAATTGAAAGCTGGTTATTGATGGAAAGTCATCAATCCTATTTTTCTTTGGCTTTGGGGGGCTTCTTTCAAATAAATAACTCATAAAATGTGAATCAACATTGTCCATTTTTTTTCTATTTTTAGATTAGTTCATTTAATTTTTAGAATGATTGTCTCTCCTTGCTAAAAATTTCTCCAGATTCTCTAGTGCTCTCTTTTTCAATTAAACAATTCAAGAAACTATTATTAAGCACTTAAGTCATGAAAGATACTGTGGTAGACCCCCAAGAAACAAAGACTAAAATAAGAGTCCCTCTTCTGAAGGACATTATATTGGAGAAACTGCATGTGTGTGTAAACACAAACCTATGTCTGTATACATACCAAAAACATGCTAAATACAAGAAAAAATTGGAGGTCAAAAGAAAAAGCACTAGAAACTGGGAGGACAAGGAAAAGCCTTTTGTAGAATATAACAAATACTTCAGCTGAATCTTGAAGGGGTACTGACAGGTTAAATGACTTGCTCAGAGTCACCCAGCTAATATTTGTCAAAGTTGGGACTGAAACCCAGGTTTTCCTTATTCTGTGGACTAGCCATCATCCCCTAGGCCATTATTATTTGACACACATTTTAAAATATGAAGAAAAATAGATGGGTGGGTCCTAGTGTTCTGAAAGAAGTTCACTTGGACAGTCTCCAAGTTAAAGAAAGGCATTTATTGGGATGTCACACCCAAGCAGGCCCTGTTTCCACGAGGGAGAAACAGAGCAATTAGTTGGGTTAGGGGTCTTGATTTAAATACAGTTTGGGGGGATAGAGAATGCCTGGGAAAATCAGGTAATCCAGGGGTGCCTCTATCATACAGATAAGCAGTAGAAGGGGAAGACTACTCCAGGATGTCATGTGGTCCATACAGATAAGCTTAGAGAATAGGAAAGGGGAGGATGAGAGTTGTCAGGTTAATTGGTGGTGCTTTGTGAAAGCACACAGGTAAGTCCATTGTGGGAAGCTTTGAGGAGTATAATCTTCCTTGACCACTTTTCTGGCTGGTCCTGTATCCTTGGGTGAAATTTAAGATTCTCTCCGTTGGTTGAGTGAGTTATCTCACTGGGTTGTATGGGTGCTCAGGAAGGACTAGTAGACCAGGTAAAGAAGGTTTGCTGAGCTGTTTTCAGGACTGCTTACCTACCTTTGATGCTCCCTGTCACCCAACTCTCACCTGTGGCTCCAAGAAGCTTAACATATGCAGCAGCCACACCTCAGTAAAACTGTCTCAGCAAACAGGCTAAACCAGATTGAGGGTAACTGACAGGTTTCAGCCCCATTGGTGAGTTAAGGGGATGTCTACTTCAAGCATGGGAACATTTCCCTTGGTTGAATGGGTAGATAAAAACATTTTTTTTCCAACACCCATGAAGGCAGCTAAAGTAGATGTATGAGTCAAGACATCACCCATTATGATGTCATTGGTCTTCTTCAAAAATGAAGGCCAAACAACAACAAAGAATTATCACATTTCCAATAGGGAAGTTCATCCATTCTTTATTGCCTGATACACACACACACACACACACACACACACACACACACACATACACACACACACACACATACACACATATATATACATATATATATGTATATATATATATACATATATATATATATATATATATATATATTTATGATATCCTGCTTCCACTTCTAACAGGGATTAAAAGTCTCCTTTGGAGAAGGGTTGGAAGAGAAGAGATTAGATACATCTATTCTGCTTCCCTTTGAGCAACACAATGACATTCCCATGCTATATGTATGTGAAACTCCTCCCAACATATTGGCCTCATTACACATATATACTAAATAAAATACAAAACATATGTGAACAAATTCATGATTTCATAAACTGCTACCTTTTTTTCTTCTTTGAATATGGTAATATTCATATTTATTAATATTTTGCTGAATTTAGAATAGCAAAAATTTTCTAAAAATCCTTTCTAATTCAAAGGTACTCACATTAAAAGTTATATTTACAGAGAGAAGTATATATGTCAGATTGAAAGATGACTTTGAAGTAAGGAAGACCTAGGTTAAAGTCTTGCCTCTGATACATACTACCTGTGTGACAGCAGGCAAATCATTTAATTTCTCAGTGCCCCATACAACTTTCTAATACTTGAAGTTGAAGAAATTACAAATCTGCATTTTTGTGGTTGTAGTGTCTATACTACATAAGGAGCTCTCCATGCTGATTAAATTATAGGTCCAAATGGGGGAAAAGTTTAAATAATTCTTTATTGTTATGAAGTGCATTATATACATTATCTCCTTTGAGTATCATAGTATCCTTGTGAAACACATAGCATAACAATTATTATCCTGATATTGTACATTAGGAAACTATAGTCTATAGAGGAGACTTGCTTATAATCTCATGACAAGTTGGCAAATGACATAGCTGTTTCTCATATCCAGGTCTTCTCCTTTAAGTTAAGTATCCTTTCTACTACACCACATTAGGGCATAGGTACAAGAACTACACTTGTAAGGCATTCCCTAATGAGGAAACTCTATTACAGGTCAGGACCTTCTCTGCAGCTTACTATCTAGTTGGCTGGAATGTTGATTGATTAATTGACTTGTCCAGGGACACACCACGGTAATGTCACCTTATTTAATTCATGGTAAAGTGTACTGGTTTTGTATGGCTTTGAATTGACTTAACTAGAACAGAATATAATGTAATTAATTAGTCAGCACATAGCTTATGCAAACATTTGTATGCAAGAGCATTGGGATCTTGTATGTAAGAACCTTAGCATCTTGGGTTGAACCAACAATCCTAATACTGGAAATAAACTATTGAAATATTTAAATATGTATAAATCTACATCTCTATTTGTCTGGCTATCTATCTATCTATCTCAAAAAAGCCAGTTAGAAACAAAAAAAAATACTTATACAACTGATTACCTGAGATTAAAGGGTAATACTTTCCTCAAACCAATTTTAGACTCATTTAATTACTTAGAGAAATTGTTTTGATACTTGTAGAAAGAGATTTTTTTTGTCCTTATCACACCAATGAATTAGGCTTAATGAAGTGCTGTGGGTGGACAAGGGCATGAAAGTTTTCTCTATGCCATGTCCAGCATTCTGCTGAATAGTGCTGTGGGGCATACAATTGCTCTACACCAGTGCAGGTTTGGTCTAAACATTGTTCGTTATTGGAAGGAAATAACCAAGCACAGCAGGCAGAACTCTAAAAACCAACAGAAACACAATTGGGGCTCTGCCCTGCAGAGGAACTTATTTGAAGTTTCTCTTACCCATTACTAAGTACTCAACTTAAAAAGCTATTTACTGTCTCCTACCACTCACTGAGCAACTTTAGGAAGTCAGCATCATGGCTGAGGGGAGTATGTGGCCTTTAATGCCTTTTGAATAATACATTCTAAGCAAACAACAAAAATAGAAAATGTATACATTACCACGAATGAAACTCCCCATTAGCCAAGGAGACTCCGACAACAGTTGTTAAACTAATGAGTTATATGATGTCAAAAGCATTTTATGACCTACCAGATGCTGTTTACCTATGGCATTTGAAATGAGATTCATTTACCACAAAAACAAAACCCTCGTTCCTCTCCTCACCCAATTTATCAGTTAAATACTAGCTACTTAACTCAGAGCCTTTGTGTTAACCCTTTGCCCTTCCTGATTCTAGAAGGTTTTTATGTAGAATTTTTTAATTGGTGTTTTCTTCCTAATGTCATTAGAAGAAAGATGTTTCTTGTGTTCATATTGTAGAAGATAATCCAAACTGGCACATTCAGGACAAGGTTTACCCTAGCCAGTAAAATTCCCCAAGTATGCTGCTGAGCTAAGAATAATAAAGCAACAAATGCTCTTTCTCCCCCCCACACACACATTAAGTGTGTGTGGTGAAAGGGAAAAGCATGGTGATGCAGTTCAGTGAAATCACCCTTCTCTTTCTCACCTTGGTGACCTCACTCACACCATTGACTATTTTGGGAATGCTTTCCCCCACTATCTTGGTCTGTTGAAATATGATTCATCATCTTTCAGGACCAAGTGGAGGTGTTACCTTCCTAACAAAGCTCTTTCTAACCATCCCTGCCAAGCCAAATACACTTTTCTCCTTCCTTGGAGATAACCTTTTCATCCTTCCTCAAACCTCCCATGTTTCCGCCTTGCCCTACTCTCATAGCTGAGAACTTTGCCCCCTGTTTTACAGAAAAAAATTGAGGACATTTGCTATGAGTTCACTATTTTCCTTTCTTCCTTATCTACTATGACTCAGATGCCTTCTGCCACTTTCTCCTCATTCACCCTTGTCTTACATGACGAAGTGTCCCTTCCTCCTTACCAAGGCTAACCTCTCTACTCAGTCAAACAAAACCATTCCATCCTGTGAACAATATATTGCACCCCCCTGTCATTCTTACTTTTTCACTATTTTCAATCTGTCTCTCTCTCTCTTTTTTTCTTTCTCCTTATTTCCTTCTACCTACAAATATGCCGATGTCTCCCCTATCCCAAAAAATAAAAAACAAAAGCAAAAAACAAAAAAATCGTTTTAACCTTTCATCCTTGTTAAGTATTGTCCTGTATTTCTTCTGCCTTTTGTGGATAAACTCATTGAAAAGGCAGCTATAATAAGTGTCTCCATTTTCTCTCCTCTCACTCTCTCCTTAATCCTTTATAAAACTAACCTCATCATTCTACCAAAACTGCTTTCACTAGCATTACTAATGAGCTCTTCACTGACAAATCCAGTGGCTTTTTAAATCCTCATTCTCTTTGACCTTTCTGCAGCCTTTAACATTGTTGATCATTCTCTCCTCCTTGATACTGACTTCTCTCTAGAGTTTCAGGACACCACTTTCTCCTGATTTTCCTCCTACCCATCTGACCACTCCTCTGTCTTTGTTGCTGGATTCTCCACCAGATCATACCCTCTAACCATAAGTATCCCTCAAGGTTTTGTCCTGGACCCTTTTCTTCTCTCCCTCTATTACTACTTGGTGATCTCAACAGCTCCAATAGATTTAATTAAAATCTCTATGCTGATGATTCTCAAATCTATCTTTCCTGTCCCAATCTCTCTGCTGATCTTCAATCACACATTTCCAACTACTTTTCAGACATGTCAAATGGAATATCCATTAGATATCTTATACTCAGTATTTCCAGAACAGAACTCATTATTAAAAAAAAACCTTTTCAGACCCTCCTACCTTTCCTACTATTGTAGAAGGAAACATCATCCTGCAGTATTTCCATAAGATATGTTTTATGTAGTTAAGTAGCTCATAGTCTTCAGGCTGAGCATTATGCTTTGCACATGGTAGGTGACTAATAAATATTTGTTGAATTAGCCTGTTTCTGAGGACTCTAGTTTCTGTCTTTACTTTAAATGTCTCATAAGAAAACTCATTGGCTTCAGATTAAGGGAATAAAAGAGGATCCCAATGAAAATATGACCAAAGGGATAGTTCTGTAAGAAGGCCTTGGGAGCTACATGATTTCTAAAGTCCCTTTCAGTTCTAAAATTAAATGATCTTAATGATTTATGATCTTCATTACAAAAAATGTTTCTCTGCTTAATATGAAAAGCCCCCATTATGTCATTTGGGAGTTTCAATGGAAATTTTAATATACATATACATATTTATATGTGTATATATCAATATAGATATAATAATGTATATATATATATATATGTATGTGCATGTATGTATGTATATAATATACAACAAATACCACAGAAGTATATATCCTTATTAATTATTTATGTGGATATGAATTATATATTCCATAAACCATACCCTATGGCAGCACTCTAGTTTCAGTCCCTTTCAATCTATGAAAAACAGTTCAGCTTATCTGGAAAAAAATAAATTGAGAAAATTAGATTTTTTTTAAAAAAGGAGAATGTAGTGAAATGTGTTTATTATTTAGCTTTCTTTTCAGCTACCCTGACACTCATCTATTATCCTTGGTACCAGAAGACTGGCTTCTAGATGAGAATACCAAAATTGCCATAAGGAGGATTAAAAGTGACTTAGTTCACCTGGCATATACTCATTTAAACCTTAATCTCTTCCTTAATCATTTTTCTAATCTCCTTGATCACAAGGTGCCCATTATGTTATTACTTAATATCATCTTTCCTCTTTGCCTCAGCAGCTAAATGTCTTTAACGTCATCTAGTGCCTGCTACCTACAAGTGGATCTTAGGTTAGGAATCAGTCCATGATGGAAGGGGAGGATAAACTGTATGAAAATTGCTATTTACATCACATTAAGGTAGCAGTCACCAAACTCACGCTATAATCTTTTAGCAGAAGAGCTGTTTGTAACAGAGCTGGAATATGAGACCGATACATGGCACAGAGGATACAGCAGTGGACCTGTAGTCAGGAAATCCTGACTTTGAATCCTGCCTTACACACCTACTATCTATGTGACTCTCAGCAAGTCCTTTCTCAGGCCCAAATTCCTCATTTATAAAATGAAACTATAATAAAGTCTACCTCATAGGATTTTTTGGGAATCTATTGAGACCACATTTAGAACTTTGTGTGCTTTATAGTACTCTGTAAATGTTAAGTAGTAGTAGTAGTAGTAGTTTTGGTAGTCGTAGTCATAGTAGTTGTTGTTGTTACTGTTACTATTGTTATTGTTGTATTGGCAAAAGTGACTATAACATAAATATTCCCAGATTTCTTTAAATCTTTTTTATCATTTTTTCTGTAATAATGAACCATCTTCATATGCCATAACTTGTTCAGTCATTCCTCAATTGATGAATACCTTCCCCTCTTCATTTCTAAGTCTTTGGCATAACAAAAAGTTTCACAATGAATATTTTTCTTCATATGCATGTATGCATTAATATATTCATGAACATGCATATATTCATATCCTTTTTTCTTTTATCTCTTTGAGAGCATATGCCTAATAATAGTATTGCTGAGGCAAAGATATTCCATCATTCCTCTCTGGCCACTGATCTGATCTCTCCATATTTCTTGGTTGACCATTCTCCAACAGCATTTTCACCCAAACAGCTGTCTTCAAGAACATATTCCACAACCATTCTAGAGAGCAATTTGAAACTACACCTAAAGGACTATAAGACTGTGTATAGCCTTTGATCCACCAATGCCACACTAGGTCTGTATCCCAAAGAGATTTTTTTCAAGGAAAAAGAAACTATTTATACAAAAAAAAAATATGTAGAGCAGCCTCTTTTTGTGGTGGCTAAGAGTTGTAAATTAAGGGGATACCCATCAATTGGGGGATGGCTGAAAAAGTTGTAGTATATGATTATAATAGAATATTTTTTGTGATATAGCAAATGACAAGTAAGATGATTCCAGAAAAAAAAACCTGGAAAGATTTATATGAATTGATACAAAGTGAAGTGAGCAGAACCAGCAGAATACAGTGCATATTAACAGCTTTATTGCATGAAGAGCAACTGTGAAAGGCTTAGCTATTTTCTGCAATGCAGCGATCTAAGACAAACCCAAAAGACTCATGATGATAAATGCTATCTGCCTCCAGAGAAAGAACTTATCTCATCTGAATACAGATTGAAGCCTACTATTTCACTTTTTTGTTGTTGTTCAAGTTTCCTTGTACAAAATGAATAATAAAAAAGTTTTACATGATTGCATATGTATAACCTATATCAGATTGTACATGTATAACATATATCAGGAAATGGGGTGGAGAGAAAAGGAGGGAGAGAATTTGGAATTCAAAACTTTAAAAGAGCAACAAATGTTAAAAATTGATTTTACATGTAACTGGGGGGGAATAAATTATTAATTCTAAAAAATGCTTCAGCATTTTGGAAGATGCCTTCTTCTGAGAATTGTACCCACTCTCTCCACTAATCCTCTGTAACAACCCATTGTCCAGTCCCCTCTCTTGAGCTCCCCAGCACTAGCTGCTCCTGGGCCATTGCCAGTGGTCTTGACCTTTGTCTTGACACTGGACTCCCTTGACTCTGGAGGAGAGAGTGAGGCTTTGTGCAGCTTTGCCTCACTCAAATCAAATTCACATACAAATCAAGATATCACACTTGTGATATCATTGGTTATCTTTGAGAATAAATAATGAACAATTACAACCATTCCAACTTTTTCATGCTGAGAAATCTCTAACCCTAGTGGTTCCTTCTTCTATTTTGTCATTTTCTCTCTGAATAGAATCCATTTTAAATTAAGGCCTCCAAAACAGCTATGCTTACTTTTTCATTCCTGTCTAGGCCCTCTTTCCTTTTGAGCTTCATCTGATGTGCTGTCTTCCCACATTATAATGTAAACTTCTTGAGGGCAGACACTATCTTTTTTTTTTTTTTTTGCTTTATAAATAGATCTCTAGGCCTTGGAACAGTGTCTGGCATATAGTAAGTACTTAATAAATGCTTATTGACTTGACTTTTTGATTATACTTCAAAATTGTCTATGTCTTCTTGATGATGTTTATTAGTAATATATGGAAAGGTTGATGACTTAGGAAATGATTTCTGATTATTCTTTTATTTCCTCTTTATTTCTATTCAATTCTCCTTTTGTATTTTTGAAATTATCAAAGTAGTTTTCTTCCCTCTCTTTTTTAGTTAGATTAATAGTTACCTATTTTATCAACTTAATAAACCAGCCCCTGGTTTTATCAATTTAATGTTGCTCATAGTTTTTGTTTCTTTCAATGTGGTTAATCTCTTTTTTCATTTTCTTCTTTAGTGTCAAGACAGATGTTTTTATTTTTGTTCCTTTTGTAGTTTTTGTTTATTTATTTGTTTTGTTTGTTTGTTTTGGTGAGCCAATTGGGAGTAAGTGACTTGCCCACAGTCACACAGCTAGTGAGTGTTATGTGTCCAAGACCAAATTTGAACTCAGGTCCTCCTGACTCCAAAAGCCAGTGCTCTATCCACTGTACCACCTGCACCCTTTTTGTAGTTTTTTTTAAATTTTGTTTGTTTGTTTGTTTTTTAAGCTGTATGCCAAATTTGATGACATATACTTTT
Source organism: Phascolarctos cinereus (assembly GCF_003287225.1). Lineage (NCBI taxonomy): Eukaryota > Metazoa > Chordata > Mammalia > Diprotodontia > Phascolarctidae > Phascolarctos > Phascolarctos cinereus. The sequence continues at coordinate 241,695,916 of NW_027555847.1, forward strand.
TCTCTTTTATCTGAGTACAAATTGTCTCTCTGGGGAACCATTAGCTCTTCCACACTACCATAGCACAAATATATCAAAATATTTTCTTTGTGTCTCAAAAACAGCTAAGACATCATACTATTCACTCAACTATAGTCCTGACTTAGAGCACACTTTTCCATCTTTTATGAGTCATATGGGAATAAGCTGTATTTGACTAAAATTGTAAGTGTTTACCCTTCCTGAAATAAAATGAATCTCATTAGAACCGACTTAAGTTGGTTATAATGTAATGTGGTCAGTTTACTCTTCCTACCCAATATTGATGTGATAGCAAAATTAACCATAAAGCAATTGGGATTAGTCATAATGACTGCTGGTGAACCATCATCACTAGTTTTACTATTCTACAGCATATTTGCCTAACCACAAATCAGTACAACCTTCACAGAAATGAATTCTGTATACTGCCTGTTAAGAAAAAAAAAAATATATATATATATATATGTATATATATATATTATTTATTATGATCTCAATGTATGAAACATTTATTTCATTCTTTGGGTTATTTTTATCTTCTCATTGTGCTTTTGTATAGATGAGAAGCCATTAATTCCAAAAAAAGATGTAATATCAGTGACCTCTTTTCTTTAATACATGACAAAAATCTCCTTTAGTGTTTGTCACTGTTGTCCCAGATAGAACTGTATTTAAACTCACATCACAATATCTGTTCACTCAACTCTTCAGGGTCACTGTTTTAATAGTTGAAAATTACTATCTTGGAAGAGGGATTGGATGTTCTCCTTTTCATTGGTTACTATAGAAGTTTACTAATACTTTATCAAATACTGAAATATTACTAACTTATATTGGCAAATTAATATGAGGTATTATTTATATATGTGGTTATTTATGAGCATCAGACAACTAAAATATCAGCAGAAAAAGTGTTAAATTTGGAAGCATTATTAATGTATAATCATACAAACATTGTAATGATGTGTATTTTTTTTTCTATATGTACTGTAAATGCTATGGCAAGCAACATCCTGCATGTTAATAAACATTTTTTTTAACATAAGGGATGTTTTTCAAAAACCCTAAGTCAAAGTTAAAAAATCTTTTAGTTACCAGGCTCTTACTCCTTGATAAGCATGGCATATTTCTGGGATTTTGACATTGCTCTAGAATATAATTATTCTAATTTAGCTAGAATTTATATAGTTATTTAAAGTTTGCACTTTGTATATTTTATCTCAAAATTTAAAAAAAATTGAATAATTTTTAGGGGAGAGGCAACTGAAAGCCATTAAAATGTTTGTTTTTCTGGAGTTGCACAAGAATTTTCAGCTACTTGTCTCCTTCCAATATTGAGGGGTTTTTGTAACCCATGAGCTGCTTTCATCAAGCAGTACTGGTGTCAGCTCTCTGGCTCTCCCTTCAGGTTTGAACCTATCAATTCTTCTATTCTTCATTCCCAGTTCTCTTTGGAGAAGAACTTGTTTCTCCAGTTCTAACTTTGATTTATATGAGTGTGGTCTTTCTACTTCCCTTTTATCCCTAACCTTAGTCATCTTGAGGCACTTTAATCTCAACCCCATCCACATTCTAGTGTATTGTTCCACTCATACTTTTCTCAAACTGAGCCCAAAACTTACCTCTCCTAAGTTTAATTTTTTTTTTTGGCCTCCCTAACTCTGTCTTGGAAATCTACATTCTCTGCCTGTCTTCATCTCCTTTCTCTTATTGTGACCAATCCAATTAAGTAGATTCCAGATGCTGCTTCTTTTGGCAGTTCAAGCCTTGACCTGTTCTATCTATAGCATACCAGCCACAGGCCTAATGGCTCAAGCTAAAAGGTCCTTCCTAGGGCTGTTTTCTCCATGTTCTTATCTAGATGTACTTGCTTTCTCATTCTGAAAGTTGTTCCCAGGTGAGCCTTTACCTAGCTTCCCACTACTGGCTAAACTAAAGCTGACAGATATATTCAAGGTGCAAGAGAACTCTAATAACTTAGTATAGCCCTCTGAGATCTAATTACTTTCTCATCTCAGTGTTAGGAGTCACTTGCTCCACTTTTACCCCTACCCCTGGGATCATGAAAAATATTTGTCAAAATAATAGCTAAAACAAAAATTACATGGACATGTAGTGTTAATATATTTCTTTCTGCCCCTCTAATAATTTAGAAAGGGCTTTCAAACATGCCTAGAAATATAGCTTTTCTCTAAAATGTTTTATTGAGTTGTCTTCACTTTCAAACATGACAATAGAGATGAGAGATAGCTAAAATACAACTGAATGCAGGTCTGTCCACATGCTGCAGCATTGACTGATTACAGTGTCTTTCCTCTGCTGACAGCTCAATCTGATACTATATTCTGTGTACCCAGGGGAGTGTGGTTGTTAGTGGCTTAAAAAAAAAAGCAATTTTCCATTTTAAACTCTCTAAAGAACATTTGACATTACTATGAAAGTACTTAGATTTTTAAATAACCTGATAAGAGCTTAATTTTCTGAATTTTTGTTTCCTTCTTGCACTTCAAATCTAAGAGGCTTGGGATTATTGATTCATGTGAGCAGATATTTGCATTTTTATTTTTTAATAGACCTTATTGAATTCAGTTCAATCCAATATTCAGTATTTATATAGTACCTGTGATATGTAAATTATATATTTTATATAAATTGCTGAAAACTATAATTGCTGACAACTATGCCATGCTTTAAAATGTCCCAAATACTATATAATCTCACATATGTGTGTATGTGCACATATGTATGCATGTATATGTGTATGCATGCATGCATGCATGTATGTGTGTGTGTGTGTATGTATTACTTGCAGCCCCAGTCTCTCACTCCCCACAAGCCTCTGGACCAAAATGACCAGATCCAATACTGAGAGTTAAGCCTAAGAGGGACAGTTTCTCTCCTCTGACTCATGTCCACACCTATAGTTATTTCAAGAAAAATCTTTAAAAAGTTTATGTCTAGGTTGCCCCAAATATGGGGCTCCGCCTCCTATATGAGTGTTATAGGCCTCAAAGTCTCTCTTCTCCCTTTCTCAAACTCCTGGGGAAAAAAAATCTATCTGTATCCATTATCTCCTCTTCCTCTCCTCTCACCTAAATCTCAAACTTTTGCAGTTTGGCTTCTGACTCTGTAATTCAAAGGCAAGTGTTCTCTCTAGATCTGATCCATTGATTGGATCCATTGATCCATTAACTGCCAAATCTTATAGTCTTTTCACAATTTGTATCCCTCTTGACCTCCCAAATTCTCTCTTCATTTTGGGAGATAAGACTCTCTTTTGGTTCTCTTCCTACTCATGTGAAAACTCCATCTTTCTCTCTTCACTCATCATGCATGTCATACTCCCTAAGAGGCTGTATTCCAATACTATGTCTTGAATCCTCTACTCTCTACACTTTTTCCTGGTAACTTGATTAACTCTTATATCAAGGGTATCATCATCCTCCCATCACACAAACTCATAACCAAGGCACCATCTTTGACTCTTCACTCTCTCATTTCCCATATTGAAGCAGTGACTCAATCCTATCATTTCTACCTTTAAACAGCTCTTCATATTCATTTCTTTTTCTCCTCTAACCACAACCACCTCCTTTTGTCACCACCCTGGTGCAGACCTCATCAGCTCATACCAGGATTATTACAATAGCTTGCTGGTTGGTCTCCTTGTCTCAAATCTCTCCCCACTCCAGTTCCACTTTCCATCCAGCTGTCAAATTGACCTTCCTAAAATGCAGGTCTGACCCATATCTCACCCTCTATTTAATCATCTCCATTAGCTCTCCATTATTTTCAGAATCAAATATAAAATCTATTGTTTTGCATTCAAATTTTTTTCATAATTTTTTCTACTTTTCTAGTCTTCTTATGCTTTATTCAATCTCATATGCTATGTGACCTACTGACACTGAACTTGGCTTTTTTTTTTTTGCAAAGGTCACTGCCTAGAATGCTCTCTTTTGTCATTTTCATATCCCAGATTCCACAACTTCCTCCTGGTGTCAGCTAAAAAGTTTTAATTTCTAAGAAACTTTTACTAATCTTCCTAAATTTGAGTATTTTTATTCTGAGATTACCTCCAACATGTCCTGTATTTTTATTTAAACAATGACCTCCTTGAGAGTAGGGACTAGCTTTTTTCTCCCTTTCTTTGTATTTCCAACCTTAATTTGTTTCCTGAGTTGTAGTTCTATGTCTCAAACTGCCTGTTGGAATTTCAAACTGGATAATTCAGAAACATCTCAAATGCAACATCTCCAAAACTGAAGCTATTATCTATCCTTTCTCTGAAATTTACCTCTCTACCAAACTTCAATTTATGTTGAGGGAACTAACAGTCTTCCCATCCTAATCTCTCATAATCCTTATGTTCTTATTTAGAATCATCATTCTTTTACCAAGATTATGAATAAGACATCAGAAGAATGATGATGCTTTCTTCTGTTTTGTGTTTTTAAAGCCCTTTACAATATGAACTCAACTTGACTTTTTAACCCCATTATACAGTTCTTCCCTTTTCATACTCTATGATACCAACAAACTGTCATTTTATCTGTTCCTCAAGCATGACATTCTGTTTCCTGTCCCCATGTCTCTACATGGAGCGTTGCATGGGCTTGGAAAGCTCTCCTTCTTCACTTTGGCCTCTTATGTGCCAGGTATTGTGGTAGATGCATTACAGGCATTAATGCATATGTTGTTGTTCAGTCATTTCAGTTGTGTCCTCATTTGGGATTTTCTTGGCAAAGATACTGGAGTAGTTGCCATTTCCTCTAAAGCTCATTTTACAGAGGAGGAAACAGAAGCAAACAGGGTTAAGTAAATTGCCCCACGTCACCCAGCTAGTAAGTGTTTGAGTTCAGTTTCAAACTCAAGTCTCCCTGACTCCAGACCTGGTGCTCTTTCTGCTGTGCCACGTAGCTGCCCATAGTGATGCATATACCTACATGTATATATCTTGTCTCCTCCAACATAATTAATTGAGTAGTGCTTGCCTTCAAAGAGATTATGTAATGTTGAATTATATACAAAATAAATATAAAATATCTTTTTTTTTTCCCATGGAGGAGGCAACAACATCTGGAACAGTGCTCAGTAAAGATTTCATAAAAGACATATAGCACATTGGCTTGACATGTTTCAGAAAGTAGTTTGGCAGAGGAAGGGATCAGTAGTGGGTGCATATCAAAGAAAATATTCAAGTAGACAGCATTACCTGATTAGGGGTTTAAACTGATAAATACATGTATATAGGTGAGATGATAAAAACACAAGATATTACACAGCAGGCTTAAAGTATATACAATCAAAGGTGTAAAGGTATGAGAGACCTTTGTAATAAAGACCTTTGTGAAAGTCAAGATTGGGGGGAAAAAAAAAGTAGTCCAAATTGCCCCTCCTGGATCACTTCCTTATTGTGGTAGAGGGTCTGGCATAGTTCAAAGAAACTATGAATTATGCCATGCTTAGTTAGCCCAGAAAGACAGGTCATAGTAGTGTTCTGACAAAAGGTGATCCACTGGAGAAAGAAATGGCAAACTACTACAGTATCTTTGTCCAGAAAACCCTGTTAACAGTATTAAAATGTTAAAAAGAAATGACAGAAGATGAGTCCCTTGGGTCAGAAGACGTCCAATGAACTATTGTGGAAGAGCACAGGACAGCCATGCATAGCTCCAGTACTAATGAAGCAACTGGGCCAAAACCAAAAAGAAGCTCAGTTGTGCATATGTCTCTTGAAGAAAGGAAAGTCCATTGCTATAAAGATCAATATTTCATAGGAACCTGGAATGTAAGATTAATGAACCAAGGATTAGCTGGGTGTTATCAAAAAAGGGATGGAAAGATTAAATGACCTCTTGGGTGTCAGTGAGCTTAAATAGCTGGGAATGGGTGAATTTAATTCAGATGATCAGTACCTATACAGTTTTCTCTTCCACATCACAGGGGTTAGGGACACAGTCACCCCTGCAATGTGAAAAATCTGTGTAAAAATTTTGGGCCCTCCTTTTGAACCAGAGAAGTCTGATTTTTTTTTCTTTTTCTTTTTATGAGGTATTTATATTACCTTATTATAAAAATTTGATTAATATTATATAAGACTATACTTACATTTTATGCACTTCTGAGTTTCTAAAATTTTTCTGCATTATCTGCTGGCCTTTGTGTGTCGTCTGTGGCTTCTGCAAAATTCCCCCAAAATTCGTATTTAATTTCTTATGCTGACCTACAATATACTGTGATGGGGAAAATCATGATGTCAAAGGATAACTGTACTGTTATGGATAAGAATCTATTAAAAGAAATGGAGTAGCCCTCATAGTCAATAAAAGGGTGAGAACAGCAGTCTGGTATATACTGGTATATAATTTTAAAAATGACAAAATGATATCTGTTTGAATCAAAGGCAAACCACTCAACATCACAGTAATACAAATCTATTCTCCAACCACCGATGCTGAAGAGGTCAAAGTTGATCCATTCTAAAAATGCTTACAGCATCTTCTAGAAATAAAAAAAAGATATCACAGTCATCAAATGGGATTGGAAAGATAAGGTATGAAATTAAAAGATAATTGGAACAAGTAACATTGGCCTTGGAATATAAAATGAAGCAAAATAGAGCCTAACAGAGCTTTATCAAGATAACTCACTAGTCATAACAAAATCTCTTTTTCAACAAACAAAAAGGCAACTCTACACATTGACATCACCAGATGGTTAATATCAAAATCAGACTGATTACATACTTTTCAGTCAAAGGTGGGGAAGGTCTATGGTCAGTTAAAACAAGATCTGGAGTGACTCTGGCTCAGATCATCAACTTCTTATTGTAAAATTCAGACTTAAATTAAGGAAAGTAGGAAAAACCGTCAGACCTTATAAGTATGACCTCATTAACATCCCTTATGAATATGAAGTGGAGGTGATTGATAGATTTTACCTATTAGATCTGGTAGATAGAGTGCCTGAAGAATTATGGACAGAGGTTTTCAATCTTGAACAGGAGACAACAATAACAAAAATATTCCAAAGAAAAAGAAAAGGAAACAAGCAAAGTGGCTGTATGATGAGACTTTATAAGTAGCTGAGGAAAGAAGGAAAATGAAAGGAGAAAGGAAAGATAGCCTAACTGAGTGCAGAACTCCAGAAAATAACAAAGAGAGATAAAATTTTCTTAAATGAGCAATGTAAAGAAATAGAAGAAAACAATAGAAGAGGAAAGAGGAAAGATGTCTTCAAGAAATTAGAGATATAAAGGGAATGTTTCATAGAAAGATAGGCATGATGAAAATATAAGAATAGTAAGGAATTAATAAAAGTAGAAGAGATTAAGAAGAGGTAGCAAGAATATACAGAAGAACTAAACAAGATCATTGATGATCATGCTGGTGTGGTTACTGATCTAGAGCCAGACATAGAACAAAGTCAAGCGGGCCTTAGGAAGCATTGTAACTACAAAGCTAGTGAAAAATAGCTTTAGAGAATAGAATTCCAGCTGAACTATATAATATTCTAAAATATGATATTGTTGAAGTGCTGCACATTTGGAAAACTCAACAGTGGCTCCTGGACTGGAAAAAATCAGTTTATGTCCCAATTCTGAAACAGGCAATACCAAGAAATATTCACAATACTGAATAATTTTGCCCATTACCATGCCCTTAAGGTTATGCTTAAGATTCAATAAGCTAGGCTTCAGCAATATGTAAACTGAGAGTAACCAGAAGAGTGCGCTTATTTTCAAAGAGGCAGAGGAATGAGAGACCAAATTGCCAACATTCATTGGCTTGTGAAGAAAGAAAGAAGTTCCAGAAAAAAAACATCTACTTCTGTTTCATCGACTACACTAAAGCTTTTGGCCATGTGTATCACAACAAAATGTGGTAATCCCTCAAAGATATAGGAGTATCAGATTATCTTACTTATCTCCTGAAGAATCTGTATGCGGGCCAAAAAGATGACAAGCAAACATGAAACTACTGATTGGTTTTTGATTAGGAAAGGAGTATGACAAGGTTGTATATTGTCACCTTATTTATTTAACTTATATGCAGACTATGTCATGTGAAATGCCCATGTGGATGGTTGCCAGCAGAAATATCAGCAATCTCAGATATGCAAATAATGCCACTCTGATGGCAGAAAGTGAAAAAGAATTAAGAAGCTTCTTGATGAGGGTGAAAGAGAATGTAAAAGATGACTGGAACCTTAGCACACAAAAAAACTACTTAGATCTTGGCAACTGGTCCCATCATTCCCTGGCAAATAGGAGAACAAATGGATGTAGTGACAGATTTTATACTCTTGGGCTCAAAAATCACTGTAGATGGCAACTGTGGCCATAAAATTAAAAGACACTCACTCCCCAGAAGAAAAACTGTGGCAAATATGGACAGCATACTAAAAGAGCAGAGACATCACCTAGCCCAACAAAGGTCCATATAGTCAATGCTATGTTTTTTCCAGCAGCAATGTAAGGCTATAAATTAGACTATAAGGCAAGCTGAGTGCTGCAGAATCAATGCTTTCAAATTGTGCTGCTGAAGAAGAGTTTTGAGAGTCCTTTGGACAGCAAAGAGATGAAATCAGTCAATATACTTAAACATGTTAATTCAGACCATTCACTGGAAAGTCAAATACTGGAGCTGACACTTTAAAATTTTGTCCACATAGCGAGAAGACAAGACTCATTGGAAGAAACTTTGATGTTGGGAAAAATTGAAGGGAAAAGGAAAAGGGCATGGCAGAGGATAAGATGAATAGATAGTGTTATGGGAGCAATGAACATGAATTTGGAGAGACTTTGAGAGACAGTGGAGTATAGAAGGTCTTTGTGTCCATCAAGTAATGAATAGTCAGATGTGACTGAACAACTGAATGACAACACTCCAATTTTGCTCCCTTGGCTAGATTGTAAACTCCTCAAGGGCAGAGACCTTCACTTTTGTCTTTTGTCCCCAATGCTTAGCACAATAAGTGTCACATATTAGGTGCTCAATTAAAAAAATGATTGATAAATGGAAGTACTAGGACACAATGTTAGAAACGTAGCTTGGAGACAGATTATAAAAGATCTTGAAAGCCAGGCAAAGAAGTCTATATTTTATTTTGTAGGAAATGGGAACCAATGAATTTTAAGGAAATGATGATTCATTTGTGCATTAAACAGATTACTTTGGCTGCTGCATAACGTATAGATTAAAAAGTAGAGAAACTGGAGACAGGGAGACAAATTAGGGAAGCCATCACAACAGTCCCAGCTAGAATCTATAAAGCTTTAGAGATGGAAAAATGGGGATACATGTAAAAAAAATTGGAAGCAGAAGTGATAGATCTTGGCAACTGATTCAATGTGGGAAGTAAGGAGAAAAGAAAAAATAAAGAGCATTCCCAAAAGGATTTAAGCCAAGTCTCATAAGAGAAGAGTGGTACCACCAATAGAAATGCAGAAGTTAAGATATGGGCCAGGTTTGGATGGTGAGTTCAGTTTAGGATATTTTGAGTTTGATATTGAACAGGACAGACCTCTACCTAGTAGAGAGATGGGAATGTAGTATTAGAGTTATTAGCTTAGTATAGTCACTATAACGTTATACTTTAAACACTTGTCTAAACAGTGCATGCACAATAATTTACTAGAAGTTATTCATTATGTCTTACTATGGCTCTAAATAAAATATATAGAACCCTCAATTTAATTTAGTAAGTGTTGATTAAATGCTTTGCTATATGGGTGGTGAGACCCTCCATATGTTTCTGTTTGTGAATGACACTGCAGTGGTTTCATCAACTGCCAAGTCATTACAGCACCTCTGGGAAAAATAGGCAATCACTCAAAATTATTTGACCTGACCAACCTCAGAGGAAAGACTAAATGGATGATGAGTGACAATTGCCCAAATTAGGACGTGTATTTGGACAGACAACCTCAAAAACTTGTTCATCAATGTGTATATATAGGGTAGAAAGCACACCTAAACATAAAGTTGGTCCAGAACTAAACAAGATAGGGAGAACAGACTGGATTACCTTAGACAATTGTAAAACTTCGCTAACGTCTCCAGGATTTCTCTAAAAAGAAAGGTCCATCTTTTTTTTTTTAATAGTGATATTCTATCAGTGTTACTACATGGCAGAGAAATGTAATATGATTTAAAATGAATATCACATGAGTGCAATACAGTAGCACTTGGTAGATGTTAGTAGGTTGTAACACATACAAAATGAGGAACTTGGGAGACTGAGAGCAAAAGAATAAGCATTTGTATAGTCTCTACTATATGCCAGGCAATGTGCTAAGCATGTTTTATAAATATTATCTCATCTGATCTTTACAAGAACTTTGCAAGAAAGGTGCTATTATTATCCCCATTTTATAGTTGAGGAAACTGAGGCAAAGAGAAGTTAAATGATTTGCCCAGAGTTATATAACTGGCAAGTGTTTGAACTTGGATATGAACTCAGGTCTTCTTTACTGGAGGCCCAGTGCTCTAATCATTGAGCTATCAGTTGCTAAAAATGACAAAAGGGAACTTAATAAGAAGAAAAATAGATTGGTCACATGGTTAAGATCAAGCTATGAGAGATGTTCTGATACGGTGCTCTACTTCTACCCTCATAATGTCAGGAAAAAAAAAGGGAGGAAGGTCTACAACATATGGGTAGTTACCCTGTGGCAAATTAATTGGACAAAATGGTGAAAATTCATATATTATTGGCAGGCATGGATTGATTGTATTCTGTATCACAGGAAGAAACTCCTTATGGATGAGATTACAGATCTGATTATCTATTTGAGTTATTGAATGATTATTTTATTACAAGTCCTACAAAAGGATTAAAAGTTTTCCTCTCAAGGAATTTACAACTGAGATGGGGAGGCATTAACCAAAGAACTTGGTGAGAACTTTCCAACTTCATCTCCCCAAATCCATGGCAGAAATAAACTTATTCACTAAAGTAGACTTGAAATAGTTCTTGCAAAGCTATTTACCTTGTAAAATTTTTATTGAGGTTATCCATTTACCACTATGAGTCTCTCCTCATCAGAGCTATCTCTACCTCCTTTCACCAGACTGAGGCCAATATGAGTGCTACCAAATAATAATTTCCCTTGAATAATTTTCATAAGTCATTTGGGAATGACATATCCTTACCTCTGCTTCAGATGGAATTGTAGACATATATTTTCTTCCATACAATTTTCTTCGTTGCTAAAATTCTTAGTATTCTAAACACTCTATGCCAGAATGAAAAAACAGTCTATTTTGTTGTTAAATGTTCAGAAAACTAACTTTCAAAAGACCATTGGGGATGTGATAGATGTGATGATTAATATTACCCTAACATTATTCAGAGATGTGGTTTTAATGAGTTTCTTTTACAGTAACCTTCTTTAGTTCAATTCAATTCAAATAGTTTTAAGTACCTACTTTGTATAAGATATTGAGCCATGTACTGGAAATATAAAAATGAAAAATAAAACAATTTTCCAAACCGTATTCATTACAGGATCTCACAAAATTAAATAGAGGATTTTTCAGATCTATAATCTAGTAGGGAATAATAGTTCACATTTAATATAGCAAATTACTAATAATAAACCTATCAGGTAACTAGGGCAAATGTTATTATACCAATTTATCAGCTGAAGAAACTGTGTCTCATAGAGTTAAAATAACTTGTCCATAGTAATAAAGCTAGGACTCAAAACCAGTTCATCTGACTTGGTGTTCTTTTGATAGGTTTAATGTTCTTTGGGATAAACAACAAAAAAAAAACCTATGCAAATATAAGATGGAGCAAGAATAGACAGACAGCAATTGTTTTGAAAAATGTTGGATGACTTTAGTGGACTGCAAGTTCAATATTAAAAGCAATACTATGATGTGACAAGCAAAACAGCTAAGGTAATCTTGGACTACTTAGGAGGGGTGTAGCTTCCAGGAAGAGGGAAATAATAATCCTACTGTACTCTGTCCCTTCCAGATCTCATTTGGAATACTGAGAAACCAGGATGTTGGAGGGCATTTAGGTCATGACATCTGAGAAGTGGTTTAAAGAACTGGGTATGTTTAACCCCAAGAAAAGAAGATTCAAGGAGGACATAATATTTGTATTCATGTAGTTGAAGGGCTGTAATGGGGAGAATGGATTTACACTTGTTCCATGTGATCACAGAGGACAGAACCAGGAGCAATGGGTGAAAGTGGAAGAGGCAAATTTAGTCTTGATGTCTGAAAAAAAAAGGCTAATAGAACTATCCAAAAGTGTATTGTTTAGCCTTGAAAGGTGCCAAGTTCTCCCTCATTGAAAGTCTTCAAGCAGATGCTGAATGACCACTTGTCAAGCATGTTACAGTAAGAATCATTCCTATATGGGTTGGGCTATATGGGTTTTAGGTTTTTTTGTCTTTTTTTTTTTTGTTTTTTCTGAGACCTCTGATTTCCTTAAAAGTAGGCAACTCACAGTGTGGAGATTCTTTTTAACAATGCAGATGATCAACTGTTCTGAAACCTAAAGTCTTAATGCCTGGGCATTGAGAGTCCAAGTGACTTGCCCAGGATCACAAAGCCATTCCTTGTTGGAGGCAGACTTAAATACGTGTCTTCTGGACTTTGCAGCCATCCCAATATTCAATACATCATAATCTCTCTCAATTACAAAATTACATAAATTAAACAATACTTATAGTCTATTCTATTTCCACTAAATCCAAGTGCAAGGTTTTATAATTATTCCATAGATGTGGCATGTCAATTTCTGCTTTCCCTCTGTTTTTCAGCTAAATTCCAGGTTACTTGTTTGAATTTGATTCTTTGATCAGTGGTGAAAAAGCATAGCCAGAGAAGGTATGAAAACTTATTACAGTAAGACAGCAATATACTTAAAAGAATACAGCCATATCCAAAGAACAGCAGAACCATTGAAGCATTAGCTGAATATTCTATAGTTATGTCCTTTCAACTTCAACATCAATCACACATGATTAATCAACATAAGTATTGCTATTACTAACATAGATCAATTTCAATCTCTCTAAGTTGCTTTGCCTGTAAAACAAAGTAAAACCCTGTGGTAAATCTGGTGATTAGTATCTACAAATTTGATGAGGTTGTTACTCACACTAAAGGCATATAGTTTATCATGGTGCCATGCTATCTTCCCAACTTGACCAGTTATGTTAGAGCTTGCAAACAAATGACATATCCTTTGTGCATTCTGGGTTGGAATACACCTCAAGGCAGACAAAGACAAGAAAATTCCTACATGCACTAAAATATTAATAGCAACACTCTGTCAAGAAAAAAAAAACAAACTGGAAACAAAGTAGCTGCCTATTAATTTGAAAATGTATGATCAATTTGTGGTAGATTAATGTAATGGAATATTGCTCTGCCAAAAGTACAAAGCAAATGAAGAATTTAGGGAAGTATGAGGAGATGGCTAAACTGATGCACAGTGAAGTAAGTGAAGAAAAATATATCTCACAATTACTACAACAATGGAAATGGAAAACAACAACACTGCTGTATTGTACTATAACCACAAACTTATTCCCAGAGAAGAGTTAGGAAAATAAAATTCTCTCCCTTATCTGTAGAGGTATATATGTACATGTAAACATTGAAATAAAATTATCAAAACTGTCATCCACAAACATTGGATTCGTACTCTCTATAGGGACAACTGGGTGGCATTGGGCCTGGAGTCAGGAAGACCTCAATTCAAATCCAGCCTCAATCACTTATTATCTGTGTGACCCTGTGTAAGTCATTTAATTCCTGTTTGCCTCGCTTTTTTCATCTGTAAAACGGAGCTAATATCACCTATCTCCCAAAGTTATTGTGAAGATCAAAGGAGATAATAATTATAGAGAATTTAGCATGATGCCTACACATAGTAAGCATTATATCCATTCTAGCTGTTATTATTATGTATGTAGCTATTCATATGTCCACAAGCATATGTAAGGGAGTTATCCTTGACAATTCACTTTTCTAGGGCATGAGTCTGACTCCAGTTCTATAAAAAGAGGTTAGTATGTCTCCCCTGAGTCCTGTTGTAAGACAGCAGCTGCTCATTTTTGTATAATAGGTTATGGAATCTTGGAATAAACAAAGAACTGAGTCTACTCTGGTGATTTGCAAATGAAGGATTGCAGAATCGCAGAGCTTTCAGTTTAATAACTGAGGCAATATGACCACAAGAACTATTCCATGATTAATGGGTGAATGTAATTTATTTTGTTATAAACAGAAGATGAATTTGGCTGGTGTGATGTTATGGGCAGGGAGCACCTAGTTGATGGAACAAGAAAGAAACAGAAGTGAAATGAAAATTTCAGAACCCTGTTCGAAAAAGAATGTAAATCTATCCCTACACTGCCACTTGTTGCCAGGAAGACTAGCTGGCCAAAAGGAGCTTGGAGTGTTCTTTATCGCCATTTCTTGGTAAGAAGAAGGAACAGAAAAAAATATATGGTCTATTTTCCACTATGTTTTGTTGCTAAGAAGAGGAGGGAGGGAGGAAATTAGTACTTGTTAAGTGCCCACTATGTGCCAGGAACTGTGCTAAGCAGTTTACAAATATTATCTTATTTGATACGCACAATACCTGGTGAAGTAAGTGCTAATATTATCTTCATTTTACAGTTAAGAAAACTGAGTCAGAGAGGGATTAAGCTACTTTCCCAGGATCACAAGGCTAGTAAGTATCTAAGGCCAGGTTTGAACTCAGGTCTTCCTGACTCTGTGCCCAGCACTTTATCTGCTGCACCATCTATGTGGTTCTGCTTGGCATAGCAATGAAACATTTTCAAATTTTATGAAATCAAAATTATATATTTTATCTTCTGTGAGTTTTCTATTTCATTTAGTCATGAGCTGTTACTTTATTCAAACATCTGAAAGCTTGTTTCTTCCTTGTTCCTTTATTTTTTTCATTATGCTACCTTTTATGTCTAAGTTATCTATCCTTGGACCTTAATTGTTACATGGTATGAAATGTTGGCCTAAATTCAGTTTCTGCCAGATTGCTTTCCAGTTTTCCCAGTAGTTTTTGTTGAATAGTGAAGCCTTTCTATTATCCAAGGCTACTTTTGATTCTGATTATTGTACACTTAATCTTTTCACTAATCAAGATTTTTTTTTAATCAGTAACAAATAATTTTCATGAGTATAGAGATTTATTACTTTATGTAAATTCGTGATATGCAAATTTTACTGCAAGCCGCAATGGGGACAGGGTAACACAGCACCCCATCAAAGTCTGTGAAATGGTTTGCTCAAGTTGAGCAAGAATTGCATGTAATTTCAGATTTTGTACCACTACATCACTGTGAATATTGAAAATATTCTGTGAGCAGAATCAAGATGGTGCAGTGAAATCAGCAGTTTTTCTGAATTCTCCCAACACCCTCTCCAAACAACTTTACAATGCACATCAAACAAAATTATTAGCAAGATAACCAATAAAAAGTCACAATGAATCATTTTTCCAGCCCAGGGCAACTTAGAAGGATAGAGAGGTCTATGAAAACTGGGGTGGGGACTAGACCTGAGTTCAGCATAAAGAAAGCAGCAGCATCTCTGGGTTCTGAAGGCAGCAGCAACACAGAAGCTGGCAACAGTAGTCACAGAAGCTGCAGCAACACCAGGAACACCTAATACCCAAAGTCAGTAAAGAGACTGAAAATTAGGCCAGAAAGAGATTCCAAGTGGGCCCCTGTGCTATGACTGACAGAAGAATCACGAATAATTTAGCAACTACATCAGTACTAACTTCCAGGTCACACTTCCAGGGTAGAAAGGAGTGGTTGTTGTCATGATGGAGCAAGGCCCAAACTGAATACAGATCAGAAGGACAGTGACCAGATCAAAGGCCAGATAACACCACTTGGAAAACATCAAAACTGACAGGCCCTCAGACGTAGATGATAAAATAATATGACATAAAAGCCTGAAGTTCAGGCCAATCACCCCACCCTGAGAGATAAGCAGAGCCCAACTCTAACATCAAGTCCGTAGTAAAGAAATGGACTGGAAAAATACACAAACAACAAAAAAGAACCTGACCATAAAAAGCTACTATGGTGATAGGGAAGCTCAAGACACAAACTCAGAAGAAGACAATAATATGAACACATCTATTAGCAAAGTCTCAAATAAAAATGCAGATTAAATAGAAGTCAATAAGAATTCCTAAAAGAGCTAAAGAAAGCAATTTAAAAAATCAAATAAAAATAGTAGAGGGAAAATTAGAAAGAAACAAGAGCAATGCAAGAAAGTAATAAAAAGAGAATTAAAGTTTTGTAAAAAAAAAAAGGAACAAAAATATTGAAGAAAACAACTTCTTAAAAATCAGAATTGGTTAATGGCAAAAGAGCCATATAAGGAAGAAAGTGAATCCTTAAAAATTAGAATTGGTCAAGTGGAAGCTAATGATTCTATGGGACATCAAATAACAGAAAAAAAGGCAAAAGACTGAAAAATCAAAGAAAACATGAAATATTTCATAGGAAAATTAGATAGAAAATAGATTTAGGGGAGATAATTTCAAATTTTCCTACTACCTAAAAACCATGACTTAAAAAAAAAGAGCCTAGACACAATTCAAGAAATAATAAAGGAAAATTTCCCAGATACCTTAGAGTTATAAGACAAAATATAAATGGAAAGAATCCACCAATGACCTCCTGAAAGAGAACTCAAAAAGAAAACTCCAAGGAATGTTACAGCCAAATTCCAGAGCTTCCAAGTCAAGGAGAAAATTATGAAAGCAGCTAGAAAGAAATAATTCAAATATTGTGGAGTCACAGTCAGTGTCACACAAGATTTAACAGCTAGCACAATAAAGAAGCAAAGGGTTTGGGGAAAAAAAGAAGATAAATTTGAGTGAAAAATCATAAGGATCCTAATAAGGTTAAATATTTACAACTGTGTGTTGAAAGATGATCCATGTAATGCCTAAGAATTTCACCATCTTTTGGGCAGTAAGAAGGCATTTTCTTAGATGGAGGTAGAACATCAGTGATATTCTATTATGTTGAGATGATCTTTAATGGAAGAGTAACAAATACGGATGCCCTGAAAGAAGGGGAGAGGTAGAGGAAGATCTAAAAGAATCTTATATAAAAGAGGAGTACAAGAAAAAAAGTTTTTGTGATGAAGTGGAAAATGGAGAAGGAATGGGCAAGGCTCAAAACTCATGCCTGTCTGAATTTATATACATACCCAGTCAGGTATAGAAATTCATCTTATTCGAGAGGGAAGTAGGAAGAGAGGTGACTAAAAGAAAGGATGTGATAAGAAGAGGAGTACTTAAGGGAGGCAGTGGTCAGAAGCAAAAGAGATTTTTAAGGGGGAACAGTGTAAAAAAAGACAAGGAAAAATGGAAAATAATAAGATGGAGGGATATAGATAATTAGTACTCATAACTGTGAATGTGAATAGGATTAGCTCACCTATAAAATAGAAGCATATAGCATAATGGATTAGAAACCAGAATCCAATAATATTTTGTTTACTAGAGACATGCTTGAAACAGAAAGACACGCACAGAATTTAAATAAGGGGCTGGAACAGAATCAGTTATACTTTATCTGACACAAAAAAAAAAGACAGATATAGTAAACATGATCTCAGTCAAAGAAAAAGCAAAAATAGACCTAATTAAAAGAAATAATCAGGGAAACTACATTTTGGTAAAAGTTAACACAGACACTGAATTAATATAAATACTGAACATATACACATACTGAATGGCATAGCATCTAAATTCTTGAAAGAAAAATTAATTGAATTATAGATAGAAATAGACAGTAAAACTATGCTAGTGGGGGACCTCAAAAAACTGAATTTTAGAAAAAATAGTTATCACAGACCCCTGAAGAATATTGAAGACTAATGGAAACCTGTTTCAGAGTTTTATATGGCTCCTTCACAAAAATTGACCACAGATTAGGGCATAAAAGCCATATTAACAAAGGCAGAAAAGAAATATTAATTGTACCATTTTCAGATGATAATGCAACAAAAATAAAGTAATTAAGGGTCTTTGAAGTATAGGTTAAAAATCAATTGAAACTAAATAATCTAGCCTAAAAAAAAGATTAGGTCAAAGAACAAATCATAGAAAAAAAATAATTTTATGAAAGATAACAATAGCAATGGAATAAAATACAAAAAGAATGTAGGATGCAGTAAAAGCAGTACTTATGGAAAAATTCTTACCTATAAATGCATATATTAATAAAATAATTGATCAATTCATTGGGCATACAACTAAAAAAACTAGAAAAAGAATGAATTAAAAATCAGACTTAAACACCATAATAGAAATTCTGAAAATCAAAGGAGAAGGAAACTTGACAAAATGCAACACTCACTTTTATTTAAAAAAAAAAATAGAAAGCTTAGGCATAAATGAAGCTTTTCTTAAAATGGTAAGTAGTATCTTTCTAAAGGTGCAGTGAGGTAGCATTGTGAGTAGAGCTGTGAACTAGTCCAACCACTCAAGAAAACAATTTGGAACTATGACTAAAAGGTATAAAACTGTTCCTTTTACTCAGTAATACATCTACTCAGTACATATAACCCAAGACAATTAAAGGAAAAGGAACAGTTCCTGTACGTACATAAACATTTATAGTAGCTCTTTTTGTTGTGTCAAAGAATTAGAAACTGAGGATATGTACATCAATCACATAATTGATTGAACAAGTTATGGTTTATGAATGCAATGGAATACTGAAATGATAAAGACAATGGTTTCATAAAAACCTGGGAAGATCTGATGAACTGATGTGAATCACAGTGAGGAGAACCAGTAAAACAATCTATATAGTATCAGTATGGATTTAGTAATTCAAGATCAAGATTCACCACAACTCTAAGGAACTTATGAGATAAAATAGTATTGACCTCTAGATAAAGAACTGATAAACTCAGAATGCAGACTGAAACATATCTTTTTCTTTTTCTTTCTTCAGAGCATAGCTAATGCAGAAATATGTCTTGCATGACTGAATATTTACAAGGGTTGGCTAAGTGGTGCAGGACAACTAAGTGGCATCATGAATAGAGTGCTAGACCTAAAGTCAGGAAGACTCATCTTCATAAGTTCAAATTTGGACTCCGATTACTAGCTGTATGACCATGGGCAAGTCAATTAATCATATTTGGCTCAGTTTCTGCATCTGCAACATAAGCCAGAGAAGGAAATTATAAACCATTGCAACATCTTTGCCAAGAAAACTCCAAATGGTGTCATGAAGAGTTGGACATGACTGAAAAATGACTGAACAATATTTACAGTGGGTTTCATATTTCTTTTTTTCTCAGTGGGGGGGGGCTGGAGTATGGGTAAGAATGTGGAACTAAAAATAAAAATTAAATTTCTGTTTTTAAAAAAGCCATGATGGTAGCAAAGGATTCTGAATCAGACAGCTTGTGTTTGAATATTGGCTTTACTGCCTTATACCTATGTTACCTTCAGCAATTCATTTCACCTCTCTGTGCCTCACTTTGCTCACTTCCTAAATTTATGGGGTAAACACTAAGATTGGTTTCAGCTCATGATGTTATTGGTCCAATGAGAATTGGAGGAATTGAAATGGAGAAGAAGACCATGAACCAGAGAATAAAGTCATTATAAAACCCCAGAAAAACCTACAAGTTTGTAGATAACACATGAAACAATAGGGATAGAGTAATTTCAATGTACGAAGATGCTAGAGACAACGTCCAATGGTGGACAGATCATTCTTGCCCCAAATCAGTTTCTTGAGGAATCACTTTAATTCTGAGATGGACTGCAGCCAGAATGCCTAAAAGATTAGCCCTTCAATTCCTAAGCGGAAAAAAGGGTAAGCCATGCTAGAGAAGGTGTAAGTATGTCATATGGGGAAAGTTGACCAGCATCTTGAACAGACAGAAATTGTGGTCACAGCTGCAACTGGCAGCTGCAATGGAGATCAAGAATTAAATCACATGCAATTCTACCACACCAGAAGCTGGTGAGAACCAGTATCTCTAGAAAATTATGCAGATGAAGTAATTAGTTAGAGTGGAAGATCCACTGAGCTTACTAAAGCTGTTTGAAATTATGTCATCAGAGTTCATGATTCTTCATATTCCTCTTCACTGTCTCTCCTTAGTAGGGTTTCCATGTCAGCTCCCTTAACCTGTTTCTAAAGATTTTGTTTTTCTGGGTTATTTTTAAGTAGATTTTCTAAGATAAATATGACTAACCATTGTTTTACTATCTATGGTATTTCACAAGAGAAAAGGCAATAGAGTGGAAATGCCAAGGAAATAGAGAAAGAAAAAGAAATAGATTTCATAACTGCCATTCATATTCACCAAAACAATTTTCCTGGCAAGATAATTAAGACATGTTTTTTACAAGGGGAATGATTGATTCAAATTTGAGCAGAGAGAAAGAAAATTAGGAGCCAGATATTTTCTTTTCTTGTTTTTTTTTCTTTTTATAGTAGTACTTTATTGTTTTCCAATTACATGTAAAGACAATGTTTAACATTCATTTTTTAATAAAAATTTTGAGTTCCAAATTTTTCCCTCACTCACTCTCCTCCACTTTCCCTAAGACAGTAAGCTATTTGATCTAGGTTAGATATGTTCAATCATGTAAAACATATTTTCATATTAGTTTTGTTGTGAAAAAAGAAAAAGAACAAAGGGAAAAATGATTTAGGTATCAGCACCATATTTGTGTCATGAAAGGAATTTGACAGTACTCTTCTTTGCCTATTTTCCCAAATAATTTATGTAGTATTGGAATTCATTTTTTTTTTTTACTGTTTGGTAGAACTCACTTGTAAATCCACCCAGTACTGGGATTTTTTTTTTCCCTTATGGAGTTCACTGATGACTTGTTCAATTTCTTTTTCTGAGATCATGTTATTGAACTAGTCTATTTCCTCTTCTGTTAATGTGGGCAATTTGTATTTTTGTAAATATTCATTGATTTTGCTTGGTTTGTCAAATTTATTGGCATACAGCTGGGCAAACTAGTTTCTAATTATTGTTTTAATCTCTTCTTATTGGTTCTCAATTCACTCCTTTCATTTCTGAATCTGGAAAGTTTTTTTTCTTCATTCTTTTGTTCAAAAATATAATTCACCAATGGTTGATTTATTTTATTGTATTTTTCATAGAACCAGATCTTAGTTTTATTTATCAGTTCAATGGTTCTCTTACTTTTAATTTTATTAATTTCTCCTTTGATTTTTCAGGATTTTAAATTTGATGCTTAGTTGGGGATTTTTTAGTTTGTTCTTTTTCTAAATTTTTAGTTGGATGCCCAAACCATTGATCTGTTATTTCCCTATTTTATTAATGTAGGAATTTAGAAATACAAATTTTCCCTAAGTACTGCTTTGGCTGCATCCCACAAATTTTGATATATTGTCTCCTTCTTGTTATTCTCTTTGATAAAAGTATTGATCTTTTCTACAATTTGTTTTTTGACCCACTCATTCTTTAGAATTATTTAGTTTCCAATTAATTTTTAATCCATCTTTTCACTGCCCTAATGTAATTTCTATTAGATTATGATCTAAAAAGGATGCGTTTAATATTTGGCCTTTCTGCATTTAATTGGAGGTTTTTATGCACTATATGGTCAATTTCTGTGTAGGTGTCATTTACAGCTGAGAAAAAAAGTATATTCCTTTCTATCCCCATTCAGTTTTCTCCAGAGGTCTATCATATCTATTCTAAAATTCTGCTCATCTCCTTAACTTCTTTCTTGTTTATTTTGTGGTTAGATTTACCTGGTTCTGAGAGGGGAAACTTGAGTTTTCCCCACTGGTATAATTTTTCTATTTCCTCCTGTAATTCATTTATCTTCCTTAGAAATTTGGATACTATTCCATTTGGTGCGTATATGTTTAGTATTGATATTATTTCATTGTCTATGGTACCTTTTAGCAACATGTAGCTTCTTTCCTTGTATCTTTTCATTAGATCTATTTTTGCTTTTCTTTGTCTAAGATCATGGTTGCTACCCTTGCTTTTTTTTTTTACTTCATCTGAAGCATAATATGTTCTGCTGTGTATGCATCTCTGCTTCAAATGTCTTTCTTGTAAGCAACATATTATAGATTTCTATTTTTGTTCTTGTTTTTGTATTTTTGTAATTCACTCAGCTGTCTACTTCTATGCTATGGGAGAGTTCATGCCATTCACATTCACAGATATAATTACTGTCCTATCTTCCCCCTGTTCATACTTCTCTCCTCTTCTCCTCCTCCTCCTACTCCTACTCCTCATTCTCTTCCTCCTTCTTCTCCTTTCTCTCCTCCTCCTCCTTTTTATTTTCTCACTCCTCTCTGTCTTTGTCTCTGTCTCTCTGTGTGTGTCTGTCTTTCTCTCTCTCTTTCTATCTCTCTCCATCCTTTCACTCCTCACCCACGTTTTGCTTCCGACCACCACTTCCTTCAATCTACTCTCCACTCTATCAGGCTGCTTCTTTTTCTTATCTTCCTACCCTGCCACTTCCCTATAGGATAAGATAAATTTCTACACCCAAATAAATTTGTGTGTTATTCTTTCTCTGAGCCAAATCTGATGAGAGTAAGGTTCAACAATGACCACCTCTTTCCTTTCTTTCCCTCCACTGCAATAGGTCTTTTATCCTGCTTCTCACATAATTTACCCAATTCTTCCTCTCCCTTGCCTCTTCTCCCAATGCAATCCCCTGTCTCACCCCTTAGTTTTTTTTGTCATCACATCAAAGTCAACTTATACCTGCACTCTCTGTCTTTGTATACTATTCCTAACTGCCTTAATATAGATGCAGTTCTAAAGAGTTACAAGTATCATATTCCTGTGTAGAGATATGAGCAGTTTAATTTTATTGAACAGTTTAGGTGTTTTCTTTCCTGTTTACCTTTTTATGCTTTCTTTGAGTTTTGTATTTGAAAACTGAATTTTCTATTCAGCTCTGGTATTTTCATCAGGTATGTCTGGAAGTTCCCTGTTTCATTTAATGTCCATTTTCCCCCTGAAAGGTTATGCTAGGTTTTGCTAGGTAGTTGATTCTTGGTTGTAACACTAGGCTCCTTTGCCTTCTGGAATATCATATTCAAAGCCCTCAGATCCTCTAATGTACAAGTTGATAAATCTTATGTAGTCCTAACTGGGATTTTTTGACGTTTGAATTATTTCTCCCTGGCTACTTGCATTATTTTCCCCTTGACCTGAGAGATCTGGCATTTAGCTGTAATATCCCTGGGAGTTTTCATTTTGGTATCTCTTTCAGGAGATGATTGGTGAATTCTTTCAAATACTATTTTAGCCTCCAGTTGTAGGGTATCAGGGAAGTTTTCCTTGATAATTTCTTGAAAGATTCTGTCCAAGCTGGTTTTATTTTTTTAACATGGTTTTCAGGTAGTCAAATAATTCTTGAATTATCTCTCCTAGATCTGTTTTCCTGGTTAGTTATTTTTCCAATGAGGTATTTTACATTTTCTTTTCTTTTTTCACTCTTTTGATTTAGTTTCATTAATATTTGATGTTTCATAGGATCATCAGCTTTCACTTGCCCAATTCTAATTTTTAAGGAATTATTTTCTTCAGTTGGCTTTTTTAACATACTTTTCCATTTGGCCATTCTAGTTTTTAAGTAGTTATTTTCTTCAGTGGATTTTTGTACATGTTTTTCCATTTTGTGCGCTTTCTTTACCATCCTATTTACACTTTCCCATGATTCTCTTGCATAACTCTTATTTCTTTTCACAATTTTTCTTCTACCTCTCTTATTTGATTTTTAAAATCCTTTCTGAGCTCTTCCAGGGAAACTTTTTGGGCCTTAGACCAATTCACATTTCTCTCTGAGGCTTCACATGTGTGTATTTTGACATTGTTGCCCTTTCCTGAATTTATACTTTGTCTTCCCTGTCACCACAGCAACTTTCTACAGCCAGGGTTTTGCTTGTTTGTTTGTTTGCTTGTTTGTTTGTTTGCTTTTGTTTTTTGTTCAATTTTTGTTTTGCTCGTTTTCCAGCCTATTTCATGACTTTTGAAGTTGAGCTCTACTCCTGGGATATAGGGTGCACTGTCTCACACTTCCTGTGCTGATGGCAGAGTCCTGGTCAATAGCTTGCTATGCCAGGATTTCTGGGACTTTAGCCTATTGTGCTGGGGTCACCTGACTTAGTCGAACCTGCTCTGGGATAGCCAGGCCTGGTCACTTACCTTTATGTTGGGGTTGGAGGCCTCACAGCCTCCCTGCTGTGCTAGAGGCCTGCTTAGCTGGGAGAGGAGGCCCTCTGTTGCTCATCTGTGCTAGGGCTAACAGCTTCCCACTGGCTTGCCCAGACAATGCCTGTGCTAAGCTATGCTCTTCTTTTACCCAAGTGGGACATACCTTTCCTGCAGTCCTAAGTTATCTTGGGTTGGAAAATTGTTTCACCCCATCCTTTTGTGGGTTCTATCTCTCCAGAATTTGTTTTCAGGCTTGATTTAAAGTTGTTTCGAGGGAAATTGGGGAAAGTTCAGGCAACTTCCTGTCTTTTCTCTACTATTTTGGCTCTACCTCCCAATCAGATATATTCTAGAAAAACAAAAAGAGATGGCAGTATTTATCTGAGGAGTTTATAAAAAGTTGGAACTGTTATGAGTTGTGGCAGCTTAATTATTATGCTTTCCATCATTTTTTTTTCTGTGACCAGTTTGAAAGGATAACAAGTCCTATATAGTATTGGAGATGAGGAAGGGATTAGAAAGTCATTCATGTGTGGTAGAACTGAGGTGCAGTGCTGCTCAAAGGAGGGTAGAAATCAATGATAAGGAGTAACTAGCTCTCAGTCTAATCTAATAGCACCACCACTATATTGTTATATATTGCATAAATTTAAAAAGAGGAAAGGTCATACAGCAGGGACATTGATTTAGGGCCTATGAACAAATATTTTGATAATTATATTTTAGTTTGCTTGGTTTCCTAATGCAATCCTATGTATTTTGTTTTAATTCTAAGAAGAGGTCCTTAGGCTTTACCAGAGTGCAATAAGGATCCATGAGACATTCACATCATGGGAGTAGACGTATGACAAGGAAATGACGGAGAGGAAAAATTATGTTCACTCTTTCTCCTGGCCCTGTGAGTTAGAATGAATGACAGAATTGCCCTGTAGTGGAAAAAAAGTTGCATGGGATTTAGTACATTGTTGAAGAAAGAGCTAATTTTTATTTAATGCTAGGAGGTAGAACGAATGCTACTTGAAAAGTTTAAGAATATTTGGGAGTTTTTTGAACATACTATGATGGAATTTAAAAGGTAAAACAAGTTGAAATGGACTTGAGAAGGAAAAACCTTCTTTCGAATATGAGTGAAGGCACAAGAGATGATAAATTATGTATTAGGATATCATGGACTAGATATCTGCCCTGTCCTGTACCTACTCTTCTCCCATCAGAAACAGTGATCCCCTAGACCCAAACCTCTAACAAATTCTTGTCCTTGCTACCACTACCTATCCCAGAAGAGTTAATCCATTCAACTTTGGGATTCTCCTGAAAATGAATCTGCCCAGATTAGAGGACAAGCTTTCGCTGCTACGTACTTATAACTACGTGGTGGCCAGAATAAGGGATAGAGTGAGCTACTCTTCCCCTCACTCAATGTGGGAAGTCCAAGAATAACATAATGCCATCTGGAGGGTTAAATAAAAATAACAACAAAAATGAAGACACTCATTTTTAAACATCTACACAATCACTGGCTATCAATGATGAATAGATAGATGTGTCACCTCAAAGAACTAAGGCTCTATACCACTAATCATGACTATGTTGTCTGCCAGAAGCAGACAGAGAATCTTTGTACATGTTCTATGCAACTTCCATCACACTGAGAAGAAGAATTATAAAGTGTCCTCTGGGAAACTACCTCCTATCACAAGAATGTGAAGGAGATAAATATTTGCATTGGCAATTTTTTTATAGAGTTTCATTCATGAAATAGTGAAAAATATTCAGTTTTTAAAAAGGTAACAAATTAGGGGCAGCTAGGTGGCACAGGGGATAGAGCACCAGCCCTGGATTCAAAAGGACCTAAGTTCAAATCTGGCCTCAGACACATAACACTTTCTAGCTGGGTGACCCTGGGCAAGTCACTTTAACGTCTTTGCCTAGACAAAAAAAAAAAAAGATGGAAAGGTAATAAATTAGAACAACATTAATTTTCAGTGCCACCTGGGAAGAGTCATCACAAGCAGTAAAGTGAGAGGATTAGCATGTATCACCAGTTACTACTTTCTGTTTTTATAACTAACCCAACTAAAGAGTCAAACATATCCTCTTCATAACTCTTTGAAATATATTTTTTCTGCCTTATCACTCAAAGAAAACTGCTCTCACCAAAATGATTATAACATCTCTTAATTACCACATGTAATGACCTTTTCTGAATACTCATAACTCTTAACCTCTCTGCAGCTTTTGTCACTACTTTGTCACTCTAGCAACATCCTGATTCAGTCCTTTTGTCATGGGAGAAAACAATCATCTCTTTAACACTCTCTTTAGTCTAGTTTTTTTTTTGGGGGGGGGATCTGGTTTTTGCGTTTTGTATTTGGTTTTGTTTGTATTTTTTATTTATTTATTTATTAGTATAAATTCTCCTCCTACCAGTCGCCTTCTCTGCCCCCTTAACTGCTTCTTCATCCATGTTATTTGCCTATCCACAAAGTTCTCCTAAGTTTCCATCCTGGACTCTTTTCTATTATTTATTGATGATTCATAAGCTCCCATGACTCCAGTTATCTCTACCCAGATGATTTTGAAGACTACTTATCTATCCCTAACCTCTCTCCTATACTTTAGATTCACATCTCTAGCTGCCTATTGGACATCTTGAAGTAGATGTCTCTTGGACATCTTGAAGTAGATGTCTCTTAGACATCTTAAATTCAACTTTTCTAAAACTGAACTTCCCCCCCAAGAAATGCCTCTTTTAAAAACTTCCCTATCATTGTTGTAAGTTATTTTCTCAGTCACCTAGGCTCACACACTATCATCCTTAACTGCTCACTCTTTCTCGCCACCCCCCAAATCCAGTCATTTCAATTTTCTCAGCATCTCCCCTATACCTTCTCTTCTCTCTTTCACTAACACCACCTTGATTCAGTCTTTCATCATCCCACTCCTAGACTATTGCAATAATGTACTGGTTGGTCTCTTTGCCTCAAGTATTACTCCTACTTTAATCTATCCTCCCCTCAGTTGTCAAATTCATCTTCCTAAAGCACAAATCTGACTGTGTTACTGCCTATTCAATCAACTCCAGTGGCTCCCTACGCCCTCCAGGATCAAATATAAAAGCCTTTGGCTTTAAAAGCCCTTTATGAGCTTGCCTCTTCCTACCTTTTAAGTCTTCTTCTTTCATGTGCCATTGAGTCCAGACACTGCCTCCTTGTTGATCCTCACACAACTCTCCATCTCCTGACTCAAGAGTATTTTCACTGAGAATTGTTCATGCCTACAATTCTCTCTCTCTCTCTCTCTCTCTCTCTCTCTCTCTCTCTCTCTCTCTCTCTCTCTCTCTCTCTCTCTTTCTCTCTCTAATTATCTTCTAACTGTCTGGGTTTCTTTTAAGTCTCAGCTTCAGTCTCATCTTCTTCAAGAAACCTTCCCTAGCCCTCCTTAATGTCAGTGTGTTCTCTCTGATTACGCCTATTCTCTCTGGTATATATTTTATTTGTACTTGGTTGTTTACATGTCGTCAAACTATAAGCTGTTTGAGAGCACAGACTTTTTGCCTTTCTCTGTGTCCTAAGCATTTAGCACAGTGTCTAGCACATAGGTTGACTTTAATAAATGCTACTTGATTCAATATTGTTATTTCTCTATTATGCTGAAGAAAGTGTTTGGAGATGTCCATTTGCCTCTAAGCACTGATTTCGTCTATAGTTTTTAAAAAGTTGGTATGCTATTCCTTTTTTTTTTAGTTATTTTCATTGATGAAATTATTTATTGCTTCTCTTTTTTTCCTTGAAATCCAAGTTTAGAAATCTAAATTGGGAGAGAGGGGGGAGGCAAAGCCAAGATGTCAGAGTAGAAGAAGCAACTCCAGCAAACTCTTGCCCTTTAAAAGATTTTAAAATAATGCCTCAGATTGATTCGGGAATGTCAGAGCCAACAAGAGGTTGGGATGAAATATTTTTCCAGCCTAAAACAACTTAGGAGGTCAGCAAAAAAAAAAAATCTGTCATAGCAAGGTGGGGGAAGGGCAGCCTGGAGGATATGTGGCAGCAGCAACAGCAATGGGCAATGGAGGCAGCTGCAACAGTAGTAGCAGCAACAGCTTTGGGAGCTCTAAGTCCAGAAATAGTAAAGGGGTTGAACAACTAGTTCAGAAAGAAATTACAGGGAACAGTGAGCTGACACTGACTTCAGGACTCTCTTTCACTGCCCTTATTCAGTTCTAGGATTCAGGTCTAAGATAAAGAGGAATTTTGACAAGGGAGCAAGGTACCACATCTCAGTTCCAGAGCCAGGAGGAGCACTAGCACTTCTGGCTGCAGGGGAACAGGGGTCTTAGTCACCATTCCAAGGTGAAAAACAGTACTTGTTGTTGCTTAAAAGGGAATAGGAGCTCAAATTCCAGATCTAGGGTCATGAGAAGCCCCAGCATTTGTGGCTACAGGGAGCACAGGCCCTTCCTGGGTAAAGAACAGAGTACAGACCAGGAGAGCAATGACCAAACCTCTCCTTGGATCATATCTCTTTTGAAGAACTTAAAACTTACAGTCCCCCAGAACTAACTCAGAATAACATCAGCCCAAAAAGTCTGAAGCTTGGGATAGTGACGAAGTGGGGAAGGAGTCACTACCCATACAACCCCCAATCAGCAGATCTGAACTTTTACATGAAGTTCGAAGTCAAGAAATAGGCTGGAAAAGTGAGCTAACAATAACAACAACAAAAAATTGTTACAATGGCAAGGAAAAGCAAAAGCAAACTCAGAAGATAATAATGTAAAAACGGCTACAACCAAAGCCTTAAGAAAAAAAAAATGCTAATTGGACCCAAGCCCTTATTCCCAGAATTCCTAGAAGATTGAAAGAAAGAGATAACAGTGGTAAAGGAAAAATTAGGAAAATAAATTAATGATACAAGAAAATTATGAAAAAAGAGATTTAACGACTTGGTAAAAAAGAGGTACAAAAAATACTGAAGAAAATATCTTAAAAAAAAAAAGAATTGAACCACTTGCAAAAGAGGAGGAAAAATTCACTGAATAGGTAAAGGGCTTTAAAACTGTGCATACCTTCTGACCTAGAAATACCACTACCAGGTTTCATCCTAAAGCGATCAAAGAAAAAGGGAAAGGACATGTATGTTTAAAAATATTTATAGTAGTTCTTTTTGTGGTGACAAAGAATTGGAAATTGAAGGGATGCCACTCACTTGGGAAATGGCTGAAAAAGTTGTGATATATTATTGTGATGGAACACTATTGTACTCTAAGTATGGTTTCAGAAAAATATTGGTAGACCTATATGAACTGACACAAAATGAAGTGACCCAAATCAGAAGATCAACGTACACAGTAGCAGCAATATTGTAAAGGTATCAATTGTGAAAAATAGTTCTGATCAATACAGTGGTCAAAGATATTCCAATAGACTCTTGATGAAAAATTCTATTCTCCTCTATAGAGAGAAATGATAAGCTCTGATTACAAATTGAAATATAATTTTCTTGCTTTTAATTTTTCTTGCTTTTTAGTGACATGGATAATATGGAAATATGTTTTACATGATTCCACATGAATAATTAATATTATATTGCTTGCCTTCTCAGTTGGCAGAGGACAGGTTGGAGGGAAGGAGAAATTTTGGAACTCAAAATTTTAGAAAAGCATGTTAAAAATAAACAAAAAATATTTTTCAAATGAAAAAGTAACATAATATCCATTCTTTTTCCCCTCTTTTTTCTCATGGTTTGCATGTTCTCATGTGATTTTTAAATTATCTTTAATCTGTTTTCTAGGTAAGTTATTATGTGAAATGCCTTACATTTTCTTTTTATATATACCAGTCTTTTAACTGTTTTAATATTTCTTATTTTCCATTGAGTCATGAATTTCCTTTTGGCTTATTAAAATTTTTAAGGACATTGTTATTTGGGTAAGGTTTTGTACCTCTTGTACTACGGTGACATTTTCTTTTCAAGTGTCTCCTCTATAATGCTTCTTTGTTTTCTAATTCTTTCCCCTAAGCAGTATCGTTTCATTTCTACAATTTTTAGTTCAAAAAAAATCATGCTGTATTTCTTCTAAGAATTCTAATTGAATTTTTGACCAATCTTTTTTTTTTCTTTGAAGATTTGTTTATAGTTTTTTTCAAGTTATTCTGTCTTTGGGGGTTTGTGTCTTGAGTGTGTCTGGCACCAGAGGTGTGCTGGAGCCAGCTTAAAATAGCTTAGGGAAGCCACTTGTTAAATTTCCACTATCAACATTTACACCTCAGAAATTTTGTAAAAACTATGATTCAGGGATGGATTTATTGTTTCACTTATCTAGATCTTAGAAAATAATGGATAAACTATTAAAATGCAGATTAAAATTAAATATGTTTCTTTTTTCAGAAAACTTTTAAACATTAAACATTTATTGGCACATTGCTACTTAGTATCATAATAGAACTTTATTACGGTAGACTTTTTTGTTTACACATTATTGCAGCCTAACTTCCAGAATCGTCACTTTGTAATACAACCAAACTTTGATGACTCCTTGAGGAAATTTGGTAGCTTGATTTGTTTCTGATTCATATTCTCTTTTAGTTCCATTTTCTTTTCTCTGAGAGACAATCCAGGCCAAGGACAAGCAGAATTTCAGTGTGCTCTAAAATGTCTGACCTAGAATAAAAGTGAAGTTTGCTGCTCTCCTTGTCTGAGTTTTGTAAGCTATAGACCCTGGTATAAATCTGAGTGACCAGCTTGTCCCTGCTTAGAGTTCCAATAGACTGCTTCTGTCCCTAATCCTAGTATGCTACCTGGATGTTTCTGCTGATCAAGGAGGAAGAACTTTGGGCATAACTGCAGTTAGCCTTTCTGAGGCAGTTGTCTCAGACCCTCTTCTTCCCATGGTACTTTTCACAACACACATAAAAGGAATTCTATTCTCTGGAGGTGTGGAACTGAGGGTTTTGATTAGAGAGAAAATCACTGCTATTGGGGAATTTGGGAGTGAGCAATGTTGCTACTCACATAAGGGTGGAGACAGCCAAGAGATAGTAACCAGCTCTTCTCATCAGTCCAAATAACTTCTAGCCCACAGAACAGATAGGCTTCGATCAGCATATATGTATGTAAAGACCTCACCATACTTCCCACTCCTCACTTTGAAGGAGAGAGGGGTAAGGAGATATGCGTGAAGGGAGGTGAGTGGAGTTTCTAGATCTGTGATTTCATTGGTGCAGGGAACAACAGGCAAGGCAATTCTATCAGTGTAGCAGATTAACAACTCTTCTACAGTTTAATATTCTGAAAAATTCCCCAGGCACTTGAACCTAGACAGCTAGATAAGGCAGTGGAGAGAAAACGAGTTAAAGTTGGGGAAACCTGAGTTCAAATTTTACCTCAAACTCTAATCAGCTATGTGACACTGGGTGAGCCACTTCATCTCTCTGTACCTTAATTTCCTCATCTGGAAAATGGGAATAATTATAGCATGTACCTTACAGGGTTGTTGTGAGGAGCACAAGATTGTGTATGTACAGTGTTTTGCAAAACCTAAAGTATAAATGTTAGTTGTTATTTTTATTGTTTTTCCTGATTCTAAGAGTGACTGGTTCCCTATCCTCTGTGCCATATAATTTCTCAGGCTCTTACTGCAATATAATCCTAACCACTTGCCAGGAATACATGCAGAAGGGATTCTTGCATTAGGTGAGACTAAATGAGTTCTGAAGCTCCTTTTGACTCAAAGATTCTGTAATTCTACCTGACACAGACATCAATACAACACATTCCAGTATGAACTAGAGAGGCCCACTGAACACTAATCAGGGCCAACGTTCTGTGCAACCTGGAAATAGTCCAGAGGATAGAACAATTCCATCAGTGTCACCTACAAGGCATACTTAGCAATAAAAGGCAAGACAAGATCATCCAAAATGAGTTCCTGGAGAATAGCCTGAACACCAGCATCCGAGTCAGGCTGGTAATAATTCAGTTCCACTGGGTTGGTTACGTATGGCAGGATAGAGAAGTGGCTGCGCTGTGCCAAGGGAAAGTAATGCAACAAAAATAGAATAAATAGAAGAAAGACTGCAAGACTACTCTGTAGTCTGGTTTCAAGAAACACAGGCCTGTGGACTATTGACAAATAGCAAAAGTCAGAAGCCATTTTCTGAGCAATCAGTGATGCAGTGGCCCATTAAGAGAGATCAAGGAATTGAAAGCCTGAAGCGTAGTGAAAAGAGTGCTGGATTTGGAGTAGGAAAATCTGGGTTTGAATCCTAGGACTGTTATTTACTTTCTGTGTGACCAAAACGCAAGTCACTTCCCCTTTCTGGATCTCAGTTTCTTTATCTGTAACATGAAAGGAGTAAATTATATGGCTTCCAAGGTCCCTTCTAGATCTAAGTCTATGATTATACTGTAATGAATTCTATTATTTCAAGTGATTTAATTACATAGACACTCACACAGATTGCCCCCCTTCATGCTTTAGTTATGGTCTTCCTAATGGATGAATAAAACCAAAAAAAAATCATCACCTGGTGGTCAGCCTTCTGGTAATAAGCCTTCCAAAAAGCAAGGGTGGTTCTTAGTTAACAAACCTATAGCTTTTCACTCAGAGGATGGTGAGATTTAGTGCTAGAAGGGATTTAGAGATGCTTAGGAAAATATTTTGTATAAAGTGCTGTAGCATGCAGAATGAGACTTTTTTTCTATAAAGAAATGGAAGGAATTTGTTTTGCTTGACTATGCATATTTGTTAGAAGATTTGTTTTCCCATTGGGATGAGGGAGAAAAATAGATTCCTTTTAATTAGAAAAAATAAAAGTTGGGATGGTGATACAGTTATAAGATATATGCATTTTCAGAAGAAGTCATTGCATTATCAGTTTTACTTAGTGATTTACTTTGCTATGAGAGACCTCTTACGAATAGTGAGTTAGTTCAAAATGTCTGTAATCTAAAAACAAAACACATCAGTCAGACTTTCTTTTAGAGTACTATAGTATTGTTTCAAGGACCCAGGATCACTTCCACAACAGTATGAGGCCTCAGAATAGAAATTTGCATTAATAGATTCTATTAACACTGATTAAAATTATTGAATGACTTAAACCACATAAGGAATAATTCAAAGTAATAAGGAGATAATTCTTTTTTCTCTTAGCTTTTTAATGCAGATATGGGAAATAATAGCTTAGCACTTTTAATGACCCCAAGATGCTACCTAAAAATCCAAACCCAGAAAAATCAAAAACCATATTTTTAATACCACTGTTCATCTGGAGATATTTAATATAATAATGGATGCCATAACAATTTCTGAGGACCGAGCATTGAAGGGTACTGAAGTTACAAATGAAGGCGATAATTAGACTGCTGCATATTACCAATGGTGACTTGCATTCAATGTATCATCAGAAATTATCCAGAAAATGTATTATTGGAGAAGGAGCTTAGCTAGTTATATAGTGAGAATGATGAAAAGTTCAGATTCTAGACTAGTAGCTTTTTAATATTAAAAGATTGGAGGCAGTACAGTATAACTCAGGCTTTATTAATCTTTTTGTGTCATGGACTCTTTTGGCACTCTGTTGAAACCTATTCACCCCTTGTCAGAATAATGCTTTTAAATGTATAAAATATGTAGGAGTATAAAAGAAATCAAATATATTCAAGTACAGTTATAAATATATTCTAGAAGCAAATTTATAGATCCCAGGTTAAGAACTCCTAGTACAACTACCAGCATGATTTGGATTCTGATGTTCAGGGTTTTCTCCAGGAACTCATTTTGGATGATCTTGTCCTGCCATTTATTGCTAAGTATGCCTTGTAGGTGACACTGATGGAATTGTTCTATTCCTCTGGACTATTTCCAGGTTGCACAGAAGGTTGGACCTGATTAGTGTTCAGTGGGCCTCTCTAGTTTATACTTGAATTCATTGTATTGATATCTGTGTCAGGCAGAATTATAGAATCTTTGAGTCAAAAGGAGCTTCAGAACTCATTTAGTCTCACCTAATGCAGGAATCCCTTCTGCAGGTATTCTTGACAAATGGTTAGGATTATATTGCAGTAAGAGCCTAAGAAATCATATGGTACAGAGGACAGAGAACCAGTCATTCTTAGTCAGAGATAATAACAATAATAATAAGTCATGAGACTTGAGTTCTTATTCTGGTATTGTTTCTACTTGTATGACTTAAGGTAAAGCTCTTAAACTCTCTGTGCCTCAGTTTCCTCATTGTAAAAGGAAACGGTTGTATACCATGACCCCTAAGTTCCCATCTAGCTCTAGATCTATATTATACAATCACAAAACTTAGGGGAAGAACTCCAGCTTCTTAGCTAGATTCTTCATTGAGGAAGATGTGGTCTAATCACATAGAATGAGCAAGTGCTGATGCATTGAATTCTGCAGTAGTGGAAGGGTTATTAAGCTAACAGAAATCACAGGTATATGGAAGAATTCAATGATAAGCTCTTAAAATTAACTTTTGAGGCCTTAAAATATGAAGTCATGGATATTTAAATTTAGTAAAATAAAATTTTGGAATGTACAAGTATAAAGTCAAAAATTACAGAAATGACTAGCTTTTAATTCCTTTAATTAAGAGTGTAGCTTAGGTGTATTTTTTAAAAAAAGATGGTCTTGGTAATAGAAAGTAATCTGCAACAAATAATAGTATTTGTATGTTTCGAGGTTTTCAAATAACTGTTCCTATATCTCATTTGATCCCCAACTCAAACAAAAACAATCCAGATATTCTAGGTCTAACAATATAATCAAATTAAAATAGTTCAATTTTATAATTAATTAAAAGAATCACTTATTATAAATTTTGTTTTAACATAGCATAAAACTGGATCAACCTAACAATTATAGGAAGGGCAGAAATACAAGCAATGGGTAGAAATCACAAAGCAGTCAATTTAGGGATAATGTATAGAAAACTTTAACAATTAGGCCTTCCAAAACTGGAATGAATTGCCTTGGAAATTAATGCGCTCCCTCTCTCCTGAGTCCAGATAACTGATTACCAAGTGTGTTTTAGGGAGAATTCTTTAGAGATAGGTTTCCTTAAATAACTTCTGGAAAGTTAATTGGCAAAGAAACTAAAAAGGTCAAAGACATAAAGGTCCCATATACACCCAAACCCTTAAACCAACACTTTTGTTGTAGCAAAGAAGTGGAAAACCAAAGCAAATACCCAGCTGCTGGGGAATGGCTAAACAAATTTTGATAAATGAATTTGAATATATGTTAAATGCATACATTATTCTGGGAATTTTTACATGTTCACTAGTTGATATAGCTTAGGCATCATCATAAAATGTTTTTTCTACTGCCTTGATGATGATGATGATGATAGCTAATGTTTCTAGAGAAATACACAAATGTTATCTCATAGTTTATACATTCCTTTCTTTATGTGAAAAATATTTTTGTGGTTGTTTTTATGTCATACCTATGTAAGTTGTTTAGGTTAACTCTCAGATGTTTTGTGCGTTTTGTCACTATTTACTTCTAAATTTATTATTCCAATTTTTCTTAATAATATACATCATTGCTTATAACAGTTTCTGTAATTTATTTTCTATCTTTTTACTTTGTAAAAGCAATTAATTGCCTCAATTATTTTTTGACTCTCTAGTGTTTTGTAAATAATCATATAACCTACATATGGAGATAATTTTCCTCAACTTTTCCAGTTCCTGATTTCACTAATTTCTTTTCTTCTCTTATTGCTAAAACCATCTTTTCTATTACTGTCAAAAAATAAAAGAAGTAATGATCAGCTTTGCTTAACTCCTGATTTTGGGACAGCCTTCTGAGTTATTGCTATTGTTATTATTATTTTATTTGTAAAGAATGTTAGTTCTTAGTTTTAGATAAGTGCTTCAAAAGTCATGTCATTCTTACATTTTTATTTTTGACAAAATGCACATTTTCATTTCTCAAAAACATTTTATGTACTTACTAATATAATCATGCGATTTAGGGTGTTATTATTCATATGATTTATTATGTCAATTGCTTTACTAACACTTGCCCATACTTAATACACTTGTGGTTATATTATTGTATTGTATTGTGGGAATTCTATTTAACATTTTTGGACCAATATTTAATAGTACTATTGGCCAATTTTTGCCTTTCCTTGTTTAATCTTTCCCTAGTTCAGGAACTAGAACCCTATTGTATTTAATGGGGTATGATAAAATTACTTTATCATTTTTAAAATGATTTAGATAGCTTAGATATTATTTTAATAATAATTTAATGGTTCTTACTTCTACATCTTTGTAGTACTGTTACTTATAATCTGCAGAAATTGACATCTACTCTGTTCAATTCTTCTATCTGAAAACAGGTTATCTCTTCTCTATTTTATTAATTTATGGATTTTTATATTTTTCAGAACATCATCAATTACATTATATTTAGTTTTTTTGCCATGTAAATCAGTAAAATTGCCTTTGATAATTTGGTTATTTTATCTTTATTCTTGTTTATTTTCTTCTCTTCGTTTTGTATTTTGGCAATTTAAGTTTTATCTATCATTTTTTTGCAAGTCAAACGAGCTAACGTTATCTTAAATATCATTAGTTTCAAAAACAAGTCTTTATCTTGTTTAATGCTTCAATTGCTTTATTTCATTTTGTCTGACATGCTTTTCAGACTCCTCTCTCTCTCTCTCTCTCTCTCTCAGACATTTTTTTTGTTTCTAACTATATAAATTGTCTCTTTAATTAATCATTCCTTTCTTTTTCTCTCCCCTTTCAAATAAAGGTATTCAGTGATATGTCTTTTCTTCTGAAGACTACATTAGCTGAATGCCATAAATTTTGGTATATTATCCCCCATTATCACTTCATTTTTTTCATTTCAATGATTTATTTTTTGAAGATCTTATCATTTTTCTTCTCTCTTTAGGAGACTTTATTCTTTTTTTCTTTTATGGATGAGATTTTGCATTGTGATCTCAATTATAAATGACATATTTAAGATTTCTGGATTTTACATTTGTTAATGCACTTTTACACCCTAGGACATGACTACATTTTGTAGAAATTCCATGGGAGAATAAAATAAATATATTTTCCAAGATTCCTATTCATTAGTCTCCATGGTTGAGCAAAAGGCATTTATTCTTTCCCCTTTACGTTCAATTCTGTACATTTCTAATTGTTTATCATTGTCTTCTTTTACTAAGCTTTGTTAGAAGGGTGGCAAAGTCATGTATACTTAGGGGATTACTCACAGTAACTTTTGCATTTCAGACAAATTTGTTCTTAAGAATTTGGTCACAATTCCTTTGGCAGGATGTATGTGCATGTGTATATGAGTGTGTGCGTATGCATATATATATATGAATACGTATGTGTATATGTGTACATATATAATATATACACAGACAAGAATATGTCTATACATTTATACATATATATATGTATATATATTATGTATGTATGTATGTACACACACATGTGTATGTCTATGTGGGTGTATATAACTGATAGGCCTACCTGTGAGTTAGAGTGATGCTACCCCAAACTTGTGAATGGGCAGATGGGAACAATTTGTTCCAAAGCTCACAAACGCAACCAAAGCAAGTTTTGTGAAGTACTTTGAATTTGATCAGGCATTGAAAACTCCAAGGTTATCCACTGCTTCCCAGACTATTACCAGTCATCTTGACTTTTGTTCTACCACTAGACATTGATAATTCTGGAAAAATGGAGTGAGGCTGACAACTTTGCACGACTCTGCCTCACTTAAATCCAAGTCAAGATATCACCCATTACATCATGATTTTATTGGCCTCTTTCAAAATGAAGGATGAACAACAACATTAAAACACAAATACAGGTAAAATATGTATATATAACATTTGGAATATTTTATTATCTATGATGCCTTTAATCATAATATAATTTTCCTGCATGTCTCTTCTGATAGTAACCATGTTTCCTCTTCTTTTTGTCTGAGATTTTAATTATAAGACCTACTTTTTAGGATTTAGATGAAACATAATACAGGATGTTCCAAAAATCTCAGTATAGTCTTAATATTTTAAAACTGAAAACAGAAAAAAAAAACCCTTAAAACTTCACTAAGACTTTTAGAATACCTTGTGTATTTTATTTCAGCTATTGGCTTTAAATTGCTATGGGTTTTCATTAGTTAAGTGTAATTTTTATAGGCAGCTAATTTTTAGATTTTTTTCAAAACTGTTCTGCAACTCACTTTTTCTTTTATAGTCAATTTTACCATTAGAATTCAACGTTATGAATTTTAAATGTTTTCCCTTCATCAGATCCTGTTATTTTATTAGCAAAGGAAAATGTAAAATGTCTTCCTTAAAAAAAAATATTCTTAATCTTTTTATTTATACATAGACCATGCACACACACACACACACACACACACACACACACACACTCTCTCTCCAGACACATACCCAAATATATTGTAGTACTAGACCAAAATAAGGTTATAATGGAAAAGCATCTTACTGGGAAGTATTATAGTGTTTACTAAAAGACACAGTACATAATCTAGAAGAGATGGCACACATATTATAATATCCATTTCAAAATATAATCTCTTAATGGAAAATCAGGGAGGAAAAAACACTTTATCCTGCCATTTCAGGTAATATTACTATTTCTTGCATAGCAGGCAACAAAAACTTGATTAGATTTCTGATGATGTTTAGAATGGGATGGGGAACCTGTGCTTTGAAGGCCACATGTGGCCTTCTAGGTCCTTGAGTGAGGCCTTTTGACTGAGTCTAAGTTTTACAGAACAAATCCTTTTATTAAGGGGATTTGTCCTGTGAAGTTTGGATTCAATCAAAGGGCCACATTTGAGGATCTAGAGGGCCACATGTGGCCTCTAGGCCACAGGTTCCCTATCCTTGGTTTAGAATGTTTAGCAGTTCTTTCTTCATTTCTCAACGCACAATAATTTTTGAGTTAAGCCTCAAGAACTAGTTTGTGTGACTTAATTTCTACCTTGAAATGTTGAAAAATAATTAAGCAATATATGCCAAGTTT
This sequence comes from Phascolarctos cinereus, assembly GCF_003287225.1. Classification (NCBI taxonomy): domain Eukaryota; kingdom Metazoa; phylum Chordata; class Mammalia; order Diprotodontia; family Phascolarctidae; genus Phascolarctos; species Phascolarctos cinereus. The sequence continues at coordinate 241,735,227 of NW_027555847.1, forward strand.
CCATCAAGAAATTTTATATGCTAATCATCTTTAGCTGTGTGATGTCATATACCTTATATGAAAAAGATGTGTACTCACTCATTCCTGTAGGAAGTATCTAAATTGTGTGCCAGTAAATACATATTTAGCAGGTCTATCTTGACAAATTATTTTTATACTTCTCCAATCAAGTGTTCTAATCATCCCTGAAGTTCTTCGATCATAATTGACTTAATGTTTGGAAACTTCTAGAGTGTTAAATTTTCCATGCATAATATTCCCCAAGGGAATATTACTAAGGGAAAAACAATTCTTCTTTCCTTGGGTTCTGTTACACTATACATCAAAAATTTTGCAGCATGAGAGAGGCTGCCTTCTAGTGGAACTGGCAATGTCTGGGCCCTAGGAGAAGGAGTTAGCAGCCTCTCATGCCAGACAATAGAAATTGAGATAACTTAACAGAACCCTGACAGATCTGGAAGCGTTATTCTGGGCTCCCCATCCCACCTATTTCAAGTGATTTGCTCTGAAGGATTTGTTGTGAAGGACTTCATTCTGGTTAGTAATCTGTATTGCACAAAAAAAGTCTTTGTTAATATTGGGTAAATCTTCATTTTCTTTTTAATTCCCATGAGCTCAAATTTTGCCATATCATATTAAAGTTGGCAGAGGCACTGGGACTGTATTCACACTGCTTTGTACATTTTTTTATTGAAACTAAGTGAATTTCTTTTTTTTTCCTTGCTCTTAAATATTTTCTGGCACACTCAAATATTTTACTTTACCAGTAATTCTGATGTCCTTCCAAATTATTTTAAAATTAATAAAATGGACTTCCATGTATAAAGGGCAACAAAATATTTTAAATACATGTTATATTTGTTAGGTTTTTGTTTTTTATAATAAATTCAAAGTCCTCAACACATACATTTTCAATACAGTCATTTGAAATTACCTTTTTTCACTCACATACACAAACTTGAGGACATAACTTTGATAATCTTATCATTTTTACATATTTTACTGATCATAAGACAGAATATCATAAATGATTAATTTTTTAAATTCATTGGAATTGATGTGTATGATTTGAGTTCAGTTTATAATCACACCTCCCCTGGACTATTTCAACAGCTTCCTAACTGCGTGCCTCCAGTTTTCCCACTCCAATCTGTCTTCCACACAGCTACCAAAGAAATTTTCCTAAATCTCAGATCTGACTATGTCATTTTCTTACCCAATAAACTCCAGCAGTTCCAAATACCTTCCAGGATAAAATATGAACCCATCTGACATTTAAAACACTTCACAACCTGATGCCAACCTACCTTTCCAACTTTATTATGCACATTACTCCCCTTCATGTAATCTACAGTCAAGAAAAATTGGTCATCTTACTCTACATTAGAAACAAAATTACGTTTCTCATTTCTGTGCCTTTGTACTAGTTGTCACCTCTTACTTATAAAGCACTCTCTCCTCACCTCCATCATTTTCTACTGAAGGCCTTTCCTGATTTACTCAGCTGCTATGTTTTCTTCCTTATAACTATCTTGAATTTGTTTTCTATATATGTTGAAATCCCACAGCTTAGAATGGATTCTTAATATAATAGTCATTAATCTGATGATTTTCATTGAGTAATTATATATATTTAGATATACATTCCCAAACTTATCTACTTCTTTCTTAAACTATATCTCATTTACTCATTAATCTCCCTTATTCACCACATCACTTTTATTCTTTTTCAATGTTTGTTATCTTAATCTGAAAATATTCAGTAAATGCTGTGATAATTTAGCTGTCTGTGATTCTGATCTATCTCCTGGTCTCTAAGGAAACTTGCCTTCTACTAAGTCAACTGTCTTCCTTCTGGGTAAGGGTCATTTTGTAATAGTCCCACCTCTTTTTTTAACTTTCCTCTTGAATTTCTATTCAAAGACTAGATTCTCCTATATATGTCAATATGAGCTTTCTTCATATATCTCCTCAATTATTTTGGGAGTTAGGCTTTTTTATGTACAGAGAAAAGCATTTTTAATAAGTGTCTTCTTATTCCATTACATAATGCAAAAAAAAAAAAAAACTTGCAAGATACATGCCCTTTTTGTGTTTACCACATACTTTGGCATTGAATTCTTTGCTTTCTGAATCATAATCAAGTATGTGTTTAGTATTATGAAGAATAGATTAGTTAACTTTCCATCAATGTCTTAAAGGAGGATCAAATATAAATTTCTTTGTAATGAAAAGTCCTTCACACTTTGCCCTCTCCTACCTTTCCACGCTTCTTACACTTTACCTATATTCATGTATTCTGTGATCCTACAACTTGGTCTCCTTGTTGTTTCTCACATAAGACACTCTATCCCTCAACTCCAGGAATTTTCACTGGCTGTCCCTTATGCCTGGAATTCTCTCTATATATCTGTCTACTTGATTCCCTGGCTTCCTTCAAGTTTTATCTAAAATCTCACCTCTGACATGAAAGCTTTCCTGATCCTCCTTAATACAACATTATTCCTTTTCTTGATTTTTACCAACTTATACTTGTTTGCACATGATTGCTTATATGTTGTCTCCCTCATTAGATTGTGAGCTCCTCGGGGATCAGGGACCATATTTTTTGCCTTTCTTTGTATAGTGCCTAGAAAAGAGTAAGTATTTAATTAATGTTTGTTAACTAACCAAACAAGCAGCTGCAAATATTTTGGGGCAAGGAGACTTTATTTTTGTCACTGACTACTTAGATTAAATGTCTAACAATGGAATCTCTGGGACAAAGGTTTACTTAGTCTAGGAACTTTCTTCACATACTTCCAAACTACTTTCCAGTATAGTCATACCAACTTATGGACCTATCTATTTCATTAGTGAGTTCATCTTTTTACAAAATCTCCAATATTGTTTTCATCTTTTCTCATCTTTGCCAATTTGTTGGATTTGAAGTGAAATCTAAGAGTTGCTTTGATGGGAATGTAATAATAGCTAGCATTTGTAAAGAACTTTAGGGTCTGCAAAGTAGTTTGCAGATATTACTTAATTTGGTACTCAAACAACCCTGGGAAGTAGGTGCTATTATTTTCCCCATTTTGCAGATGAGAAAACTGAAGTAGACAGAGATTAAGTTACTTCCTTAGGGTCACACAGGTAGGTAATGTCTAGGGCTCGATTGAATACAAGTTTTCCTGACTCCAAGTTCAATGCTCTATCCACTATACTACCCTGTTGAATGATTTGGAGCATTCTTACATATGCTTGTTAATAATTTCTCATTTCGGTAGAAGGATATGAACAGGCAGCTTTCAGATGAAGAAATTAAAGCTATCTATAGTCATATAAAAATGCCCTCAATCACTATTGATTAGAGAAATGAAAATCAAAACAACTACTAGGTACCATATCACACCTATCAGATTTGCTAAAATGACAAAATAGAAAAATGATAAATGTTGGAAAACGTGGGAAAATTGGAACACTTGTGAATTGTTAGTGGAGTTGTGAATTGATCATAATTATTCTGGAAAGCAATTTGGAACTATGCCCAAACAGCTATAAAAGTGCACGTACCCTTTGACCCAGTAATATCACTTTTAGGTAGGTATCTAAAAGAGATAATACAAATGGGAAAAGGATTTACATATACAAAAATATTCATAGCAGCTCTTTTTCTGGTGGCCAAGAATTGGAAATTTAGAGGATTCCCATCAATTAGGGAATGTCTGAACAAATTGTGATATGTGAATGTAATGAAATACTATTGTTCCATAAGAAATGATGAGCAGGCAAATTTCAGAAAAGCCTGGAAAGACTTACACAAACTGAAGCTGAGTGAAGTAAGCAGAACCAGGAGAATGTTGTACACAATAACAGCAACATTGTGTAATGACTAACTTTGATAGACTTAGCTCTTCTCAGCAATGCAATGATCTAAGACAACTCCAAAAGACTTATGATAGAAAATGCTATCCACATCTGGAAAAAAAAAAACTATGGAGTCTGAATGCAGATCAAAGCATACTGTTTGTTCTTTTTGTTTTTGTTTGTTTCTTCTTTCTCTTGGTGCTTCCCATTGGTTCTAATTCTTCTTTACAGCATGACTAATGTGAAAATAAGTTTAATATGAATTTCTATGTAGAACCTATATCAGATTGCATGCCATTCTGGGGACTGGGAAGGGGAGGGAGGTGGAGAAAATTTAAAACTCCATATCTTACAGAAATGAATTTTGAAAACTAAAAATCAATTAATTATTTTTTGCTAAATTTATTCATTTATTTTGAGGTTTCAACATTCACTTCCACAAGATTTTGAGTTCCAAATTTTCTCCCCATCTCTCACCTCCCCCCACTCCAAGATGTCCTGCATTCTGATTACCCCTTCCCCAAATCTGCCCTCCCTTCTGTCTCCCACCTTCTCTCATCCCCTTCTCCTTCAATTTCCCTGTAGGGCAGGATAGATTTCTATGCCCCATTTCCTGTATATCTTATTTCCCAGTTGCATGTGAAAATATTTTTTAACATTTGTTTTTAAAACTTTGGGTTCCAAATTTTCTCCCTTCCTCCCTCCCCACCCACCCTCATTGAGAAGGCAAGCAACTTGATACAAGTTATACACATGTAGTCATGCAAAACACTTCCCTAATAGTCATGTTGTGAAAGACTAACTATATTTGCCTCCATCCTATCCCCGCCTGTTTATTCTATTCTCTCCTTTGACCTTGTCCTTCCTCAAAAGTGTTTCCTTCTGATTACCCCCTTTCCCAATCTGCCCTCCCTTCTATCACCCCCACTTTTGTCCCCTTCTCCCCTATTTTCCTGTAGGGTAAGATAGGCTTCCATACTCAATTGAGTGTGTATGTTATTCCCTCCTTAAGTCAAATCCAATAAGAGTAAGGTTCACACATTCCCTCTCACATCCCTCCTTCTCCCCTCCATTGTAAAATCTTTCTCTTTCCTCTTTTGTGTGATATAATTTACCCCATTCTACCTCTCCCTTTATGGAAAAAAAGAAAGAAAATAGTGTTTCCTCTGAAGACTGCTATAACTATTTACCAAGAACACTTGGTATATCCTTTATGATTATAGTTGTCTTTCACATAGCTATTGTTTCAATGATTTTTTTTCCTTTCAATAATGAAATCCAGAACAATTACATGTGTATATAACCAGTTCAGTTTATATCTTTTGATTATGCTCCTCATATCGATTGCTTTTTTGTTGTTGTTAAGGTTATAACACATGTGGTTTTTTAAGGTTCTTACATTTCTTCATAATTACTTTGTGCCCTCATACATAAATCTATGTTTTAAATTTGAATGTGTTACAAATAATATTATGATATACACAGAACAATGTTCCCATTTAGATGGCATCATAGGTCTATCAGTTTAAAATTCTAGGTTGTCTATAGATTTGTCCAGTTCTATATTCTCCATTTAGTTGTGTTTTTTTGTCATTTTTGTCCAGCTCTGAGAGAGGGGCTTTAACATCTCCTAATATTATCTTGTTGCTATCTAAATCATTTTGAAATCAAATTAACTTTTACTTTATGAATTTGATTGCCATATCATTTGGTACACATATATTCAATATTAATATAGAGTCATTTTCTATGGTTCTTTTAAGCATAATATATTAAATTTTCTTTTGAACATACTTTCAAACATTACCATAGGCCTCAGAGATTGATATCTCATTGAATACCAGTGGACACTCATTATTTATAATCCGCCGACTTTCATAATCCCTTGGATGAATCATTCATCCTCTGCCCATTTTCTTGGGTCTAACTTGTCTTCTGCTGATAGATAGTAGATAGATAGATAGATAGATAGATAGATAGATAGATAGATAGATAGATAGATAGATGCAGAGTATATATAGAAATCCATATCTCTAAATATATATACATATGTGTGTGTGTGTATTCAAATATATATACATCTTTTTTTTTTGGTGAGGCAATTGGGGTTAAGTGACTTGTCCAGGGTCACACAGCTAGTAAGTTCCAAGCATTTGATCTGAGGCCGGATTTGAACTCAGGTCCTCCTGACTTCAAGGCCAGTGCTCTATCTACTGTGCCACCTAGCTGCCCCTCAAATATATATTTCCAAACCAATCCTTTAGATTCAGTGCTTGAAAGATTGCCTTATCCTTTCTGTAAGCTGTGCATTCTCATTTTTAAAACTGAAAAACTGGATAGTACAATATGTCATATGCAATTGATCCAACCATTCTGGAGAACAATTTGGAACCATGCCAAAAGGCCTATAGAACTGTGCATACCTTTTGACTCATCAACACCACTTTTCGGTCTATATCCCAAAGAGATCATAAAAATGGGAAAAGGATCTACATGTACAAAAATATTTATAGCAGCTCTTTGTGTGGTGGCAAAGAATTGGAAATTCGGGGGATGCCCGTCAATTGGGGAATGGCTGAACAAGTTGTGGAATATGAATGGAATGGAATACTATTGTGATATAAGAAATGATGAGCAGGAGAACTTCAGGAAAACCTGGAAAAACTTATATAAACTGATGCTGAATGAAATGGGCGGAACTGGGAGAACACTGTACAGCGTAACAGCCACCTTGTGCAATGACTGACTCTGATAGACTTGGCCCTTCTTAGCAATGCAAGGATCTAAGACAACTCCAAAAGACTCACAATGGAAAATGCTATCCACACCCAGAGAAAGAAATACAGAGTCTGTATGCAGATGGAAGCATACTATTTGCTCTCCTTTTCTTTTGTTGTTTTGTTTTATTTCTTCTTTCTTGTGGTTGCTCCCATTACTTCTAATTGTTCTTTACATCACGACTAATGGGAAAATATGCTTAATATAAATGTATAAGGAGAGGCTATATCACATTGCATGCTGTCTTGGGGAGGGGGGAAGACAGGAAGGGGGGAATTTTAAAACTCAAAATCTTATAGAAGTGAATGTTGAAAGCTAAAATAAATACTTTTTAAAAAATTTTAAAAACTGAAAAACTACATAATGCAATATATCATATGCAAATCTATGTAGTAATTGAATTATTAAGCTAGGGACTACATGTAATTATATTTTCCATGGAGCTTATATGCTTGAAAAATGTGATGGAGTAACACACGTTCAATGTATATTAACCATGACTTTAAAAGTTATGTTGCAGATTAACATGAGGTATAAGCTAAGGCAATAGAGTTGGCACTTTAATTTGATATTTCATTTATAGTGCTGATTATTTTATGAGAAATTTATTTAATTTCATTGGACTGTCTCACATGCACAAGGAGATCTAAATATAAGAGTAATATTTTATTGAACTTTCAAGATGCACAAATTTTGGAAAATGTAGTATTTATATGATTTTGTATTATTTTTATAAGAAGTTTTGCTCTTATCACTTTAGCACTTGACTGTGTCATATTCCTTTTCTAGGCCTGCTTTCATTTACTTTCATATGAGTCTAGGGTTTGTCCCATAGGTAAATGCTACTAGGATGTACCTGACTCATAGCATACACTTAATACATGCTTACCAATGGATTGATGATGGTGGAAAGAAAAGGCTAATGGGTGAATAAAAGTATAGCAACCTCCTTTACCTTTCTACCAAGATATTGGGATCTCTATACTAGCTAGACAGGTACTAATTAGCATTAATTAAAAATGAAAGCTACCTGATAGTTTTCAAGAGTGAATTATTTGACCCTCCCAGATCTCTGGATCATATCCCCTGACCCCCTCAAATTCAGAATGCTTTTACCACACTCCAAATGCCAAAACTCTTAGTTTTGAACCAGTTTTCTTTTGATCAATAGCCCAATTCTCTGTTCTCCTTGCAGTTGTTTACTGTACTTAAAGTTTCATGGGGACAGTGACTATTTATTATAATACCTTTGAATATCCACCAGCACACAGATTGGGACTTTATGCTAAATATCCACTTAAAATGTTTATTTTGGTGACCTTAGCATCTTTGACATTCTCAATTGAAATGTGACATTATAAAGCTAGATATAGCCAAGTCATTAGGCTACATTGAAAAAAATTGTTTTGAGAATTCTCTCCTGAACACATCCTATCCCTTAAATAGCTTTTTTTTTTTTAGTGCTGATGACACTGGTTTCATATTTGTGGTACTTACCAACTTCTACTATAGCCAATGCCAATGAAGGAAATATTTGTAGATTAAATCAGGATAAGGACGACTGCTCTCACAAACAGCTTTTTTAAATTAAGCTTTTGTGACTAAAAATTTCATTATGCTGGAACTCAAAGGTTTTACATTTACTTATAACTTTAAAAACAGGGAAAGGAAGAGCCATGTAGTGGATATAGTGGTGGACTTGTTAACAGAAAGAGGTGTTCAAATATTGCCTCTAATACTTATTTGCATGGCCATGGGGACATCATTTCCAGTAAATGGCAAAGACAAAAATCATCTATCATTGACATACTGCCTTTAAAAAGTACAAACAAATGCACTGATAAACAAAGGTATTTTGTGATTAGTTCTATCACATGTTTAAAATCTCCCATTATGCATCAATTTAGAAACAAAGACTTGACCTAGGATGTTACTAAAATCCTGTTGACAGATAATACAACCTTAAGGAAACAGGTTTTTAGTTCCTTTTGGGTCCTATCTTCTTCCATTTCACTGCTAAATCACTGACTCAATCTAGCAGTTTTACTCAGAATATGAAATGTAATTATAGAAATGGTTTCAGAGAAAACTGATGTAGAAACTATATAACATTTTGGTCTTGTTTTGACATTGACTTTGCATTTTTTTAATTTCACATCCCATAGTTTCTATCCAAATTCAAATATTAAGAAGTCCTCAGGGAAGAATGTGGACTAGTATCATTTTGTAGAGTCCTCATCTTTTGAAAACAGAATTTTCAGGTTTGAAACTAGTAATATTCATAATCAGATTTATAACTAGGGATTACAGTACTTGGGTCAAATTCAGTTGAGCTGGAGGTAGAGTGAGTGAGTTTAATTCATGACCATTCCAGTGCATTATCAAGATAAACTAAATATAGATGTCATATAAGTTGTAAAGTGTAGGATGTTAGAACATAGCAGGAAGGAGAGTGAGAAAAGAGATTTTGACTGAATTATTTTCTAGTGGCATAACTTTTGGGAAAAGAAGGAGAGTGACCTGGAGGTTTATAAATTTTCATGCAATAGGCATATGGATGGGAAGAAACGAACTTGAAAGTAGGAGAAGTAATTGAGTGATGTTGGCAGAGAGAGTGTCTGAAAATGATAAGAAGTCAGGGAAAAGAGTATACCAATTCCTCTTCCTGGCTCTGAAAGAGAAGGAACAACCATCTATGAAACAGATGGTCAAGAGATGGGGAGGTCATTACATGAAAGCTATATTTCAGTGAGCCCCAAAAGATGGAAAATATGTGAGAGGGACAGATGTATGATGAAGGAGAGACTATTAATAACAAAAGAGAGTTTCAGAGGGCACAATGGGAAGGGAATTCAAAGGAGGATAAAAATTGAGGAGGCTTAGGGATTGAGTTTTCTGAGGATTCTTTGGGGTAGCTGCTGTGGACAGTGTACACTGCTTTTAGTGCTGATTCCTTCCATTGATCTTGGTCATTCAGTGAAGTGTGGGTCCATAAGCCAGGTAGTGAATAGGAAGATATTTACGACTCACCTGAATTCTGGTTTTTATGACAGGTGCAGGCCTGGATAACCCCTCACCTACTAATGCTCCATAGCAGGCTTTGTAGGGTAGTAGATAGTGATTAACTATGTTAACATTGTGTCTATGAGGAGATATGTTCCCAGTTTTAAACTGAATTAAAAATAAAATTTCAAAGTACAACCTGCCAGTAAATAGGAGACTGACTATTCATCTTTTATATTCCTAATAATACCTAAACAGCTACACTTTGTATTTATGACACCACTGGGCTACATGCATATTTTCTAGGTACTGAACTGTCAGGGAAAATACATTCTGATTCCTATACTATCTTCTTTAAACCTAAAAAAAGGGCAGTATTATTACTATATTGCAATCTAGTAAAGGAGTATAATATTTAAGTTCTTCATCAGGGAGTGCTATTCTGAAACCATCAACCATACATTCTTAGGTGAAATTGAAACCCAAGTTGGATGAGTCCCAAATTTAGACTAGTGAATTGATATAAAATCTTGCCCAAAATTGCTTTTAAAAAAGGAAATTTCTGTTTCTGATCCCATTCTACATTAAGGGCATTCTTTTCTCTGATGAACACTTTGTCACCCACCCACAAACACTTGCACGTAAACATACACACACACACAGGCTATACTACAAACCAACTACAGGAAAATAGTACATTAAATGTAGCAAAAATGAACAAATAAAATAAATTAAATAGTCTCTATTTGGAGCCTTCTCCCCTGCTGTCTCCCACATCTGTCACCACAGATAGTATCATGGATTGTGGCTACCAATAATATTAATTGGCTGCTCTTGCTCTTATGACAAAGAGAGTGTCTTGGTCTCACTACAACAACTTTCTGCCCTCTGGGTCTGAAATGCAAGATAAGAGTTATCTCTCAAGGGTAAAGGAAAAGGAAGTAGAAAAACCTGAGTTCTGAATGTTGGATCATAAGTTTCAACTCATTTTGGTGTCACACCATTTTGTTCCCTCTGGGAATTTCACGGAACCTTGTGTACCAACAGAAACGAAGCATATTAGAGATATCTACTATATTTACAAGATCCATTATTAAGTACTAATGATTAATGTTGTAGGATATGCAGAAAAATTGAGACACAAATAAACTGTTGGTGGAATTATGAACTGATTCAGCCATCCTGGAGAGCAATTTGGACTATCATCAAAGGACTATAAAACTGTGCATAACCTTTGACCCAGAAACACCACTACTAGTTCTATATCTCAAAGAGATCAAAGGAAAAAGGAAAAGGACACATATGTACAAAATACTTATAGAACCTCTTTTTTTAGTGACAAAGAATTGGAAATTGAGGGAGTGTGCATTAATTGGGGAATATCTGTAAAAAATTTTGGTCTATAGTTTTGATACAACACTATTATCCTATAACAAATGACAAACTAGATGCTTTCAGAAATACCTGGGAAGACTTATATGAACTCAAGCAAAGTAAATTGAGCAGAACCAGGAGAACATTATACATAGTTACAACAATATTGCATAATAATCAGCTGTGAATGACAGTTATTCTCAGCAGTACAATGATCTAAGACAATTCCAAAGGACTTACAATAAAAAATGCTCTCTACCACCAGAGAAAGAACTGATGAAGTGTGAACGAATATAGAAGCATACTGTTAATTTATTTTTCTTTCCTTATTTTTTATCTGTTTTCTTTTGCAACATGACTAATATGAACTATGTTTTCCATGAATGCACATGTATATTCTATGTTAAATTACCTGACTTCTCAAGGAATGCATCTTAAAGGAGGGAAAGCATTTGAAACTCAAAATTCAAAAAGGCTTAAAATTTTTACATGTACTTGATAAAATAAAATAAGAAAGAAAAATATTTTTTCTAAAGGTTTTGAGTTTTATTGCTTTGTATTTTTCTTCCTTTGAAAATATTTTTTAGCAAATATGGTGTTGATACCTAAACGAGGAAGAGTCAAAATAGAGAAAGAAAACTATAGACCAATTTCTCTAACGAATGTAGATGCAAAAATTTTAAACAAAATACTAGCAAATAGACTGCAGCAAATTATCACAAGAATAAAACACTATGACCAGGTAGGATTTATACCAGGAATGCAGTGTTGGTTCAATATTAGGAAAACTATCAGCGTCATTGAGCATATCAACAACAAAACCAACAGAAACCACATGATCATCTCAATAGATGCAGAAAAAGCTTTTGATAAAATACAACACCCATTCCTATTAAAAACACTAGAAAGCTTAGGTATAAATAGAGTCTTCCTTAAAATAATAAATAGCATCTATCTAAAACCTTCAGCAAGCATTATATGTAATGGGGACAGGCTAGAAGCATTTCCAATAAGATCGGGGGTGAAACAAGGATGTCCATTATCACCACTGTTATTCAATATTGTACTGGAAACGTTAGCTTTAGCAATAAGAGAAAAAAAAGAAATTGAAGGTATTAGAATAGGCAAAGAAGAAACAAAGCTATCACTCTTTGCAGATGATGATATACTTAGAGAATCCTAGAGAATCAAGTAAAAAACTACTTGAAATAATAAACAACTTTAGCAAAGTTGCAGGCTATAAAATAAACCCACATAAATCATCAGCATTTCTATATATTACCAACAAAGCCCAACAGCAAGAGATAGAAAGAGAAATCCCATTTAAACTTACTGTAGACATTATAAAATATTTAGGAGTCTACCTCCCAAAACAAACCCAGGAACTCTATGAACACAATTACAAAACACTTTTCACAAAAAAAATCAGATCTAAATAATTGGAAAAACATCAGTTGCTCATGGGTAGGCCGAGCTAATATAATGAAAATGAAAATCCTACCTAAGCTAATTTACTTATTCAGTGCCATACCAAAACTACCAAAAAATTATTTTATAGAGGTAGAAAAAATAATAACAAGATTCATTTGGAAAAACAAAAGGTCCAGAATATCAAAGGAACTAATGAAAAGAAATGCATGGAAGGTGGCCTAGCAATTCCAGATCTTAAATTGTATTATAAAGCAGCAATCATCAAAACTGCTTGGTACTGGCTAAGAAATAGGGAGGTGGATCAGTGGAATAGATTAAATATGCAAGACACAGTAGTCAATGACTATAGTAATCTATTATTTGATAAACCCAAAGACCCCAGCTTCTGGGATAAGAACCCACTCTTTGAAAAAAACTGCTGGGAAAACTGGAAAAGAGTATGGCAGAAACTAGGCATAGACCCAAATCTCACACCATATACCAAAATAAAGTCAAAATGGGTTCATGACTTGATATAAAGGCTGATACCATAAGTAAACTGGGAGAACAAGGAATAGTTTACCTATCAGATTTATGGAGAACAGAAGAATTCATGACCAAACAGGAGATAGAGAACATTATGAAAAGCAAAATGGATAATTTTGATTACATTAAATTGAAAAGTTTTTGCACAAATAAAGCCAATGCAACTAAGATTAGAAGGAAGGTAGAAAATTGGGAAAGAATTTTTACAACCAGTCTCTCTGATAAAGGCCTCATTTCTAAAATATATAGAGAATTAAGACAAATTTATAAGAACACAAGCCATTCCCCAATTGATAAATGGTCAAAGGATATGAATAGACAGTTCTCAGATGAAGAAATTAAAGCCATCTATAGTCATATGAAAAAAATGCTCTAAATCATTATTGATTAGAGAAATGCAAATCAAAACAACTCAGAGGTACTATATCACACATATCAGATTGGCCAACATGACAAAAGAGGAAAATGATAAATGTTGGAGATGTGGGAAAATTGGAACACTAATACATTGTTGGTGGAGTTGTGAAATGATTTTGGAGAACAATTTGGAACTATGCCCAAAGGGCTACAAAAATGTGCATACACTTTGATCCTGCAACAGCATTTTTAGGGCTATATCCCAAAGATATCATACAAATGGGAAAAGGACCCACATGTACAAAAATATTCACAGCACCTCTTTTTGTGGTGGCAAAGAATTGGAAATTGAGAGGATGCCCATCAATTGGGGAATGGCTGAGCAAGTTGTGGTATATGAATGTAATGGAATACTATTGTGTTATAAGAAATGATGAACAGGCTGACTTCAGAAAACATGGAAAGACTTATATGGTCTGATGCTGAGTGGAGTGAGCAGAACCAAGAGGACTTTGTACACAATAACAGCCACGTTATGTGATGACTAATATTGTTAAACTGAACCCTTCTCAGCAATACGAGGATCTAAGACATCTCCAGAGGCCTCGGGATGGAAAATGCTGTCCACATCCAAAGAAAGAACTATGGAAGTTGAATCGCTATCACTTATTTTTACCTTCTGATGAGTTTTGTTTCATCTTTCTGATGGTTCCTCCCATTGGTTTTAATTTTTACTTACAACTTCACTAATGTGAAAATATGTTTAATAGGAATGTAAATGTAAAGCTTGTATCAGATTGTGTGCTGTCTTGGGGAGGTGGGGGAGGAAGGGGGAAAAAATTTTTCAACTCAAAAGCATATGGATGTGATTGTTGATAAATCAAAATAAATTAATAAAGTTTTTTAAAAATCCTCTCAAAAATATTTTTTAGCCTTCCCAAAACTTGCATTGTTTATTTTATCTGGTTCTATTTCTGCTTAGCATCTTGCTATTAGAAGACTTTGAAAATGACTTTTATGAAGTGCAGCTTAGAGAATGATGCTCTAGGATGCTTCGAGGTAAACTTTACTTCAGTGGTCATTGAAAACTGGGAAGATTTTGTTCCTTTTATTGAGACAGTTGTCACTGATGTATTGTAGCAGAATGGCAGTAAACAAAGAAAGACCTTTTTGATCCAATGTGAGGGCAGTCAAAGGGAAACAGTTCACTCTTTGGTTTTCTGAAATAGTATTTAGCAAAATAGCTATTTACTTTATTCAAAGAAAGGACAATGAGAAATAGTGACATTATGAGAAAGGACCAAATAGAATTTTGCTTTTGCTATGGTTTTCTGAGTAGGTAAAATAAATACATCATTGCTAAATGTTTTCTCAGTTTAAAAAAAAAAATCATTCTTCATTTCTGAAATAAATGCTGACCATTCTATTATAATCTGTTGTGGAGTAATCCAAATATCATTGTATGGAGCAATCAAGAGGCCCAAGTTCTAATAGAAGCTCTGTCACTAATAAATAAGCAAATCTTTTACCACCCCAAGTCTTAATTTTCTTCACTGGTAAAATTATGGGTTGGACTAGGTGGTGTAAAATATCCTGTCCACCCACCTCACTGGGTTGTTGTGAGTAAAACACTTAGTAAATCTTAAAGTGCTATATAAATGAATGAATATTTTGTCTGCTTAGTGATTATTTTGTGATTTGTTAATTTGTGAAGTTAATTTTAATTTACCACTGGTGGATTTGGACTTTTGGGAGCCAAATAAATTGCTGTAACTCTCCCATATTCATCTCTAAACAACCATAAAATAGTACCCCCAAAAAATCCTGGAACAGAAGAAACAATAAAAGCAGGATGAAACAGTCTTTGGGCCCAAGAAATTTGGAACATTGGCAGGAAACTTTTGTCTCACTCAGGTAAAGGAAAAGCACAATGCAGGACAGAAAGCATCCAAGCAAGCCAACAGCAAGCCCCATCTCAGCAAACTACTGGGAGATCCTGAGCCCCAGTGCAGTGGAGCAGGCAAACCCCAATACCAGGGCCCCCAATGTGTGTCAGCATAACCAGGGAAATGGGATGATCCAGCTTTGAGAAACAGTTGTCACATGCTTCAGCATAGTCCTGGGCATACAAGCTTCTACCCATGGCCAGACGACCAGATGCTTCAGTATATCCCTGGGGAAAGGCAGAAACATCCCACTGGCCTCAGCACATGTGAGACAACAGCATTAGGACCCCAGCTTAGAACTAGGCAAGCTGCCAGGTCCCTATTGCCTCTAGTAGCACCAGCCATCCTCCACTTCACCCCTTCATCATAGAACCTGACTTTTGGGTCCCTTGTGGGCCTGAGAACAACATCAGTGTAGCACCAGGTAAAGAGTCAGAGCATGCAGCCCCTGACATAAGAACCCTGAAACAGTGCCCCTTCTACTCCAGGAACAGAACTCAAACTTGAAAGAAAGGATAAAGGCCAAACAAAGATGAGCACAAACAACAAAAATAATAATCTGACCACAGAAAGTTATTATGGTGACATGGAAGATCAAGATACAAACTCAGAGAGGACAACAATGTCAAAACACCTATGGGCAAAGCCCAAAAGAAAAATGGGAAGTTGTCTCAATCCCAGAAAGAACACATGGAAGAGCTCAAAAAGGACCTAATAAGTCATATAAGAAAAGTAGAAGAAAAATTTAGAGAAAAAAAAATGAGACCGATGCAAGAGAATTATGAAAAAAAGAGTCAACATCTTGGAAAAAGAAAACTACCTAAAAAGTAGAGTTGACCAAACGGAAAAGGGAGATGCAAAAATCCTCTGAAGAAAACAACTCCTCAAAAAGTACAATGGCAAAATACAAAAGAAAGTACAAAAACTAATTGAGGAAAATAACTCCTTAAAAGTTAGAATTGGGCAAGTGGAAGCTAATGACTATGAGACATTAAGAATCAATCAAAGAAATTCAAAAGAATGAAAAAATAGAAGAAAATGTAAAATACCTCATGGGAAAAACAATTGACCTGGAAAATAGATCCAGGAGAGAAAATATTAGAATTATTGGACTACCTGAAAGCCATAATCAAAAGGAGGACCTGGGCAGCATCTTTCAAGAAAGTAGCAAGGAAAACTGCTCTGATATCCTGGAACCAGAAAGCTAAATAGTCCTTGAAAAAATCCACCAATCACCTCAGAAAAGACATCCCAAAAGAAAAACTCCAAGGAACATTGTAGCCAAATTTCAGAACTATCAGGTCAAGGAAAAAAATACTCCAAGTCACCAAAAAGAAACAATTCAAATATTAGGAGCCAACATCAGGATTATGCAAGACTTGGCAGCTGCAATATTAAAAGATTGGAGGTCATGGAACATGACATTCTGGAAGGCAAAGGAGCTAGGATTATAACCAAAAATCACTCACTTGGCAAAATTAAGCATAAAACATCAAGGGTAAAAATGGTCATTCAATGAAATAGGATTTCAAGCTTTCATAAGAAGACCAGAATTAAACCAAAAATCTGATCTCCAATATCAAGACCAAAGAGAAGCATAAGTAGCTAAAAAGGAAAAAAAGAAAAAAGAAAACATAAGAAATTCAACAAAGTTAAACTGTTAACATTCCTACACGGGAAGATGATACTTACAATTTTTAAAAACCGTATTACTAATAGTATAGCTACAAGGAATGTAGATAGAAAGAGGGTAAAGGGTATAAGCTGAAATGGAAGGAATGACATAAAAATAATTAAGGGATGAGAAAGAAGAGTAATTTGGCTGCAGAAGAAAGGGATAAGTAGAATGGGGTAAATTATTTCTCATGACAAGGCACAAAAGACCTATTACGGTGGAGGGCAAGATGGGAAGGTGGCCAATGGGTATTGCTTGAACCTTATTCTCATCAGTATTGGATCAAAGAGGGAATAATATACACTATCAGTGGAATATAGAAATCTCTCTTATCTGACAGGGAAGTAGGAGGGGAGGTGATTAAGTAAAAGGGGAGGTGGACTGACAGAAAAGAGGACAGATCAAGAGGAAGCTGTAGACAGAAGCAAAACATTGGGGAGGAGGAAAAAGGTGAAAGGAAAGAGGGCAAATAGGAGGGAAAATAGGATGGAGGAAAATACACAGTAACCATAATTGTGAATGTAAGTAGATTGAATTCTCCCATAAAATGGAAGTAGATAGCAAAACAGATCAAAAACCAAAATTGTACAGTATATTGTTTATGAGAAGCACACTTAAAACACAGACACACTGAGTATAGCTAAGGGGCTGGAGCACTATGCTTCACGTGATGTTTAAAAAAAAAGCAGAAGTAACAATCCTGATGTCAGACAAAGTAAAAGCAAAAATAGACCTAATTAAAAGAGATAAGGAAGGAAACTACATCTTGCTAAAATGAAGCAATATCAATATGAAACATATGTGCACCAAGTGGTATAGCATTCAAATTCTTCAGGGAGATGTCAAATGAGTTACAGGAAGAAATAGTCAGCAAAATTATACTAGTGGGGGACCTCAACTATTCCCTCTCAGAAACTGATGAATCCAACAAAAAAAATAAACAAGAAAGAAATTAAGGAGGTAAATAGAATATTAAAAAAGTTAGATATGACATACCTTTGGGGGAAAAAATTAAAGGGGAACAGAAATAAACATACCTTTTTATCAGCAGCACATGGCACCTACACAAAAATTGACCATGTATTAGGGCATAAACCCGTAAAAATCAAATATACAAAGGCAAAAATATTAAATGCATTCTTTTTAGAACACAATGCAATAAAAATTACCTTTAACACAAGGCAGTGTAAAGATTGATTAAAATTAATTGGAAACTAAATAATCTAATTCTGAAGAACGAGTGGGTAAAAGAACAAATCACAGAAACAGTCAATAATTTCATTAAAGAGAATGACAACAATGAGGCGATATATTAAAATTTATGGGATGCAGACAAAGCAGTACTTGGGGGAAAGTTTATTTCCCTAAATTCTTATATCAACAAAATAGTAAAAGAATAGGCCAGTGAATTGAATATGTAACTTTATTTTTTTAAATATAGATTTATTTATTTTTCAACATTCACTTCCACAAGTTTTTCAGTTCCAAATTTTCATCTCCCCCCTCCCACCACCCCAAGATGGCATGCATTCTGAATATCCCTTCCCCTAGTCTGTCCTCTCTTCTATCTCTCTCCCCTTCTTTTTATCCCCTTCCCCTTCTATTTTCCTGTTGGGCACGATAGACTTCTTTACCCCATTTTCTATATTTCTTATTTCCCAGTAGCATGTGAAAACTTTTTTTTAAACATATGTTTTTAAAATTTTAGGTTTCAAATTTTCTCTCTTCCTCCCTCCTCACCCACCCTTATTGAAAAGGCAAGCAACTCAATATAGGTTATACATGTGCAGTTATGCAAAACACGTCCATAGTAGACATGTTATGAAAAAATAACTCTATTTCCCTTAATCCTATCCTGCCCTCCCATTTATTCTATTTTTCTTTTGACCCTGTCCCTCCTCAGAAGTATTTACTTCTGATTACCCTTTCCCAATCTGCCCTCCTCTCTATCATTCCCCTGCTCTCTTGTCCCCTTTTCCCCATATTTTCCTGTAGGGTAAGACAGATTTCCATACCCAATTGAATGTGTATGTTATTCCCTCTTTAAGCCAAATCCTATGAGAATAAGATTCACTCATTCCCTCTCACCTTCCCCTTTCCCCTCCACTGTAAGAGACTTTTCTTTTCTGTTTTTTTTTTGTGAGATAATTTACCCCATTCTACCTCTCCCTTTCTTCTTCTCCAGTATAATCCTCTATCAATTTTATTCTCCAGATATGACCCCTTAATCTTCAACTCACCCTGTGCCCTCTATCTATCTATAATATACATACATATAATTTTTTCCAACTACCCTAATACTGACAAAGGTCTCATGAGTTATAAATATCATCTTTCCATGCAGGAATGTAAACAGTTCAATCTTAATAAGTCTCTTATGATTTCTCTTTCCTGTTTACCTCTTCATGTTCCACTTGAGTCCTGTATTTGAAAGTCAAATTTTCTATTCAGCTCTGGTCTTTTCATCAAGAATGCTTGAAAGTCCTCTATTTCACTGAATGACCATTTTTTCCCCTGAAGGATTATACTCAGTTTTGCTGGGTAGGTGATTCTTGGTTGTAATCCTATCTCCTTTGCCCTCCAGAATATTATATTCCATGCCCTGTGGTCCTTTAATGTAGAAGCTGCTAAATCTTGTGTTATCCTGATTGTGTTTCCACAGTACTTGAATTGTTTCTTTCTGGCAGCTTGTAATATTTTCTCCTTGACCTGGGAACTCTGGAATTTGGCTACAATATTCTTAGGAGTTTTCCTTTGGGGATCTCTTTCAGGAGGAGATCTGTGGATTCTTTCAATTTCTATTTTGCCCTCTGGTTCTAAATATCAGGGCAGTTTTCCTTGATAATTTCTTGAAAGATGATGTCTAGGCTCTTTTTTTGATCATGGCTTTCAGATAGTCCAATAATTTTTAAATTCTCTCTCCTGGATCTATTTTCCAGGTCAGTTGTTTTTCCAATGAGATATTTCACATTGTTTTCTAATTTTTCATTCTTTTGGATTTGTTTTACAGTGTCTTGATTTCTCATAAAGTCACTAGCTTCCAATTGCTCTATTCTAATTTTTAAGGAAGTATTTTCTTCAGTAATCTTTTGGACTTCCTTTTCCATTTGGCCAATTTTTCTTTTTAGGGCATTTTTCCTCATTGGCTTTTTGGACCTCTTTTGCCATTTGGGTTAGGCTATTTTTTAAGGTGTTATTTTCTTCAGTATTTTTTTGGGTCTCCTTTAGCAAGCTGTTGACTTGTTTTTCATGATTTTCTTGCATCACTCTTCAGTTTTTCCTCTACTTCCCTTACTTGCTTCTCAAAATCCCTTTTGAGCTCTTCCAAGGCCTGGGACTGATTCATATTTTTCTTGGAGGCTTTGGATGTAGGAGCTTTGACTTTGTTGTCTTCTTCTGGTTGTATATTTTGATCTTCTTTTCACCAAAGTAAGATAATATAGTCTGACTCTTTTTGCTGCTTGCTCATGATCCTGGCCAATTACTTGAGTTTTAAACTCTTTGTTAAGGTAAGAGTCTGCTTCCAATGTGGAGAATGTACTGTCCCAAGCTTCAGGGGTTTGTACAGCTGTTTAAATTTTCAGTTCTTCCAAGGTGGTATGATAAGGGGCAGGTGTTTACTCCTTTCCTGGCCTGTGACCACAAGTACTCCTTTCTGTCCTGTAACTGTGAGGAGGGTTCCTCCACAGCCACTACAAGCTCCACCAAGCCAGCACTCCTCCTCACCCCAGCACCGCAGCCCAGAACTGTGGCCCAGATCCAAATACGGGCAAAGCAAGAGATTCCTGCCTCAGCACTGGCAAAGAGATCCCTGCGATCCTTCTCTGATCAGCCACTGGACTCCCCCTCAGTCTGTGGGCTGGAAGCTTGGGAAACAGCTGCCCCCCCCCAGGGCCATGCTCTTGGGGAATGGAGCTGAAACCCCGCCTTCCTTTCTCAAGCACCAACAGAAACAGACTTTTCCCACTGACCTTCTAAGTTGTCTTTGGCATTGGTGGATTGAGGAGTCTGGAAACCTCCACAGCTGCCCAAGATTCAACCCTCTGAGGCCTGTGCCAGGTTCTCTGTGGCCTGCACACCCACGCACTTCCAGCCGGTGATACACCTTTCTGATCAAATGGTTGTCTTGGGCTGGAAATCTGTTTCGCTCTGTCTTTTTGTGGGTTCTGCTGCTTCAGAATTTGTTTAGAGCCATTTTTTATGAGTATTTGGAGGGGTTTGGAGAAGAGCTCAAGCAAGTCACTGATTTCACTCAGCCATCTTGGCTCCACCCCTGAATATGTAACTTTAAAAAAACCTAGAAAAAGAACAAAATAAATATACCCAATTGAGCATCAAATTAGAAATCTTGAAAATTAAAGGTGAGATTAATAAGATTTGAAAATAAAAATTATTGAGCTAATAAATAAATTTAGGAGCTGATTTTATGGGAAAAAAAGTCCAATAAGCCATGTAAAATGGATAATTTTGATTGTTAAAATATAAAGCTTTTGCACAAACAAAACCAATGCAATCAAAATTAGAAACAAAGCAGGAAGATAGGAAATAATCTTTCCAGCAAGTATTTATGATAAAGTTTTCATTTCTTAAATATATAGAGAAATGAGTCAAATTTATAAGAATATTAGCCATTCCCCAATTGATAAATGGTCAAAGGATAGGAATAGGCAGTTTTCAGATGAAGAAATCATAGCTATCTATGGTCAAATGTAGAAGTGCTCTAAATCACTTTTGACTAGAGAAATTAAATTTTTAAAAAACTCTGAGATACCACTTTACACCTATCAGACTGGCTGATAGGACAAAAGGAAAAGGAAAATGATAAAGGTTGGAAAGGATGAAGGAAAATTGGGAGACTAATGCACTGTTGGTGGAGTTGTGAACTGAGCTAACCATTCTAGAGAACAATTTGGAACTCTGCCCAAAGCACAATGAAACTGTGAATACCCTTTCACTCAGTAATACCACTACTAGGCCCGTATCCCAAAGAGATCATAAAAAAGTAAAAAGACCTACATGTGCAAAAATATTTTTGCAGCCCTTTCCATAGTGGCCAAATATTGAAAACTGAGGGGATTCCCATCAATTGGAGAATGGCTAAACAAGTTGTGGTATATGAATGTAATGGAATACTATTGTGCAATAAGAAATGATGAAGCGGCAGATTTAAAAAAAATCTGGAAGACTTATTTGAACTGATGCTGAGTGAAGTGAGCAGAACCAGCAGAACATTGGATACAGTAATAGCAACATTGTGTAATAATCAACTATGATAGAATTAACTCTTCTCAATACAATGATCCAAGACAATTCCAAAAGATTTGCAATGAAAAATGTTATCCACATCCACAGAAAGAACTATGGAGTCTGAATGTAGATCAAAGTATACTATTTTAACTTTTGTTGTTGTTATTTTTTTCCTTGTGTTCTTATTCTTCTTTCACTACATGATTAATGTGGAAATATGTTTAACATGATTGTACATGTGTAACCTATATCAGATTGCTTGCTCTCTGGGGGAAGGGGAAGGGAAGGGAGGGAGGAAGAAAAATTTAGGACTCAAAATCTTACAAAAATGTATCTTGAAAACTATCTTTATATGTACTTGGAAAAAAATAAAACATTAAGTAAAAAATATAATAGGGAAATACTTAACAAAATAAATATGAATATAATTGTCTTGATATGTATTTAAAAAATAAAATATTATTAAATAGAAAAAAATTACCACTGGAACTTAAAAATATAATTGCCTTGCAGCCAAAAGAAACATAACAAATTTTTCTTCCCAGAGCAATTTGTAGTCAAATAATTTAGCATCTTAAGTAGATAAGTTATTTCCATTGCCCTAAAGTAAGCTAGACTTTATGAACAGCTAAATACAGGTATAATCTATTTAGTAAACAACTTCTTGGGTAATCTTTTTTTATTTTTTTTGTAAAGAAATTCTGTTTAAATAAATGTGTTGCTAGAATAGCACCACTTTTCTAACCTACATTGGGGCATGCTCAGTCAGCATTATGGGCAAGCATATGGAAACTTGGGATTGATATACTTGTTTCCAGGCATGCATGACGGAAGGGCCTTTCCCCCCCTCTCCCCCATCCACCCTCTTCTAAGCTTATACAATGTTCCTAGTTTGGTTTCAGTCCACTCTGTGGTAGCTTGGTAATTCTTCTTCTGGCCATTATCCCTAAGAGGCTGGTACTCTGGAGTAACAAAATGTCCTCTGGTTGGCTGCATTGTTGGAATGACTGATGATATGGAAAAAACTGAGCCAGAACTGAATGTGCATATAAAAGGCTCCAAAGGATGGTTTTGATCTCTCCTTCTTATTGGCTTTCAAGTGAGGAAAACCTAGTACCTCTGTTCTTTTTACGTTTATTCTTTCCTGATTTTACATCAATAGATATCCTGAGATTGGAGCACTCAAGCACCTAATGAGACTAAAAGATATATCAAAGCCTTCAGAAAAGCCTCCAACCAATAACAAGAGTTGACAGCCCCAAAACAGCTAAGTGACTTGCTTAACACAGTCTTACATGTGCATCACTACTTTTATGCCTTAAGTTCAGATACATTGTCCCCAAAGAGTGTGTGTTATGTGTGTGTGTGTGTGTGTGTGTGTGTGTGTGTGTGTCTAGAGGGGAAAGGAATATACCCATGATACAGGGGACATTTTCAAACTTGCTAACTTATTGACTAATATTGGGGGATACATTCAATGGGGGCTCATGAATACTACTCAAATCTTCAGCCTATAAGAGTTGTCATTATTTCCTTGAGAAGGAATAGTCATATACCTTCTAGCATTCCAACCTTCTATGAATTTACATATAAGATCTTTCTTTCTAATATGTTTTTGAATTCTTTAGGGCATTTGAATAGGACTGGAACCTACTCGCTTATAGGTTAAAGACAGGGAGATGTTCTCCATTAGAGATGGAGAAGTGAAAGATATATCAAAGGGGTAGCATGAGTAATAGGGAAAATGTCACAATGAAGATAGGAGTAGATGTATTGAAGGGTACATATGGAAAGGAGAGCTATCTTTGGCAAGCAACAAAACTAACATCTGACACTATTCAGAGCATAAGACATAAGTTGAGGAAGCTAATGAAGACAGGATCATCAACATTTCCACTTTACCACATTCAAAGCAGTCCAGAATTATTATTCTGCAACCTTCCAAGGACTTACTAGTTTTCCTTTTGGAAATTTCTTTCTTAAATTGACTTGTAATAATAATAATAATTGCAGTCATTCATGGAATTAGATAACACCAGTTCATCTTTCCACACCTGAAGACATTAAATGAATTAATACTGTTATTATTACACTATCCAAACTACATTTTAATCCAAATGTGCTTGTATCAAATGCTGCCTACTGCAATGTGATATTAATATATGCCTACTGCATTGTGACATTGGATATTAAATAATAACTGGTATTTTGTAGCCCTTTCTGTCTCATAAAATAGAGGCTGACATTTGGTAGAATTGGAAGGGAGGCAAGAGGAAATGAATCACATGTAGAGGCAATAAATACAGAGGAAAAAGAAAGGAAAACTGAGTGTACCATTAGCCTGTACCAAGAAATTAATGTCACCTGCTCCCATGTTATTACAAATGGTTGTAATTGGACTGTTATATGATCCTGTAACTCCCTCATTTAGATGATTAATAACCAATAAAGAGAGAAATTAATGGTTCCAAAGTGAAATGACTGGGGTATTTGAAAGCATTCAAAAATAAGATTTAATAAGAGAAAAGGGAGAAAGAATTTGTATAAGATTAGTCAGTAATGCCGGCCTTAGTGAAATAGCTATTGACAAAAAGGACATAAGGGAATTCAGTGCTTAGAAATTTGAACATATACAATTCAGCACGCCTGGATGGCATGTTTTCTAAGCTATAAAGGGAATTAACTACATATTTACTGAGCCAATGACGTTATGTTTGAAAAATCACCACACACTCAAAAAATAAGACTCCTAGACAGACCAGTCTGTAGTGCTTTTTAAAAAATAATAAGAAGAAAAGGGGTGGCAAGATGACTTCTAAGTCAAATCTTCTTTAAAAAAAAACAAGATTAGTATTTTAAATTAATTAAATTTAAATTAATATAATTAATTTAATGAGATCAATAGTAAAGTAATTTGAAACATCAATAGAATAAAAAAATCAAGCAAGGTTTGTTCAATAAAAATAAATCAGGCCTGGAAAATTTGCTAGTTTTCTTAGAGAAAGAAGTATTGAATTTGTAATTGGTCAGTTTAAATGAGTAGGGTCTCTGTGCTTACTATGACAAAATTAACATGATTTGTTTTTTCTCCAAAATTCTACATGCTCGTCAATATGTATTTTAGAAAACAAGTGAATAATAGAAAATAAAGCCCAGTGTTAAATGGCAAAAACAAGTGTTCTGGAGAGGGCCTACAATTTGACACATTGATGATTGGAGGTTTTGTCTTCTTTCTCCATCTTTACTTATTCTAGAGATAGAAGACATATACAAAGTAGGTAGTCCCTAGATGATTGGAAGCAGAAGGTCTGCTTAAATATCACAGCATAGTTCTCTCAAAACAACATAAAAGAAGGAATCTAACACACACACACACACACACACACACAGGAAAAAAAAAACCTTTCTTTTTGTCCATTGATTTCACTCTGCCTAAAATGTCTTAACTTTTCTTCTGTGGGTTGTTCCTCAGAAGCCATCTTAAATTCTGTCTTATCTACAAAACTTGTTCTACCCACAAGTAAACCAATCCCACATAATCCCTCTTTGTATAAACTCCTCTATATAAGTTATTATCTATATAACTTATTTGATCATTAATCATTCATGGTCTTTTAATATTTCTTTTATTGTCTTGAACTGTTGTTTTAATCTTATTATTATTTAATGTAGCATGGGTTTGCATCTTGTCTCCCTAACCAGACAATAAGAACTATTTCTTGCTCTCTGAATCATTGACCATCTCCAATTAACACTAAGCATACACGTGTACAAATATTTACTTTTTAAATGTAGGAAATAACTGAATGAGATATTCTGGAATCCATTGTCTCTTCCCCAGATTATTGTTAGGACAGGATGTGAATGAGTGAGTGAGTGTGTGTGTGTGTGTGTGTGTGTGTGTGTGTGTGTGTACATATGTCTAATTGGGACCTTTGCATTCAATTGTGTCTCGAGCTCCTTTTACCAATATAGATGAAATGTTCTACAAGCATTTTCAAAATGTAAAAAGTTGACTGGTGCACTAAGATTTAAAGGCTACAGAGCTAAGAGTTTGAGGTCATTAGTAAGAAATAAGGCTGACTCCAGGGCTGACTATACATACATACATACATATATATGTATATATATATATATATATATATATACATACATACATACATATATATGTGTATATATATATATATATATATATATATATGTGTGTGTGTGTGTGTGTGTGTGTGTGTGTGTGTGTGTGTGTGTCTCTGTGTGTGTGTGTGTGTGTGTGTGTGTGTGTGTGTGTGTATATATATATCCATATTCTTTCACTGTGTCCTTCAGGATAGAGGTGGCAGAGTGAAGAAAACACTGTATCTAGAGTCAAGAAGATTTAAGTTCAAATTTGGCTTCAGATACTAGCTGTGTGACCCTGAGGAAGTCAAGTAGCCTTTCTAAGTTTCTTCATTTGTAAATTTGGTATAATAATAGCATCTACCCAACAAGGTTATTATGAGAGTAAATTGAAATAATATTTGTAAAGAGCTTTACAAACTTTTAAAACACTATATAAATGCTAGCTATTAATACTGAGGGCAATAAGAGACTTTTAAATCCAGATGCGCAAGATTTCTCTAGAATTTAGCTGAGTTCTAAGAATAACAAGACTAAGCAAATCCCCAAATAGTGCCAAAAGAATGAATAAATGAAGACTGAAAGGGCCTAAGATTTTCCCTTTATCTCCCTGCTACAATGTGATACGTCTCTGGAAATACTTTAGAAATGTACCTTTCTCTGCACACCTTCATAGACAATGATTAGGCTGCTCTTTGGTTGCTATCAGTCCTCTGTTCCAGTTTGCATTGTTCTGATTAATAACATCTGACATTAACATAGCACTTATGAGGTTTTTAAAGCTCTTGGCAGAATTATTTTATTTGAGCCTCACAACAATCCTGTGTCATAGTTATTATGGGTGTTATTATCCACCTTTTACAGATGTGCATCTTTAGGCTTAGAGAAGTATGGAATGACTTGCTGATGTTTCAATAACTAGTAAAGGCCAAAAGCACAATTTGGACTTGAATCCTCCTGGTTTCAGATCCAAAACTCCATGTATCACATCATATTGCCTGCCAAGAGTTCACATGGCAAGGACAGGACACCAAAGGACAATGCTGCAACTATCCTGCTTTCTCCTAAGCACAAATCACTAGAATCTGGCTTAGTTGGGAAGTAAAATAAGAATCCATTCTTTTCAGGACAGAAATAGAGTAAATTTTCTTAAAGCAAAGGAAAATAAAATACTAAAAGTTCAATTTTTCATCTTGGGTGAGATGAAAGTGGCATGGCAAATAACTGTGTGAAATATATACTATGCTGTAATGTGTAATGCTGTAATTTTCCCCTATTGGGGAAAATGCCAATTTCTTTCTGAGTTACATTGCAAAAGACAGCACTTCAGGGAACAATGAAGTTAGATCATTTATGAAATATATGCCACATTGGCAAAAAAGTGAGAATGCCAACAGATATTATAGGAGACAAAAGTAGATCATTAAAGACCTTGCACATAGTGTGTGCTCACTAAATAGTTGTTGAATGAAAGAATGAGCAAAGACAATTCAAACTGAGATTAACTTTGTGTATGTTGCTGGGATGGTACACACACACACACACACACACACACACACACACACACACATATTTATGGGGAAAAAAAGTGCAAAGATGAAAAGTAATTACCATAAGACAGAATGAATAGGATATGGAAGGAGAAAAATAATCAAATCTGCATAAGGAAAATATGGGCTGATTATCAGGAAAACTGGCTGGCAATCTTCCAAATATAGTAATAGGGAACCCTGTCTCTTGATTCTAAAAAGCCAGACTGCCTAGCAGGGGTGGGAAACCTGTGGCTTCAAGGCCACATGTGACCTTCTGAGTCCTTGGGTACAGCCTTTTGACTGAATTCAAGTTTTACAGAACAAATCCTTTTACTAAGGACATTCGTTCTGTGAAGTTTGGATTCAGTTAACGGGTTGTACTTGAGGACCTAGAAGGTAACATATGGCCTTCAGACCACAGGTTCCCCACCCCTGGCCTAGTCCATGATCAGTCAAAATATGATGAATGGTTGCACAACCGACAGTGGGATCAATTAGGTAGCTTGCTTTGGTTATAGCCATTCCTTCCTTTTATTTGGATCTGATGTTGGCAATATAGATTCATTAAAGGAAGAGGGAATTATATTCAGAAATATATGTGGTTTAGACAGAACTCATCAATAATATTTTTAAACACATCAAATTAGCTTTAACTAAGACTATAATAATATTTGGTAGCTAGACAAACTAGGTTTTTTTTTCTTTTTATTTCCCTTTTTCTACCTCCATATAGCACAAGGATAATTCTCAGAAATAGCATTTAGAATTGAGGCCAAGCTGAACATATGCCATAATAACATTTAAGGTTTGAAAACTACTGTATCTAATTTATAGAGAAAGGACTCTTATTTAAGCATTAATTATAAAAGATAGTAGGGGTAGCTCTATAATTAAAGGTCAACAAGCCATCTTATCAAAATAGTTATTTTCACACACTTTGAAGATGTTCACATATTTTTTATTGGAGCTAAAACTTCTATTTGATCTTAGCTTAAAAGTAATCTTTCATTTAATATCAGAAAAATATCTATTCAACTTCCTTCAAGTTTAAAAAGCAATAAAAGTAGATTCATTCTAAGCTTACAAAAATTGTTCCAATCTTTATTTAGGCTGTTTGAAAACAGTACGATTTTCTTTTAATATTACCTGAGCCCAGAGAAAGAGGTATGCATCCTTGTTCAGCTCTGAAATAATTTATTTTTGAAATAAATTTTTTTTGGGTTGGAAAGTCAGTCACTGACTATGGACCACAAAGCTTTTTTTTTTCTTTAACACTGATTTAAAATCCACCTTTAAGTGTGATTCTCTGAATAAAAGCATTATGACCACTACATTTTTCTATATACTGAACAGAAGAATTGTAAAAGGACTTCAAATTCAGTATAGGGAGGCTACATTGGTTCTATTTCAGTAGCTTTTCAAGTATACAGCTGCCCCTGTGTATCATCAAGGAGGCTCATATAACCTCTAAATAATGTAAGACCTAGATCTGAATGAGCATTTGCTCTCCATTTTCTCCTCCAGCAAGAATCATAAAATAAACATGTTTTTCTTTACCTTCTCTTATCAGCAACTGGGCTGAAAGAAACTTTTAGTAAAGTTATGCAGATTGCTACTTGCTGTAGGGAATAATCATAGGAAGGAAAGCACATGGGGAGGAAGTGGATGGTATTTTCCCTGGCTCCTAGCACAGTACTTTTACACAGTGCTTCAGAAATAGTTGCTTCATAAATGACAACTGAGAAGGTAGAGAAGAAAAGACATACCCAAACTGGAAAAACGTGTCTTCATAGAAAGCAGCAGCAAAACATACATAGTCTCTCTCTTTTGGTCTCACCACTTAGTGATTTACCTTAAAGACCACTTACAATTACCAGAATTTCACAAATGAGATAAAGATGAGCCCTCTTTGTGTCAGGATTTCAATGTTCCTCTTTCACTAGAGCTGAGGCAGCTGACTGTGGAAAGCCAAGCAATCACTAGCACATGCCAACTAAAGTTTTGTTTCACATGGACTGAAATTTAAAGAGCATTTATAGTCCTCAAACAGCTAAGCAACAAATTAACTTTAGCTCCTATATATGAAAAATCATCTGTTAAAATAAGAAACTACCAGAGAGCACAGCAAGATGGCAACCACACCCCAGATGTGAGGGTACGAGCCTGATTCAGGCTATTACTTTGTTCTGACTAGCTGCTGGAATGAAATGACTTATTCATGGATGTATTAATAGTTAAGAAGAGTAGTTTGATTTGGCACAGCATAGAAAGGGTATTCAAAAAGGAACTCCTCCCCTCATCTATGTATGGAAATTTATCTGGTCAGAAAGGAAGGGCTTAGTTACACATACAGTCTTGCAACATCTACCAACTCTGATCATTAACCCCTATAGATGATCAGGATCTTTTCATTAACTTACTGGACCAGGAAGTTGTACATTCAATATGGCTAGAGGCAAACAGGAAGTTATGTCAAGAAAGAAGAAGTTTATGCTTTACCCATTAGGAACAATCAAGTGCCAAGGAAGGCTTTGTCACTTTTTAGGAAAAAACGAGCCAAACCCATATTTCAGTAAGATAGAAGAGGGGGAAACCCTGGTATATAGTGGTTCTATAGTGCCAGAAAAAACTTCCCACATGCACCACACTCATCCTAGTCTCTTCAACAGACTTTAACAGTCCTTGAATTGTTTTGTGCTACTTACATCAGGTACAAAAAAAGCTCTGGGTAAAGGAATTTGCTCCTCTCTTCTTCCAATACTACTAGTTTTCATACTTTGGAACAGATACAGTGAAGAGGAGAGGGAAGGGTAGATTTTCATATGGCTTGTCTTTTGTCACTAAAAAAAAATGTTACTATGAATTAAGTCAATTACAGATACCATTGTGTTGTAGAAACAGTTAAGCATCAAAAGAAGTAAAATATTGACAGGAATTCACAGAAATAAAAACACAAGTATTGTATAACAGTAACTCTTGATAATAGTAACACCCTTTCCTCAGTTCATATACAAGGGTATTCCAAAATTTGTAGTGCAATTTTAAGCTTTATCAGCTTAGAAAGAGGGGAGGGGTGATAGAAAAGAGAAGAAAATGAGATCAGTTTGGGACACATTAAGTTTAAGATTTCTATGAGACATCCAGTTTGAAGTGTTCAACAGATCTTTGGAGATTTAAAACTGATTGTCAGGAGAGAAGCTGGGGTTGGATAAATACATCTAAGAATTTCCTGAATATAAAATTATCACTGAATTAAAAGCATCTGATGAGATCACAAGAGAAATACTATAAAGTGAGAAGGGGGCCAAGGACAGGGCCTTGGGAGATACACACAATTAGAGAGTGACATAGATGAAGATTCAGCGAAGGAAACTGCATCAAGTATATCTTTGTATACCTCCCTAATTAACTTATTATCTCATTTACAAGATCAATTTTTCCCAGCCTTTCCATTCTTCCTCAATCTCCCACAGCTCTTCTTTGCCCACCCATACTCTCAATTAAGAACTTTGCCCCACAGTACATAGAAAAGATAGATTCTTCACTGTGAGCTCCTTCTCCCCTTCTTTTCATCTCACATCATTGAGATACTACTCCATACTTCATCTCTGTCTCCTTGCTAAAGCATACTCACATGCACAAGTGATTCCAATCCATCCTGCCCCCAGCAGATTGATCCCTCTTTCATCTCCACTCTCTCACTGATTTTCATCCTTTTTGTCTACTGTATGTTTCCTTATTTCTTACAGATGTACCATGTTTTTCCCATCCTAAAACAAACAAAAAAAAACAAACCTAACTTGATCTGTTCATTCCAATTGTCATTTTATATCTCTCCTCCCTTTCTTGGCTAAATTTGAGAAGGCCATCTACAATAGATCTTTCCACTTCTTTTCCTTTTATGATCTTCTTAACTCAATAGTTTAGAATCTCACCTCATCCTTCAAATACAATTTACCCTCTCTACAGTTGTTAATGATCTCTTAATTGACATCTACTATTCACATTAAATTTTCTTTTTTTTTTATCTACTTTTAGCCTTTGGCACTTTCGATCACTCTCTTCTCCTTAATACTCTGTTCTAGCTAAGTTTTCTTGATATTGCTCTATTCTGACTCTCCTTCTACCTGTTTGACTGCTCATTCTCATACTCCTTTGTCTGATGTTTACCCCTATTAGGGCAAAAAAAACTGCAGTTGTCCCCCAAGTCTCTATCCTGGGTCTCCTCTTGTCCTTCTATATCTATCTCTGCTTCCTGCCTTCCCTGCCTTGCTTCGAAACCAATCAACATCATACCTTCTATAAGAAGCCTTTCTCAATTCCCCTTTAATGCTAGTGCCTTCTCTCTATTGATTATCTCCTACCATCATGGGATTTACACTGACCTTCAAACAAGTTATCAGGGTGAAAAGATGATGTTCATTTCATAAGGTTTAATATGTTCATTAAATGTATATTGCATTAATCAATAACAAATGATGATTATGTATTGCTTAAAGTTCCTCTCCACAGAGTCCTTAAACTACACTGAAGTAAATGCAGAACCAGTGTTCTAAACAAGTACCTGGGCACCTATGTATATCTTGCTGAGATAGAACTACAATTGTTCCGTCAATTGGAAGGCACTACAAACCAGCTCAGGTTTGAAAGGGGAAAAAGCACTTTGTAAACTAGTTTGAGAAAGTTTCCCACAATCAAGTATTCTTACCTGTAATAGCCCTGAAAAATCAAAATGAATCCCATGTTACAGCTTCTTGAGCATGTGCTGCAGAAAAGTATTGGCAGATTATACTGTGAGGTTGGCATGTATTCTTCTTCTTAACTCTTGTCTCCCTCTTTCTATCAATATATAGATAGATGTAGGTATACACATATAGATCTAGATACTATATATATATATATATATATATATATAACTAATCATATATTACAATATATCACATTATACATTATAAAATATACATGTGTGTGTATATACATACATATATTCATGTGCATATATATATACACATATAATTATATATATATATATATATATATATTTAAAATCACAATCAATGTCAAGCCATTAAACAGAATATCTTGCTATTACTTTCATATGAATAGCTCCCAGGTATGTTGTATATACTGTGACTAAGAAAATATGCCTACTGCATTCTGGAATTAGGACCACATTTACCTAAAAAAAGGGGAGGGGGTAATTTTAAAAGAATTGAAGATGCATTACTCATGTTAATAGACTGTGAATAGTTTGAATTGTTCAGTCAACTTCTTTACTAGACAGCCACATCAAGAAGCACAAGTTTCACTTCAATGCAGTCCATCCTCCACTCGGTTGCCAAAGTAACCTTCCCAGAGTCCAGGTTTTATCATGTCACTGCCTCATGAACTCCAGGGCTTTCTATCATCTCCAGGATCAAATATAAAGTCCTCTTTTTGTATCCAAAGCCCTTCATAACACAGCCCGCTCCCCAATTTCCAGTCTTCTTACATCTTATATCTTCCTCCTCATACACTGCAATCCCATGTTACTGATCTAATTGCTATGCCTCAGACATGACACTCCATCTTTGGACTGCAAGTATTTTTACCAACTTTCTTTCCCTTCCCATCTGTCTCCAGACTTCCAGGTCTAGCTAAAAACCAACCCTCTATGGGAAGTCTTTCTTGGTCTGTAATACTGAATTCTCCCTTTGCTGATTATCACCAGTTTAGTCTGCATATAACATGTTTGTATGCAGTTGTTTGCATGTTGTCTCCTCCATTATACTACAAACTCCTTGAGAACAGTAACTGCCTTTTACCTTTCTTTGTATCCCCAGATCTTAGCACCATGCCCAGAACATAATAGGCATTTAACAAATGTTTATTGACTGCTTGGAGTATATGGGGTACTTGGGGAGTACTAGTATCTCTGGTGTGAGGGCTGCCAAGCACTTTTATTCACCTTTTGTGCCCATCTCTGACTCAACTCTCACTGGTAGCTCCAAAAAGCTGTAGGATGTAAAGCAACCAAAACCATCTCAGCAGTTGGGCTAAACTAGGTTGAGGGTAATTGACAATCCTCAAACCTGTTAGTGAGTTGGGGATATCTACCCCAAGCATGTGAAGATATGGAATAAGCCGATGAAAACAATTTGTTCCAACAGCCATGAAGGCAACTGAAGTGCTTTTAAGGCTATGGAGAGCTTGGAGGCTCATCAGACATCAATTACACCAAGGTCATCCACTGCACCCCAGGCCATTGTCAATTGTCTTGAATTTTGCCTTGCCACTGGATTTTGATGATTCTGGAAGAGAGAGTGACACTGAAGACTTTGTGCAGTTCTGCCACATAAATCCAGTCCATACAGGAGTGAAGACATCACCCTGTGATGTCATTGGTCCTCTTCCAAAATGAAAGATAAACCACAATCTACAGATTGACTGACATAATAGCTCTTTTATGACCCTGACAAATATAGAATCTTGTTTGGTTAATGGTGTGATTCGGTGAGTCTGCAGAAATAGCACAAGGTTCTTACAAACTCAGATACCCAGTGACAGATGGCTCAGGAATCAACCAGGTTTGGATGCTTTTCCAAACCTAACAACAAACTTGTCATAAGCAAGACAACCAAATATGTATTTTGATACAATTTTAATACAAGCATCAGCTTATTCTCAGATAATAACATCTAGTCTCTTAATCAGTAAAGCTCATAAAGGCATATTCACATTATCTGCCATTACATAAATGGATGATGCTGAGAATCGTGGAAGGAACTAAAACGTACTTCAAGAAGTACAGTGAAGATGTAGGCCTTACTTCACATTAGTGGAAAATTTTGATTTGAAAATTTTTATCAAATGAAATGGAATTTTAAATAGAAACTTTGGTTATCCAGAAGTTTCTGTCTAACATGAGACATGGGGAAGAAATTTACTATTTTCAGGGAAGATTTTGATTCTCTCATTATATGAAAATTTTATTCCATTACCTACCCTGAAGTCATTTGTTTAAGAATCAAGAAAACAAAAGGATAAACAAAAGTTCCTTCTCCAAAGCCATTAAGGAAAAAAACAATCCTTTTGTTAGAAGTACTATTTATTTTAAAATATGTTTATCTTTTTCCTTTTACATTTCTTAAATTTCTAACAGTTTCTCTATACTTGCACCTCTCAGAAAGTCATCACACATAACAAAGATTTTTTAAGAGAAAGAGGAAGAGAAAAAAAATCACTTTAACTGAACAACACATTGGAAAAAGTCTGAAAATACAAGCAATATTCCACACACTTGGAGATTTCACCTCTAAATATCATTTCATATCACCTTTTTGGGACCATACTTGTCCTTTGTGATTCTGCAACATGTACTTCTGATTATTTTGTGGTTGATGCCATCTCTTCTAATTAAACTGTAGTCATTACTTCTTTTTGTATGAATTCATTGAAAATTTTTCCAAGCTGCTCTGTATCCACAAATTTGTCTTTTTTTTTTTTTTTGGCTAGGCAATGGGGTTACATGACTTGCCCAGGGTCATACAGCTAGTAAGTGTCAAGTGTTTGAGGCTGGATTTGAATTCAGGTCCTTCTGACTCCAGGGCCAGTGCTCTATCCACGGCACCACCTATCTGCCCTAAATTTGTCATTTCTTAAAGCAAATTAGTAATCTCTTACATTTATATACAGCAATTTGTATAGATATTCCCTAATTGACAACCATTGAATTATTTCTAGTGCTTTGCTAACACAAAAAGTGTTTTTATACATATTTTGACGTAAATGGAGACTTTACCCTTATCACTGACATTCTAGGGCTATAAGTAATGGAATTTCTTGGTCAAAAGTAATGGATATTTTAAATCACATCACTTGCATAATTCCAAATTACTTTCAAAAATGATTGTACAGCTACACTAATAATGCATATTATAATGCAATAATAACTTGCAGCTGCACTAATAATGCATAATTTCACTATCTTCCTAAAAGCAATCTTTCATTCACTAAATCTATAGTCATCCTGCTCAATTTGCTATGTAGGAGACAAAAGCTCAAAGTTGCTTTGATTTTCATTTCTTTTATTATAACTGATTTGGTGCATTTTTCATATGATTTTTAATAGTTTGCAATTCTTTTGACAACTGTTTATTCATCTCCTTTGACCACTTATCTCCTAAGGAAAAGCTTTTTTCATATATATGCAAGTCTTTTGAAAATTGTTCGTATCTTTATTAAGGAATAACTTTTGGAATGTATATATATATATATATATATATATATATATATATATATATATATATATACATATGCATATGTAATAAAGAAATTTCTTTGCTCTTCTGCCAGTTTTCATATTTTACATTTTTGAGGGTTTTCTTCCATTTATGTTGTGTTCTCACTCTTATTACCACTTAACTTGGCATAGTGGATTCTGATTTCTTTTTTTTTCCCTCAAACTGGGATTTCACTAGATCATTTGTTATTTAATTGATTTGATTTTCTGGCCCTTCCTTTTTAATGAAGTGCATCGAAAGTTTATCAATTTTGTAAGTCTTTGCAGAGAACCAACTTATAGCTTTCTCTATAACTTTTATACTCTTTTTAGTTCCTAGTTTACTTTTCCTGTAATTTCTAATATCTCGTCTTTTTTGCTTACTTTTAGTTTATTAGTTTTTTGGTTTTCTGATTTGAAAATTCATTCAACTTATTAATCTCCATTTCTCTCTTTTTTAATATTTGTTTTGATTGATAAAATTTTCCCCATGTTTGCTTAGCTCTGCCCCAAAAATTTTATGTTGCTTCATCATTATAATTTTCCTTCACATAATTATTGTTTCTATGATTTATTCTCTGACATATTCATTACGTAGGAATTCATTGTTAAGTCTCCACTTAGCTTTCTTTTTTTTTTTTGCTGCCTGAAATGATTACTATTTTTATTGCATTATGAAGAAAATTATGTGTTTAATATTTCTGACTCCTCACATATATTTATAATGTCTCTATGCCTTAATACATGGTCAGGTATTTTTTTTTTAGAACTTCCATTTAGGACATAAGAAATGCATTTTTAGGAGACTTATTTAGAAAACGCATGTCTTTTAGCTCCAGGTTCTCCAGCAATTTCTTCAATTCCTTATTTTCCTTTTTGTTTATATTTCTGTTATATTTGTTCAAAACTGGTTAGCATTAAAATCCTCTATTATTACTGCATTACTATGTATGTTTTCTTGTACTTCAATTCATTTTTCCTTTATGGACTTGGCTGCTAAGACACTTCAAGGACACGTTTAAAATACATATTGGCTTTCTATCTATAATTTTTAAGCATAATGTTGTTTCCTTGTTTATTTCTATATTGTGTATTTGTGTTTACTGCAATGTCTGATAGGATGTTTGTAACTCCTGCTTACTTGGATGCACCTGATTGGATGCATAGTAAATTTTGTACCAGGCTCCTCCTTTTTATTCTGCTTATACGTTTGATTTTAGGTCTGCTTTTTATAAGAATCAGATTATGAGGTTTCTTTTTCTTATCCACCTCATTCCCTTCTTTTATTTTATTGAATTGTTTCATCCGTTCACATTTAAAGTTATAAATTAGATGTACTTTCTTCCATTTGTCTCTAATATTGATTTTTTTCTGATTTAGAGTTTTTGTTACCCTTTTTCTTTAAAGACTATTTTATCTATTCCATAAGTTTTGCTTATTCTACATTAAGGCAGCCTATTTCCACAGGTTCTCTTCCCCTTCCCTTCCATTCCTTCTTGTTTGTCATCATTTTACCTAGCTTTCAATTGCATTCATCTTATTAATTACTTTTTCTTTCTTCTTTTTATCCTATTATCTAATTCTTCCCTTTTTTCCTAATTAAAAACTTCCTTGATCCTTTAATTTATTTTGCTTGTCAGAGTTTTTATTTTCCATGCTTTTTGCTAAAAAGAAAAGGGTTTCTTTACTCATGCTATTCATCAATCCTCTTTTTCTGTTTTCAACTTTTATTATTTGATTAATTTTCTTTACATTTTTAATTCCTTTTGAGCTTTGGTGTTCCTTATGATAATGAATCTTCTAAAGTACTTATTTTGAGTTCCTTCATTTAAATTCCTCCCTCTTACCAGTAGCAATTTCTAAAGACAATAAAAGTATTGTTCCAAGGCAGAAATTTATCTGGATTTCTGATTATGTTTTTCCCCTTCTCTCCCCTACCCTCCCCATGGCCATTTTTATTCCCACTTACTGTGAAATTTCCTAAGCTATTTTTTACCATCCTCTAGATGCCAATTCCTCTGAGGAGCTCTGACTCTTCTTCTCTTGAGGCAGAATGCTGTCAATGAAGGCACAGCATTCTTTCAGATGTAGTGGTGTCTCTGAACATCATATTTCTGAAGATCATACCCATACTCATCTGACATTACAGAATATTATCCCTTCCCCCATGGGAGTGATCTTCAGTGGGATTCCCTCTGAACAACTGAATCAATATTTCCTCCTTTCTTTCCCCCATTTCAACACTTCTCTTTGCCACCTCATTTTTTCTCCCAAAGGTCCTCTTCTTCCTGGGGAAAACAAAGGAATTATTTTCCCCTCACTTTTTAGTATTTCTCTTCCTTGGGATGTTTGTAAAATGAATAATCTTCAATGTAGGGGCAATAGAGCTGATTTCTGCTGCTTTTTGCCACAGAATATTATGGTGAGGACAGGGACAGGGTGTGCTAGCAGAGACTGCAGCCACAGCAAAGAAACTGTCGAGTGAATCAGACACAAGTTCTTAAATTGGGTTGCATTCTCCTGCCAGAATGTGAGGGTGGTGGGGGAAGGTGTGCAGAGAGAGTTTGAAGAGGACCAGGGATTACCCTTCTCTGCTGTAAATCCACCAGCCTATTACCTTGTTAGAATTCTTAGTGTATTGTACTATGGATACAATGGCAATTACTTCAGTACGTATTTCTTATTTGGGAGAGTTCTGAGTGTCCTTAAAGATGATAGAAAATATCTAGTCTTCCATCATGGTCACATGTCCTGGAAATGTATGGAAATATTTACTTCTGATATCTTTATAAGCCCACTTTCAAAGAAAGTCAAGCTTTCCTCTTGTATTTTAGCTTCTATCTTCCATTGCTAACACTTAATACCTCAGGCCATTGTTGGATTTTTACCCCTCTCCACCTTCCACTAATCTGTCAAGTAACCAGGATTAAACATATATGCTTCACTCAAAGAGGACTTTTTTGGAACTCCAATACCTGTTTATTATCTCTGAATTTACAGTGATAAGTTGGAAAGTTTCCAGATGAGGATGACAATGGTGAAGGACTTAAAGTTTATACTAAGAAGATCAGTTGAAGGAAATGGACATGATTTAGCCTGAAGAAGAAGAAAAAAAGGAGGTGTACAGGCATATAACAGCTTTTAAAGTGTCTGAAGGATTTTTATATCTATCAGGAAGTAGACTTTTTTTGCTTGGCCCCAGCAGGCAGAACTTGTAGTTCTATGACAACTTGACAATATGTTGTAAAAGGGATTATTTTGTGCAGCTACTGGTTGGATGAGATGACCTTTCAAGTCCCTTCCAACTTTGAGACTCTTATGATACTGTGAATATAAGTTAAGTAGCTTTTAAATATTCTGCATCTTAAATTATTTTGACTTACCTATACAGTTATATAATTATATTTTTCTTTCAGTTAATAAACAAATTTAGCTGTTAAAAATTGAGCCAAAAATGGACTTTTAGTATATTCCATATTTTCCCACATGTATTATATTCTCAAAGAAATTTGGAGAACAGAGGCTCCTACTTTTTGCATGCTGTCTGAATACATTAGCTATATTTGAATGATCCTATTTTAGAAAGTACAGAGAAGCTCAATTTATAGGACCTTAGATTGAGAGCCAGAAGGGAGGTCATCTATTCCATTCCTTTGAATTAAGACCACTCACTATAGTGATTTGAACGAGGGCTATCTTATGCGAGTTTTATGAGTTTTAAAATGGAAAAGGAACTCAATTAGTTTCTCCTATACATTTCAGTTGCTACATCTGGCAATAAAAGCCTTTCCAGAAAGATGGTTACGTGATAATTTAGCATCTATCCTGGGGAAAGGAAAAGGAGAACTCTCTGCAAATGATTTGCATATTCAAATGAGATTTATTAAAGGATATATATGTGTGTATATATATATGTATATATACGTATATGTATATATGTATTTTTTTTAATTTACAGTTGGCTTGAGATGTAACTGATCCTGAGGTCCTCCAAATGCCAGGGGTGGGGAACCTGCAGCCTCAAGCCTACATATGGCCCTCTAGGTCCTCAAGTACAGCCCTTTGACTGAATCCAAACTTCACAGAACAAATCCCCTTAATAAAAGAATTTGTTCTGTGAAGTTTGGATTCAGTCAAAGGACCACACTTGAGACCTAAGGGACTATCCAGATAAGATTGGTAATGTGGTATCTTTTAAAATGTCTTCCCAGCTTTGCCTTCTTGTACAGGAAATGTCACACCACAGTAATGGTACACTATTGCTCTAGGAGGATTTCAGGGTGGTAACTGATGGAGAACATAGTGTTGTCTGTTACCTCCCCTTCCATAGCTCTTTGGGAGTTTTGAGAATTACAAATGCCTTAAGGGGCAAAGAAGGGAGAAAGAAAATAGAGTACTAATGACTCAACCTATGGCTGTTCTTTATTGCCTGGGCTGGACATCTGAGAAACTCCCCAGTACAAGATGAAATGATCTCATGCAAAGAACATAAGGTGCCAAACTGATTTCATGGCCTAAACTTCTGATTTAACTCTCAACTCCTTAAAACCTCTTCAGACTACAGTATATTAGTTAAGATTTTCTCAGTGCCTTTTATACCATATTTCACATACTGAGGAATATTACATCTATGAAATGAACAAGGAAGAAATCATCCTGGGCTAGAATAGACTCTAACATACCCCCCTACTTTATAAGGGAGGGAACTGAAGCCAAGACTGGTTAAGTGAATGGCCCAAAGTCAGTAGCAGAGTGAGAAGTCACACTCAGATCCCCTGTTTCTCTATTGTAAAAAAAAATGGGGCAACTGAAATATGTTAGTGTTAGCGATTGAAAACAAATTGCAAGTTGTCTTTGTAAGTAATATAAATCTAGTCATATTTTAGAAAATAACTGAGAATTAAGTAAATGTGACCTGCATGGAGATAACCACATTTTTCATTAGGTAGTGACAGGCTTGTCCCAGGCTTCAAATATTCTTTCAATTCTTTTATGCTTCTTGTTTTGCCATTTGGAAGGATTACATCTATGTTTTCTAAAACATTTTGCCTGAAGAACTCAGGTAGCTCTTGAATAGAGCACAGGTCTAAAATGATATTCCCAAGCTTCCAAGTTACTCTTGCTGTTTTTGACTACTTAACTGCATTAAAACATTAGAAAACCAAAAGGTAGTCTTAATTACGTTGTTATAAACTCCTTTTGTCTGCCTTGGGTTGAAAAGGAATGAATATTCTTGCAATCTTTTATCACTTAGTCACTAAGCATTTATTAAGCACCTACTATGTACCTGGGACCATGCCAAGTATTAGTGATATAAAGAAAAGCAAAAGATAATCTTTGCTCTCAGTTTCCAGGGGGTAACAATATGCATACAACTACATACAAACAAGATACATACAGGATAAATTTGAGATAATCAGTAGAGGGAAGGCTGAGTGGGTTATGAATGGTTTCTTGTAGAAGGCAAAATTTTGCTTATCGGGGGAATGTCGGGGAAGCCAGGAGATCTGGCTGGGAGATACAAATATTTGTGGGAAGCATGTGGAACCACTAGTCAAAGATATTTTAGTAAATGAGGAATATATCACTTTCTTTTTCCTACAGCAAAGCACTGTCTCTAAGTATTATATGGCCTACAAAAATGAATGAGAAACAGACCATTCCTATAAAGAGCTTACTCACTAAGGCAGAAGAATCAAGTACCCAAATACAGCACAAAGGGTGATAAATATGAAGCAAATGTAAAACAAAGAGTTATGACAGTTCAGTGTAGAGATCACCTTGAGTTGAGGGGAACAGGGAAAATTTTGTAAAAGGTGATATTTGAGTGAGACTTTGAGAGATGGGTGGGATTTCAAAAGGGAGTTACCTTAAATATCCAGAATAAATCTAGGGGAAAAAAACAGTATGAAAAAAAATCCTCTGGCCAGCTAAAGTTAATGCCACCAAGGACATGCACTATGTGGGTCTTTGTGTACGTCTCAGGGACATTCCTATCTATATATACATATTTTTTGCAGAGCTAGATCTGCCAGATCACTACATTGATTACCAATGACCTCACAATCACCAAGCTATGATTTTTTTTCTTAATCCTCATGCTTCTTGAACTCCTTGTGACCTTTGAAACTGCCAATCACCCTCTTTTCCTGGTTTTCTGAACACCTCTATCTACTTTCTTTCCTCTAACTCTCTTGTTTATTGTCTGCAGTCTGGCTTATGACTTCAGCACCCAATTGAAATTGCTCTAACAAAAGTTACCAATTAGCTATTAATTGCCCTCCAAAATGACCTTTTCTCAATCCACACTCTTCTTAGCCTCCTCAAAGCCT
Source organism: Phascolarctos cinereus (assembly GCF_003287225.1). Taxonomy (NCBI): domain Eukaryota; kingdom Metazoa; phylum Chordata; class Mammalia; order Diprotodontia; family Phascolarctidae; genus Phascolarctos; species Phascolarctos cinereus. Next base: position 241,777,646 of record NW_027555847.1, read on the forward strand.
TTAACATTGTAGATCACCCTCTTCTCCTTGATACTCCCATAGGTTTTCATGACACTAGTTTACCCTGGTTTCCTATCTGTGTGAATGCTTTTTCTGTCTTCTTTTTGGCTCCTCATAGTACAGATATAATGCTCCCTAACTGTGAGTGTTTCCCCAGGATTCTGTCCTGTGCCCTCTTTTCCTCTCCCTCTATGTTCTCTCTCAGTGACTTCATCATCTTCCAAGCACTTAACTGTCATCACTATGCAGATGATGTGTAGATCTACGTGTTTAAACCCAGTGTCTTCCTTGAGCTCCAGTCCCATGTCACCAACTGCCTACTGGATGTTTAAAGTGTCCTAGAAACATTTTGGGCAGCTGGGTGTCACAGTGGCCAGAGCAGCAGGTCTGGAGTCAGGAAGACTCATCTTCCTGAGTTCAAATCTTGCCTCAGACACTTACTAGCTATATGACACTGGATGAGTCCCTTAACCCTGTTTGCCTTGGTTTCTTCATCTGCAAAATTAGCTGGAGAAGGAAACAGTAAACCACTCTAGTATCTTTGCCAAAATAAAAAATAAAATAAAATAAAACCCAAATGTGGTCATGAAGAGTCAGATATGACTGAAATGATAGAACAACAACAAAAAGAAAGTTTAAATTCAACATGTGTAAAACTAAACCCCTTATATTTTCCTCAAAACGATGCCTTCTTCCAAACTTCCCTATTTCTGTTGAAGACACCACTATCCTTTCACTGTCTCCAGTCTCATAAACTCAACAATATATTCAACTCCCCACTCTTCCTCATTGCATATGTCTAATCAGGTGGCAAAACTCAACATTTTTATTTCTACCTTCACAACACTTTAACATCTGACCCTTTCTCTCCACTCACATAGCTATCATCTTAATTCAGGGCTCTATTACCTTTTGCTCAGATTGTTACAACAGCTTCCTAATTCATCTCATTGCCTCAAAACTTTCACAACTCCAGGACATTCTACAAAGTAATTTTCTTCAAATTTAGATCACAATCTATGTGATTCCCTTCCTCAGTAAACTCCATTGGCAGCCTATTGCCTCTATTTAGCTTTTGTAGTCTTACAAAAGTGAGTCCTAAACTACCTTCCCATCTTCTTTGGACATTATTCCCCTCCCTGAACTCTAAGATTTAGCCAAACAGTTCTTCTTCCTTAGTTACTCAGCTCACACTCCACTTCCCCCTCTAGGTCTTTACTCTAGCTATGCACCATTCCTGAAATGCACTTCTTCCTTAGCGCTACCCTCATAGAGTCCTTTTCTTTTCTTTCAGCTGCAACTCAGACGCCATCTTCTGCACAAATATTTTCCTTATCCCCTCAATTGCTAGCACCTTCTCTTCCACAGTACTTTGTATTTGTATGTGTCTATGTGTTTATTTAGTAACTTTATATTCGTGCTGTACATTTTACTATGTAAAGGTCTCCCTCATTTGAATATAAGCTCACTGTGAATAGATATTGTTTGATTCTTTATACTTATATCCCAGCACCAAGCACAGTATTTGGAACTTAAGAGGAACTTAACAAATACTTGTTAATTGACTGATCATTCTATTCTACTTTATCATTCTGGCCTCCCATGATCCTCCAGTTCAAAGGTGAGATAGATCATTGTGAAATAAAGTTTACTTTGTACTCCATAGAAATGACCAGATAATAAAGACATATAAATATTGTAAGTTATTAATAAAGTGGGAATGTGAATTGAAAAAGCAAAAATCTATATCATATTGACAGCATATCATTTTGCCAGAAGCTACTATGACAAAAGATTAGGGAATCTAAACTGGGCTTAGAATAGTTGTGCTCAGCAAAGGAGAAACTTCTCTATGATCTGAAAAAAAAATACTTTTATCTTCAATCAATGCAGTGGATAAAGCATTTAGTCTAGAGCCAGAAGACCTGAGTTCAAATGTGACCTCAGATAATTAGTAGCTACATGACCCTGGCAAATTACCTAACCTCTATCTGTCTCATTTCCTTGTCTGTAAAATGAGGATAATAATACCTACCTCCCAGAGTTGTTGTGAGAATCCAACAAGATAATAATTGCAAAAGTCTTAGTATAGCAACTGACACATAATAAGGACAACATTATTAGTTAGTTGTCATCATCATCATCATCATTATTCAACCAAGAAAATGTTCACAGGTTAAAACTGAAGAATGACAACACATGCTGATAGTGAAAGCAAACCCCCTCACATACACAAACTGAGTAATTTAGGCAAAACCAAGTGGTCTTTGGGGGCCTAAATTACTTCTATAATCATATCTCTTCAACAAAGCCTAGCTAGCATTTATATAGCATTTTAAGGTTTGCAAAATATTCTACAAGTATCATTTTATTTCACCTTCATAAAAAAATCTGAATGGTAGGTGTCATTATTATTTCTTTTCCAGAGATAGGGAAATGGTGGTTGAGAAAAAGTTGAGAAAAAGTGATTTGCCCCAGCTAAGACAGCTCATAAGTGTCTAAGACTGGATTTGAACTCAAGTCTTCCAAATATGAGCTCTATGCACTATGCTCTATCCACTTTATTACCTAACTGAATAATTTGTTAATGTGATCCAAACAATGAGTTAACATTTCATAATCATAAACTGTGATTATAGAAACTAATTTTTGCTTGATTCTAAAGTGGCTTTTAAAATGGTGGGACAACTTAGAACATATACTTATTTTTTTCCATCTTCCCCCGAAACAATATAGGCACTAAATTACTACTGTGTAAGAAATATTTTTGGTAGAAGGCTTTATATAGCCATTCCATTACATTAGCACAAGAGAGTACAAATATCTCCTGTATGGGTTCATATTCTCTTTACTCCTTTTTTCTGCCTCACTGGGGTTCCTTCTTCCTACCATACTATTAAATACTGAGACATAAAAGGAAAAAATGAATGAGACAGGCACATACTCAAAGGAAGAGAGATAGAGAATAGAGAAAGCATTAAAAAAAAAAGTATTCTCAGACATCATTTCAAGGAGTAACATTGCTATCACATATCCTTATAGTATATTATGGTACAAAGACTTAACATGGTAATTACCTGTTACTGTTTACAATCATGGAATTTTCAAATTGCAAAGGACATTACAAATCTTCTAATTCAACCTTCTTATTTTAGAGATGTTCAAAAAAAGGAAAAAAGACCCAGGGAAGTTGTGACTTAGTAAAGGCTACATACTGTATCTTTCTACCTGACACCAAGTCAAAGTTAATAGTTGGACCATACTCTGAGGGAGATGCCTTAGGAGACATGTATGGTTGCTGTCATTCATGCTTGAAGACAACTAAAATGAGTTCATATTGGTCTGCTCTGCCACAGTTAAACACACTGTGCCTTGAATTCAAAATAGTGATGTAATTTTAGGTTCCACTTTTTTTTACCTCTGTGTGAGCACTTTGATTTCTGTGATTTCTCCATAAAATAATCTTTTAGGCAAATGTATGCTTGACATTCGAACAATGTGGCCAGCCCATCATAGCTTCACTCTCTGCAGTAGAGTTTGAATACCTGGCAGTTCAACTTGAGAAAGAACCTCAGTGTCTGATATCCTATCTTGTTGGGTGATCTTTAGAATCTTCCTAAGACAATTTCAAATGGAAGCAATTCAGTTTCTTGGCATGGTGCAGGTAAACTGTCCAGGTGTCACAAGTATACAACAATAAAGTTAGCACAACAGCTCTGTTAGACCTTCAGTTTGGGAGACAGTCAAATATCTCTTCTCTACCACACTTTCAATCTACAACAAAGTAGAGCCAAGATGGCGGAGTAAGAAGTAAGTTGCTCTTACCCTCCCATATTAACCTCTGAAAGCCCAGAAAATACTACCCCAGGAAAAACCCCAGAACAACTGAACCAGAAGAAAGATGGGATGCAGCAGTCCAGTAGCCCAGGTAGCTTGAGGGATTAAGGGGAAAGGCCCGTCTTGCCCTGGAGGAAGGGGAGCAGTACAGAAGGGGAGGTGTCCCAGCAAGCTAGCAGAAAGGCCCACCTCAGCATACCAGCAGGAGATCCTGAAACCCAGATGGTGGAGCAGACAAACACCAAAACTGGGACCCCTGAGTGCCTCAGTGAGGGCTGGGGAACCGGTGGAAACCAGCATGGAAAACCACCAGGTGCCTTGGCATTCTATAGCAATCAGGTCACCCAGTGCCTCAGCAAAATTAAGTGAAGAAGCTCTCCAAGGGGCCCCAGGTGGATACACATCCTGCAACATCCATCTGAAAGAAGCTGAAGAAAAGAAAAGGAAAGGAAAAGCAAGCAACCTCCAGGGGCCAGACTACCCAATCCTACACCTAGCATTCCAGTGTTGCTGATTCTAGCCCAACACCAGGTAACCTGGCAGAACCCTACAGCCTCCAACTGCCAACATCGGAGGCCCCAACACACAAAGCCAGTGACCAGGCCCTAGACTCCCAACACAAGAAGCTCCCCAGCAGGAGAGCTCAATCTTTTTAAAGGCCAGGTAATAAGAAAACACCATGAGGAAAAATAAATGTACAATGAATTCATATTAAGGGAACAGCAAGGCTCAAGGGAGAAATTCTGAAGAGGACAACATTGTCAACAAACCCACATGGGGAATCTCAAAAAGGAATATGAATGGATCTGAAGCCCAAAAAGCCTTCTCAGAAGAGCTCAAGAAGGATTATAAAAGTCAAATGAGAGAGGTAGAATTAAAAATGGGAAAAGAAATGAGAGGTATGCAAAAAAGAGTCAATAGCATGGAAAAGGAAGTACAAAAATTAACAGTAGAAAACAAGTCCCTAAAAAATACAACTGACCAAATGGGGAAAGAGGTACAAAATCTGATAGAAGAAAACAATTTGCTAAAAATTAGAATTGGGCAAATGGAAGCTAATGACTCTATGAGAAAACAAGAATCAGTCAAAAAGAAACAAAAGAATGAAAAAAATGAAAATGTGAAATACCTCATTGGTAAAACAGCTGACCTGGAAAATCAATCCAGGAGAGACAGTTTAAAAACTATTGGTCTACCTGGAAATCACGATGAAGAAAAAAAAAAAGCCTGGACAAGAAATCATAAAGGAAAACTGCCCTGAGGTCCTAGAACCAGAGGGTAAAATAGCCATAGAAAGAATTCCATGATCCCCTCTTGTAAAAGATCCCAAATGGAAAATGCCAAGGAATATAGGAGCCAAATTCCAAAATTACCAGGTCAAAGAGAAAATACTGCAACCAGCCAGTAAGAAACAATTTGAATATCATGGAACCACAGGCAGGATTACTCAGGACTTTGCAGCTTCTACCTTAAAAGAACAAAAGGCTTGGAATATGATATTCCATAACGCAAAAAAACTTGGATTACAACCAAGGATCACCTATCCAGCAAAAATGAACATGATTTTTCAAGGGAGGAGATGGATATTCAATGAAATAGGAGACTTCCAAACCTTCCTGATAGAAAGACTAGAGCTCAACAGAAAATTTGATCTTCAAATACAAGACTCAAGAGAGACATAAAAAAGTAAATGGGACAGAAAGAAAGAACATGTAATTAATAAGGGCAAACTGTTTACATCCCTATAAGAGAAGATGACACTTGAGAACTGTATTGTTATTACACCATGTTAAAGGGGTATACATGTTAAAGGGGGTGGGTATAAGTTGACTTTGATGTAATGAGAAAATAAATCTAATCTACCACACTTTCCTTTGGAACCTCCTAAACAATGAGCTAGCTCTGCCAATGTGTATGTCAACCTCATAATCTATGTTTGCATCCCTGAAAGCACAGTAACAAGGTAAGTAAACTTAACCACAGCTTTCAAATTTTCTCAATTTGCTATAACCTATGGCTCCACAGATGGATGATGTGTTTCTGGCTGATGGAGAATCTCTGTTTCCTTAGTGTTAATAAGCAAACCAAAATTAACCACAAGCAGTAGAGAATAGATCCATACTCTGATGCATCTCAGCCTCAGAGGCTGCATTGAGTACCTAATCATCTGTGAACAAAAAGTCACATGTCAACTGTCCCTCCATTTTAATCTTGGTTCGTAGCTTTTTCAGGCTAAATAATTTATCTTCAGTGTGGTAGATGACCTGGATGCTATTTCTGTCCTCATAGAAGGATTCTGACAACATACCTGAAAACATCACGCCAAAAAAGCATGGGAGTAAGGTCACAACCCTACTTCACTCCATTGGTGACTGAGAAAGAGTGAGAGTATCATCCCTTATCCAGAACCCATGCAAGCATGCCATCATGAAACTGACATACAATACTGATGAACTTCTCTGAGTAACCAAATTTTGCCCCAATTTTCCACCATCCCTCATGACTAACAGTATCAAAGGCCTTGGTTAGATCAACACATGTTGTATACAGACCTCTCTTCTGCTCCTGTCATTTCTTCTGGGGCTATCAGGCAGCAAACACCAGGTTGAATGTCCCTTGGCTCTTTCTGAAGATACATTGGCTCTCAGATTGATGACTGCCTTCCAGGTGAAGGATCAGCCTGTTAAGAAAAAGTCTGGCAAGAATCTTGTTGGTAATGACTAAGAGAGAGACACACACCACCACTACCCCTGATTGACACAAGACAACCTATTCCTTTTCCTTTATAGATATGGACAATGGATGTGTCCTTAGATTCTTGAGAGATAACCTCTTTCTATATAACCTGGAAGATTTCAGTCAGTTTTTTATATAAGCAGCGAACCCCCTTCCTTGTAAATCTCAGCTGGAATAGAATCAGCACCAGGCACTTTGCCACATGAGAGGAGCCTAACTGCATTAACTGAGTGAATAAATGGTTGGTAACAGTGGAGAGAAAAGAAGTGGGCAGCTTTCAGAGATTTAGTGTACACCACTTCATTTACTCATCTGAGCCAGAATACTTGCAAACATCAGAATTGGTTTGACAAAAATGAAGAAGAAATTCTGAAGCTGCTAAGTAAAAATAGAGAATTCCATGGAGTTTACCAGCACAATAATTTGTGCATATCTAAGAAAGTAATATTTAACACTATCAAAAGTAAAGTACAAGTGAAGCTTAGAGAAATGCAGGATTTGGGGCTCAATAAGAAGGCAGGTGAACTTAAGTTTTACTCTGATAATAATCTGAACAGTAATCCGAAGTGCTTTTATAATGATCTGAAAGCTATTTCTGGATGTTGTATCTCAACTATGCAACACTGATAGAGCCACACTGATCATTGATAAGAATATGATCCTGGAGAAATGAGCTGAACATTTCCATAGCATTATCAATGAACCAATCAACCAATGCTGAAGCCACTTACCTCAGGTTGAAGTCAAACCCTTTCTAGCCAAACTTCTAACTGAAAAAGTTTTGAATGCCATTAGGCTGCTCTCATGAAGAGGCACATATCACCATCTCCAAAACTGCTAACAATATTTGTAATTTTAAAAATCAAATACCTCTTTCCAAGTGCAGAAAATTATTGTATTTGACTAGTAGAAAACAAAAAAATCTTATTAAAGCTTCCTTTGTGTAAGCTTGAGAGGCAGTGTGGCAAAAAGGAGAAACTACCACCTTCATAGTCAGGAAAACCTGTGCATAAGTCTGATCTATAACTCATACTGCAATATACAGTTGATAAGTCACTTAACTTCTCAGTGACTAGAGGCAGCTCTGTAAGATTATAAATTTCATAGCAAGTGCTAAATTGAAATGATTGCTTCCTGATACAAAGTCTCTTCTATTAGTGAAGACACGTCTTGTCTTTTTAAAAATAATTAATTATTTAATTTTTAGTTTTCAAAATTCACTTCCATAATAGTTTGACAATGTGGCTGTTAGTGTGTACAATGTTCTCCTGGTTTCTGTTCATATAAGTCTTTTAGGGTTTTTCTGAAATCCACCTGCTCATCATTTCTTATAGCACAATGGTATTCCATTTCATTCATATACCACAACTTGTTCAGCCATTCCCCAATCAATGGACATCTCTTCACTTTCCAATTTTGCCACCACCAAAAGGGCTGCTATAAATATTTTTGCACATGTGCATCCTTTTTCTGTTTGTGCGATCCCTTTGAGATACAGAGCTAGAAGTGGTATTGCCAGATCAAACTGTATGCATAATTGTATAGCCCTTTGGGCATAGTTCCAAATTGCTCTCCAGAATGGTTGGATCAGTGCACAACTCCATCAACAATACATTATTGTTCCAATTCTCCCACATCTTCCCCAACATTTATCATTTTCCTATTTTTTCATGTTGGCCAATCTGATAGGTGTGATGTAGTACCTCAGAGTCATTTTGATTTGTATTTCTCTAATCAATAGTGATTTAAAGCATTTCTTTCACATGACTATAGATGGCTTCAATTTCTTCCTCTGAAAACTGCCTGCTCATATTCTTTGACCATTTTTCAATTGGGGAATGACTTGTATTCTTATAAATTTGACTCACTTCTCTATATATTTCAGAAAAGAGGCTTTATTAGAGACACTGGTTGTAAAAATGTTTCCCTTCTAATCTCGGTTGCATTGGTTTTGTTTGTGCAAAACCTTTTCAATTTAATGTGATCAGAATCATCCATTTTGCATTTCATAATGTTCTATCTCTTATTTTGTCATAAATTCTTCCCTTCTCCATGGATCTGACAGGTAAACCAGTCCTTGCTCTCTTAGTTTACTTATAGTGTCAGTCTTTATATCTAAATCATGTAGCCATTTTGACTTTATCTTAGTATAGGATGTAAGATGTTAGTATATGCTTAGTTTCTGCAAACTATTTTCCAGTTTTCTCAGCTGTTTTTGTTAAATAGTGAGTTCTTATCCCAGAAACTAGGGTCTTTGAATTTTTCAAATAGTAGATTACTATAGTCATTGACTGTTGTGCCTTGGATACATAACTTATTCCACTGATCCACCACTCTATTTCTTAGCCAGTAACAAGTAATTTTGATGACTGATGCTTTATAATACAATTTAAGATCTGGTACAGCTAGGCCACCTTTCATTGCATTTCTTTTCATTAATTCCCTTGATATTCTGGACCTTCTGTTCTTCCAGATGAATTATATTTTTGTTTTTTCTAGCTCTACAAAATAATTTTTGGTAGTTCGATTGGTATGGCAGAGAATAAGTAAATTAATTTAGGTAGAATTGTCATTTTTATTACATTAGTTCAGCCTACCCATGAGCAACTGATTTTTTTTTCCAATTGTTTAGATCTGGCTTTATTTATGTGAAAAGTATTTTTTAATTGTGTCCATATAGTTCCTGGGTTTGTTTTGGCAGGTAGATCCCCAAATATTTTATAATGCTTGCAGTAATTTTAAATGGAATTTCTCTTTCAATCTCTTGCTGTTGGATTTTGTTAGCTATATATAGAAATGCTTATAATTTATGTGGGTTTATTTTATAGCCTGCAACTTTGCTAAAGTTGTTTATTATTTCTAGTAATTTTTACTTGATTCTCTAGTATTCTCTAAGTATAACATCATATGGTCTGAAAAAAGTGATAGCTTTGTTTCTTCTTTGCCTATTCTAATTCCTTCAATTTCTTTTTCTTCCCTTATTGCTAAAGCTAACATTTCTAGTACAATGTTGAAAAACAGTGATGATAATGGACATCCTTGTTTCACCCCTGATCTTATTGGAAATATTTCCAGCTTATCCCCATTACATATAGTGCTTGTTAATGGTTTTAGAAAGATGCTACCTATCGTTTTAAGGAAGACACCATTTATTCCTATGATTTCTAGTGTTTTTAATAGGAATGGGTGCATACCTTGTCTCAAAAAAATAAATGAACAAAGCATTAGGAATACAAAGAAGGGGCAGAGCCAAGATTGTGATGTATAGGCCAACACCCAACTGGACTCTCCCCACATTCCCCTCCAAATGACTTTAAAATAACACCTCAAATCTAGTTTTGGAGCAGCAAGGCCAAAAGAGGGGAAGGGGAACCAAACCAGCTTAAGAGGTCTTTAGGTAATGTCTTTAATACCAAGGTGGGTATAGGCTCGGAACACAGCAAGAACACCAGTAGGAGCTCCAGGAGCTCTCAGCCCAGAGATGGTAAGAGGGTCAGGCAACTGTTAAAAAGAGATTACAGGGAACCCTTTTAGTGGTCCTGGTTGCAGCTGAACTAATTGGCAAGTCTATTGCCCATATGTAGTTCTGGGTTTCAGTTCTAGGACAGAGAAGAATACTTGTGTTAGGTCACAAGGGAACCAGTCCCTGATCACAGTTCCAGGCCTAAGAGGAGCACTAGTATTTGTGGTTTTTCCATGAGAATAAGTTGCCTTCCTGGGTAAAGACCAGAGCACAAGACAGAAAAACAATGACCAAACCTCTTTGGGAAAACTTGTAGAACTAACTCTGAAAACAGCTGCACAAAAAAGCCTAAGGCTTGGCACAGTGCCTCCCCACTTTCAGGTGAGCAGAGCCCAACTTTAACATAAAGTTGAAAGTCAAGAAATAGGCTGGAAATGAGCAAACTACAACAATAAAAAAAAAAGGAATTTGGACATAAAAATCTACTATGGTTGTAAGGAAGACCAAGACATAAACTTAGAAGAAGACAAAAATGTGAAAACAGCAACAACCAAAGCCTTAAGGGGGGAAAAAGTGCTAATTAGACACAAGTTCAATAAGAATTCCTAGAAGTGTTAAAGAAAGACATAAAAGTGGTAGAGGAAAAATTGGGGAAAGAAATGACAATGATGCAAGAAAAATATGAAAAAAGAATTAACAGCTTAGTAAAAGAGGCACAAAAATACTGAATAAAACCTTAAAAAAAACAAATTGGCCTAATGGTAAAGAAAAAAAAGGCACAAAAATAACTGAAGAAAAGAACTTTAAAAGCAGAATTGGTCAAATAGAAAAGGAGGTACAAAATTTAACTGAAGAAAAGAATGTCTTAAAAAGTAGAATTGGCCAAATGGGAAAAGAGGTACAAAAGCTCACTAAAGGAAATAATTTCTTAAAAATTAGATTTGAGGAAGTGAAAACTAATGGCTCCATGAGACTTCAAGAAACAATAAAACAAAATAAAAAGAATGAAAAAATAGAAGAAAATGTCAAATATATCTTTGGAAATACACCTGACCTGGCAAATATATCAGAGACAGATAACTTAAGAATTCTTGGACTACCTAAGATGTGATCAAAAAAAGAGCCTAGAGAGCATATTTCAAGAAATTATCAAGGAAAATTGCCCCAGAGGGTAAAAAAGAAATTAAAAGAATCCACTGATCACCTCCTCAAAGAGATTCAAAAATGAAAACTCCCAGGAATATTATAGACCAAATCCAGGACTCCCAGGTCAAAGATAAAATGTTGCAAGCATCCAGAAAGAAGCAATTCAAATACCATGGAGTCACAGACAGGATCACACAAGATTTATTGGCTTCCATGTTAAAGGAACAGAGGATAAAACATGATATTCTAGAAGGCAAAAGAGCTAGGATTACAACCAAGAATGACCTACCCAGAAAAACTGAATATAATCCTTCAGGAGCAAATAGATATTTAATGAAATAGAGTTCTAAGCATTACTAATGAAAATAACATAGCTGAATAGACATTTTGACATTCAAACAGAAGACTCAAGAAAAGCAAAAAAAAAGGTACACATGAAAGAGTGATTTCAGTAAAGTTAAACTGTTTACATTCCTATATGGGAAGATGATACATGTAATTCCTAGAACTTTTCATTATTAGGGCAATTAGAAGGAATATACATAACAAAAGGACATGGGTATAAGTTGATTATGTTGGGATAGTCTCTAAAAACAATGTAGAAGTGAGAAATAGGGATACATTGGGAGAAGGGGAAAGGCAGAATTAGAATGGGGAAAACTTTCTCACATAAAGAAGCATGAAAGGAAGAGATTTTATAGAAGAGGGGGAAATGTGACAGGAGGGGTAGCAAACAATGCTTGAGCCTCACCCTCAATGGAATTAGTTCAAAGAGGGAAGAGACACACAGACAGACAGACAGATGGAGACAGAGAAAGAGACAGACAGACAGACAAACAGAAAGATAGATAGATAGAGAGAGAGAGAGAGAGAGAGAGAGAGAGAGAGAGAGAGAGAGAGAGAGAGGGTACACACTTGGTTTGGTATAAAAGCACACCTACCAACTAGGGCAACACCGTCCATATGTGAAACCAGGTTACAGCGTATGGAAAAATTTTCAATGTAGTAGATGAGTTCATTTATCTTGGCAAGTATGCTTTCCAGGGATGTACATATAAACGAGGAGGTTGACACATGCATTGCCAGAACTAGCTCACTGTTTGGGATAATCCAAAGTGTGGGAGAGAAGAGTTATTAGACTGCCAAACTGAAGGTCTACAGAGCTGTTGTGATGACCTTATTTTTATATTTCTGTGACACTTGGACAGTTTACCTGCACCATGCCAGTAAACTGAATCGCTTCCATTTGAATTGTCTTAGGAAGCTTCTGATGATTATCTGGCAAGATCGGGTACAAGACACTGAGGTCCTTTCTCAATCTGAACTACCATGCATTCAAACTCTATTGCAGAGAGTGCAACTTTGATGGGCTGGACACGTTATTTGAATGCCAAACATATATTTGCCTAAAATATTATTTAAAGGAGAACTCACAGAAGGCAAGTGCTCACACAAAGGTCAGAAGAAGTGATACAAGGATACCCTCGAGGTCTCTCTGAAGAACTTTGGAATCAATTAGGAGACATGGGAGACAATGGCACAGGACTGCCCAGCATAGTGTGCCTTCTCAAAGAAGGTTCTCAAAGAACAAAACAGAATTGCAGTAACTCCAAAGGGAAAAAATAATATAAGACGTGCAAATTTAGAGACCTTTTCATGCCAAATGTTCATATGGACTTTTTGTGCCTGACCTATGATAGAGCCTTCTCAAGTTCATATTGGTCTAATCATCCATGACTGGACAAACTGTACCTTGATCTCAATATAGTGATGTCATTTTTGGTTCATTTTGAGAACTAAGATCAATAGCTAACACAATAGGGAAAATAGGAGGGGAAAGGCATAAAAGATATAGGGAAGGAGGTAACAAAAGTCAGGGCAGATAAAAGGAGGCAGTGGTCAGAAGCAAAACTGACTTTTTGCAGGGAAACAGTATAAAAAGAGAGAAAGGATAAACAGAAGAAAATAGGATGAAGGGAAATACACAGTTAGTAATCATAACTCTGAATGTGAATGGGATGAGCTCACCCATAAAACAGAAGACAGCAGAATAGATTAGAAACCAGAATCCAGTAACGCTCTTTACAAGAGACACACTTGAAATAGAAAGACCCAAAGTTAAAATAAAGGGCTGAAAAGAAATCTGTTACACTTCAGCTGAAGATAAAAGGCAGGAGTAGTAATTATGACCTTCGATAAAATGAAAACAAAAATAGACCTAATTAAAAGAGATAATCAAGACCATTACATCTTGCTAAAACCTACCATAGACAATGAGGTAAACAAAAAATTTATAGCAAGTTTCTCTGGTAAAGGCTAAATTTTTCAAATATGTAGGGAACTGAGAAAAATTTATAAAAATAAGAACCATTCCCCAATTGATAATTGATCAAGGGATATGATAAAGCAGGTTTTAGAAGAAGAAATTAAAGCTATCTATAATTATAATAAAATGCTCTAAGTTATTACTGATTAGAGAAATGAAAATTAAAACAACTCTAAGGTACCACCTCACACCTATGAGAAATGACAAATGCTGGAGGTGATTAGGAAAAATAGACATATCAATGAACTATTCATGGAGTAGTGAACTAGTCCAACCATTCTGGAGAACAATATGGAATTATGTTCAACAGGCTATAAAACTGTGTATATCCTTGGATCAGCAATACCACTGCTATTTCTATACCCCAAAGAACTGATGTAATATGAGGTGAGAAAAAACCAGAAGAACATCGTGTACACCAATCACAATGTTGTAATGATGATCAGCTGCAAAAGACTTGCTTACTCTGAGCTATATACTGATCCAAAACAATTCCAAGGACTCATGATGAAAAAAAAAATGCTATCTACCCCCACAGAGAGAACTGATGAACTTTGAATGTGGATTGAAGTATAATTTTCTCACTTTATGTACCCCTTTTTTGTAATATGGCTAATATGAACAAATGTTTTGCATGATTTTACATGTATAATTGATATCATGTTTCTTGCCTTCTCAGTGAGTAGGGGAGGTTTGGGAGGAAGAAAGAGAATATGAATCTCAAAATTTTGAAGAAAAGAATGTTAATAATAAATGTTTTTTAAGAAAAAGGAATATAAAGATGAAACAGTATACAATTTTTACCCTAAAGAAGCTTACAATATAATATGCATGGTAGGAGGTAGGACATAAATCATAGATACAAATAACAATAATATGTTAGACCAGGTTAACAGAAAGATTTGAACATAATGGCATGAGATATACGAAGAGGATTACTTCTGATTGATGGAAGCCAGAAAAGGCTTCAGGCAGCTAGGTGCACAGTGGATAGAGCACCAGGACTAGACTCAGGAAGACCTGAGTCCAAATATGGCCTCAGACACTTTCTAGCTGTGTGACCCTGGGCAAGTCACTTAACTCTGTTTGCCTCTATTTCCTCATCTGTAAAATGAACTGGAGAAGGAAATGGCAAACCACTATGTATATTTGTCAAGTCAGACGTGAATGAAACAATGAAGAGAGAATGCATCAGGGAGGAAATAGTTTCTGATCTGGGACTTAGAAAAAAATAATTATTTCAAAAGGTGGAATTCTTAGAAGAGTTAATTCTAGGCCCAGGGAATGGCTCATTGAAGTACATAGAGGTGACCCTCTGTTTTGGCACCTGATTGAGGTTTGAAGAACATTTGCATGGCACAGTAATTACGGAAATTAAAAGAACCAACAAAAGAGGAAAAGAATATGCTCTTTTCTAGCCTCAGGGGAAAAAATGTAGCAGAAGGATCTGAGTAGGATTGGGGGTGGCCGTGGGGAAGAATCTTGCCTATTCTTCAGTGTGGGGAAGAGGTAAAAGAAATCATCCACTCTGAAGTAGATAGAAATTAGGACTGATGACCCTCTCTGAAGACAGTGAGGAAATGTTTAAGAGCAACTGCTAAGAAGCCCTTTTGTGTGACTCCTAAGTGAAATGGTAAGGCTAGTAAAGGCAAACTAAAGAATGTAAGGTGCTCCAGTCATCTATGAAGGCACTAATTCTAAAAGATTATGTAGATTTAGGAAATCTGAAGCTAAAGGAGTATTTATTTTGAGTAGCAGAAAGAAGAAACAGAAGGAAACTTTACTTGAAACCCCAAAGAAGCTGGAGTTGAGCAGTAGCAGCAGCAATATAAGGGAACACTGCCTCTGAAACAGAATGGCAGTTGCGGCATTGAAACTGAAGCAGCTAACAGGAGGCAGAGCAAACTGTGATTGACAATGACAGAAGCTGATTCTCACTAAATGACAGCTGAGATGACATGTTCTTAGAGACCTGTTTCAGCATCAACTGAAGGCAGCCCTCCCTCCCAGAGAGTTTGTTTCTTTTTCCCCACTAACAAAGGAGATTGTTATAAGATCCCCCCCCCCACTGATTCATGAAGTATTAAGAATTTCATTGCATGGGTTTTCCTTTAAGTATGGTCCATTTAGGTGATTTATTATTTGATTCATGATGATCTCCCTGCTCTATGAGTAGTTTGCACTAGAGAGGAGGGTTAGGTTGATTCATATTTCTCCTCCCCCGCATTAAAACTGAATATAGCATAGGAATTGTTAAAGCGGGAGACATATGTATATGCGTAAAAATGCATGCGTATACACACACATATAGAAATAATTTACATGTGAAATATATGCATGTATATATTAAACATATGTATATCTGAATATATATGTGTGTGTGTATGTAGGTCAGGAAGACCTCAGTTCAAATCCACCCTCAGACATTTACTAGCTATGTAACACTGGGCCAGTAACTTAGTTTCTGACTGTCTCAGTTTCCTCATCTGTAAAATAGGGATAATAATATAAAATTTCTTGCAGGGTTGTTGTGAGGATCAAATGAGGCAATAATTACAACCTCTAAGCACACTGCCTGGCACATAGTAAGCAATATATAAATGCTAGCTATTATCATATCTACAATGTATTCACATGTAAATTATTTCCCAATTCATTCAAGCAATGGCTATTATTAGATTGTAGAATGTAAATCATTAAGCAAAGAATGATGTTACTGTTTTTGTGATTGATTCTTTGCTCATTTTTTCCCATTTTGTGACTGATTTCTTGCCAATGAAGTGTCACCATTTTATCTAAGATGCTGCTTTGTACAGAAATATAATACTAAGATTTCCCTTTGATCAGGGCTAGAGATTTAGGGGTGCTGAGATCCCAAAATCATGACATGCAGGTCCAGCCTGAAAGAATTTGACCCAAGCCTTCTTTCAGCCAAAGATAAGACTTATTAAAGATCAACCATATTAGCTAGACTCTTAAAGAATCTGAGCATCTGTGAGCTGTTGGCTAGATTGTACAAATTTGAGCAGTGGCTAGATTGACAAGATGGACCTTATATACAGACAGACTGTGGGAGGGATCTAGGAAGGATCTTGATGGGAATGACTGGGAGTCTAGATAGGTTCAAGGGTAGGAAGTAGCCAGAGATCATAGGGAGGTAAGACAATGGAGGGCTAGGCAAGGTTAAGGGTAACAGAATTGAGAGATTGGGTATAGGGGATAACAAAAGGCCAGTTGATGGGACTATAGCCTCGGGGAATGCCAGAGACCTCCTTGACCAAGTGGGAGCATTCAAGGAGAATCTCTTAGACAAATGGGACCCAAATTCTTATTGGGCTAAGGGGCAAAGGTCTCGGCTTAGGCCCATACCCCATCACCTTGAAGGTGCTAGTGGTGCCCAAGTACTGTAATGCTTTGGTTGAATACGCTTTCTCTAAGACAGTGTTATTTTGTTTTTATTTCTTTAAGTTTTTTTTTTCTGCCCCTGTCTCTCTTCTTCTTTCAATTCTTTTTTTTTTAGGCAATTGGGGTTAAGTGACTTGCCCAGGGTCACACAGCTAGTAAGTGTCAAGTGTTTGGCCTGAGGCCAGATTTAAACCCACGTCCTTCTGACTTCAGGGCAGGTGCTCTATCCACTGCTCGGTTGTATGTTTTGATCTTCTTTGTCACCAAAGAAAGATTCTAAGGTCTGAATTTTTTGTGAGGTTTGCTCATGATCCCAGCCAATTACTTGAATTATCAACTCTTTCTTAAAGTAGGGGTCTGCTTCCAGTCTGGAGAATGTACTGTCCCAAGCTTCAGGGGTTTTGTGCAGCTGTTTTCAGAGATACTTCTAGGAACCTGTAAATTTTCAGTTCTTGCAAGGTAGTATGATAAGGGGCGAGGTGTTTACTCCTTTCCTGGCCTGTGCTCTGATCTATTAGTGACCACAAGCACTCCTTTCTGTCCTGGAACTGTGAGGAAGGTTTCCTCTCTACAGCCACTACAAGCCCCACCATGCCAGCACTCCTCCTCACCCCAGGACAACCTCCCAGAACTGTGACCCAGATCCAAGCACGGGCAAAGCAAGAGATTCCTGCCTTAGCACTGGTAAAGAGATCCCTGTAATCCTCCTCTGATCAGCCACTGTATTCCCCCTCAGACTGTGGGCTGGAAGCTCAGGACACAGCCACCGCCCTGGGCCCGTGCTCTGAGCTCTGCACTCTGGAACTGGCTCTGAGACCTAGCTCCTCTCTCACCACAGAAACAGACTTTTCCTACTGACCTTCTAAGTTGTCTTTGGCATTCGTGGATTGAAAAGTCTGGAAACAACCACAGCTGCCCACAATTCAGTCCTCAGACATCTGCTCCAGGTTCACTGCAGCCTGCTCCCCATGCTCCCCATGCTGCACTGTGCTCCTCTCCCTGCCTGCATGATATACCTTTCCTATCAATCATCCAGATTGTCTTGGGCTGGAAATTTGCTTCACTCTGTCTTTTTGTGGATTCTGCTGCTTTAGAATTTGTTTAAAGCCACTTTTTATAAGTATTTGGGGGGGGCGGCTTAGGGGAGAGCTCAAGCAAGTCACTGCTTTCACTCTGCCATCTTGACTCTGCCTTATCGGGGAACCTGAAGCCTTGAGGCCACATGTGGCCTTCTAGGTTCTTGGGTGCAGCCTTTTGACTGAGTCCAAGTTTTACAGAACACATCCTTTTATTAAGGGGATTTCTTCTGTGAGTTTTGGATTCAGTCAGAGGGCCACACTTGAGGAGCTAGAAGGTCTCATGTGGCCACAATGAAGGATGTCTCTCATTGAAAGCTAGATGACACAGTTCCACAAACAGTATTGTTCTAGATCTCACCCAAGGGTAAACTCCCTGCAGTCTCTAGAATAGCAGGTTGGAAATTGGGCCATAATGAAGATTGCCAGTTCCTCTTGTCTTTCCAGACTTTTTTCCTTCAGCAGCCTGATATGGAGTTGGTCTCTTCCATCCTCTCTCTTGAAGCTGGAAGCTGGAAGTTGAAAGTTAGAAGATCCCAAAGTGACTCGACTTTTGAAGAGTCAAAAAAAAAAAAAACCTCAAAGCTTGATGAGTCTGGAAAGGGTAATTGAAGGGAACTGCCCTCGAAGAGTCCCAAAAAGAAATGGTAAATATTAGAGCTTTCTCACCTCTCACCACTTCCACCTTACCCTTCACACAGAACACAGCATTCGTCTCTACCAATAAGGAGACTGTCCCATATTAATGGGCTTTGTGACAGGAGTCCCACTCATTTTGTTATAGCAAAGAACTGGAAATTGGGCAATGACCAAAAATTATGACAAATTACTGTATCATAAGAAATGATGAAGCAAAAAATTGTATAAATTGAAGCAAAGTAAAGAAAGCAGAACCAGAACAATGTATACATTTTAAAAAATCATAAAGAAAAACAACTTTAAAAGACTAGAATCCTGATCAATACAATGTCCAACCATGATTACAAAGGACATATTACCCACCTCCCAAAAGAGAAGCACTGAACTGAAGATGAAGAATGAGAGACACGTTTTCAAACATGGCCAATGTGGGAATTTGCTTTGCATATTTAATGCATATTTAATCAGTTTTCTTTTTCTTTTTTTTTTCCCAGTGGGATGCTAATAGAGACACAGATGCAAACACAGACACAGAAACAGAAACCCCAAAGCAAAGATATAAATACAGACAGAGAGACACAAACAGATGCAGACACATGTAAAGACACAGAAACAGAAAGAAATGAAAATAGGTTCTTGAAGTATTTGTTAATGTGCACTGAAGAAAACAGAAGGAAGGTCAAAAAGAAACATCAACAACTAAGACAGTTTTGAAAATTTCATGCTGAAGTATATGTGTAAAAGAAAAAATAAACTATATAGAGAGAACTACAGCTTTGTGATCAATTATCTTTCTACTCTACCTACTATACAGGGGAAAATACTTTTATTTGGTGGTTAAGTTTATAATTTAAAAACAAAACCTTAAACAAAACAAAACATTAAATGACTAGAGATGCATTTATTCAGAATCACACAGAATCATAGAATCTCAAGAGTCAGAAAGAACTTCAGAGATCACCTAACTCAATTCATATATACCTGAACACAGATCCCTGTAACAGTCTGAGTAGTGATCCTTCAGCTACCTCTTAGAGACCTCTGGTTAGAAGAAATCCACTACTTCCTAAGACAACTCATCCCCCTTTTGGATAGCTATTATTGTTATAAAGTATTTCTTTACTTCTAGCTCAAATTTGCCTCTGTTACTCCTAACCTTTGTTCCTAATTCTTTCTTCTGGATGGGGGCCATCTCCAACTGAATGGGCTGCTCCAGTTCAGAACTCACTGCAATTTGGAGAACCACTGAATTTTTAGAGGTATAAAGGATTGCAATAGCCAATTTGTACCACTCAGGCCCCAAAGGATTCTCTACCATAATATCCCTGACCAGTGATCATCTAGCCTCTGCCTGAATCTTTTCAAGAACAGGGTCACTACTCCATCTTGAAACAATGACATCATATAGCAGAGTTAATTAGAGGCCTGGACTTTGAATCTCACTCTCAACAATAACTATTACCTTGGGAAAGGTACTTGACCCTCTAAGCTTGTTTTCTCATATATACAATCAAGGAGTTGGATAACGTGAACTTTAAGGTCCTTTCCAGTTCTAAATCTATAATTCTATGATCCCTTAAATGTTTAAGCTTCCAGACCTCTCAGTCTATTTCCAATATCTTACCTGTTCAGCTTTATATTTATATAGCATATTTAAATTGCCTCTTGTCCTATGAGTTTACTTTTCTTCTTACCTTTTCTTTGTAGTTTGACTTGTGCCCACTTCTCTGGACCACATTATGATTTTCTGGACGTGAAGAGGGAGACTCAGACGGTGAATTGCTGGCCTTGTGGCATAAAGTCACAGAATGATTCCCAATACTATTATTAAAAAGCAGTAAGTACACCAGATTTGGGTTGAGAGGTTTAGATATCTAAAGGTAGAGTCAGTGTTATTGACTTTCCTATAGCCCAGAGAAGAAACTGAACTCCAAAGGAAAGAGTAGCTGTGAGGAGATATAGTGCTTCTGCCCCTGGGTGAGTCTCCACATTAGAAAAGGTTCAGAGGTCCATAAAGAGATGAGATAAATCTAAAGAGGAGGGAGTTCCTGAAATGGAACCTTACTGCTAAAACTGTTGTAATTGACCAGATGAGGACAAAAAAACCCAGGAGGAACCATTCAATTAACGCTGACTAATATCAAACACTAAACCAAAATTTAGCGAGGAGAAAGGGGTGAAGTTGCTAGTAGAAAGAACACACCAGTAGAAAGCAATAAACATAATGGAAGCAACTCTCAAAATAACACAGTATAAAGAGAATTATCAATCCATAAAAGGTTGTAAGATGTGAAAAGAGGGCTGAAGGAGACTTCCAGTAAATGAAGGGATTTTATTTGGGACTTAAGGCTAGGAAGGTCAGTAGGTTCAACAGAGGAGGGAAAGTCATAGCAGACAATGAGAGAAAATGCCTAGAGCCTGGAAATAGAGTGCCTTGTTTATCAAATAGTCAAGAGAACAGTGTCATTAAATTGAAGAGCATATTTAGAGGTGTCCCTGAGTTCTTGAAATCTATGCCAGTGAAGTGCAAGCTCCAAAAGTTCTATCATGCTGAAAAAATGTCAGGTAAGGCACTTGCAATCGATTATGTCCCTTTTCTGAGGAGCTACCAACCTAAGTATGGAAGGAGACTCATCACCAGTATGCTGGATACCTGGTAATAAACTCTTTGGTCATTGCAATTCATAATACAAAGAAAAATATAAAATGGCTCTCAGTTTTGTGCATACCTTTCCTGATTCTAGAGTTATTGTGACAGAAAAAAAAATGAGCAGAGGGGGCTAGAATCGCAGTTTTTAGACCATCTGAAATCAATAACTGTGGTTGGCAACCTAAATGTGATATCGTTGTCTATAGACTGAGAAGACAATCTGGTAAAGGAACTGAATTGTATCAGTTGTAACATTCTTGCTATTTGCCTACTGCATGACCTGGGTTGGGCAAGTCACAACTTCCAGGGCCTCAGTTTCCTTATCTGTAAAATGAAGAGGTAGAACTAGATGGCCTCCAAGATCCCTTTCAGGTCTAAATATATATATAATCCTATGAGACCAGAAGACAGAAGGAACTAGTAGGTCAATAAAATGGTGACTCATAGGTTCTCCAAAGAAAAGCGAACACATAATTTGGCAACATCAATTTTACTGCATGTCAGGCTTTTAGCAGATTGGTTTTCAAGGTCTAAGAAATGGAGGAGGATACAAAAAATGTGGGAAAAACCTTATTACTATAAAATAAGAATTAAATGAGAATATGAGAGAAAAAAATAAGAAAAAAAGTTTGAGAAAATATCAGTAACTACCAACCCATATGACTACTTTCCTATCTCTCCTCAACTTTTGCAAATAATGTATTCATATATTTAGTGTATCCTTGATGAGGCCATAAAAAGAAACAGGCAAACTTTTTAAAGTGATATTCCACAACAGAC
Organism: Phascolarctos cinereus; assembly: GCF_003287225.1. Lineage (NCBI taxonomy): Eukaryota > Metazoa > Chordata > Mammalia > Diprotodontia > Phascolarctidae > Phascolarctos > Phascolarctos cinereus. The sequence goes on from NW_027555847.1 coordinate 241,799,704, forward strand.
CACATCTTATAGCCACAAGTATCCTAGAATAATACCTCCATTATATTTAATAATTGTGATAATAATAAAGTGTTTAATTAATTTAGAGCAAAATATTGTTTCATTGAAATGTCTCCTATGCATATGTTAAAATTATATAAGGTTATTTGAAAGATTTAATAACAAGATTACTCTTGCTCAGTGATTCATTGGTTATTTATATGAATCATGGTATAAAACAGGGAGATGTTTTCTACTGTTACAGAGATGGTTAGCACAGAATCCAAATGGAAGAGATTTTTTTTTGCAGATATTAAGATCTTCAGAGGCTCTTGCTTGTAGATGACATTGTGCTGAATGTATCCTGCCCTGAAATATTGCATTTTTAAAAAATGAGATCTAGTCACTCAAAATAACTCAGACTAACCATGCAAATTATCCATTGAAATATCCAAGTATTATTATATACAGTCCCTAAAACCAAGTCAAAATATTTTAGGATATATAGTCTATTGCAGATTATGCAAAGTCTGTTTATTACTCTCACAATAATTCTCCATACTTAGGCACATTTTTAAAAAGTCAAATTGTAGAGAAAGTGTCCATCCACATTAGTGAAGGAAGTTTTCCCACTGGGAATTTCCTATACCAATGAAATCACAGGTCCCTTCCCTTCCTCAAAACAAACAAAAAAACAATGCCTTTAGTGAAACTATATCTAATGTGCTTGCATATTGATAAGTTGATGGCAGCCAATTGACCTGTCTGAAAGCATCTGGAAGAAAGGGTGGTACTATGCTACTGTTTTCATTCTTTTTGAGTGCATGTTGCTGTGTGCTACAGTGACTTTACCTTGAGTTTAACCTAGAGTTCTTTCAGCGTAATAAAGCACTGCAGTAATGAAGGCCTCCTCATCTTTTACTTCTCCCAGAGAGAAGACAAAGAGTTTCTGTTCTTCTAAGTCCTTGGCTACTCTCCCTCTTGTAGGTGTTAATCACTGAGTAAAGGAATTCTATTAATAATAAGGGCAGTCCCATGCAAAAATGCTTTGGGCCTTGGGTCACACTGATATTCAAGAAAATTTCCCCAGTCTCTTGGGTGGAGTGTTAAGCAGAGAGGTGTGACACCACTAAAATTAACCCAGTCCCTTCATGCTATGGACACCCCAGACATCAAGGGATACATAAGAAAATTAAGATGAAACGTATCAAGTATCAGAAAATGCTAAAGATTATTTAAGGTGTATTTTGTTATATATCCATGAAAAAGAAAAATCAACATAAACTATTTAGCACACCAAGCTGAATAATGACAGAAATAAACCAGCATCTGAGGGATAATCCTGAGCAGAAAATTTGGAAAGTGAAAACTACAGAGGCTAGTCATGAAGCAGGTTAATTTCTTCTGTTCAGTTGAAATATTATTTAATAAGTTCAGATAAAAGATGCCATTAAAAATCCTTGGAAATAAATTGCAACTTTATAAAATCATAGGCTTAAGTGCAGAGACCTATCAGAGGATATAAAAAGCAGACATCCTCTTAAAACAGGATAGCCAATAAGGAAAGTAAATGTATAGGATTAATCCCATTTAAAAACAGATAGCAAAAATATTTTTTTACCAAAATTGTGTAACATAAAAGTAAATGTTATTCCCACTGGTGAGGGAAAGGAAACTTTTCAAAGAGCATTGTGGCATAGGTGCTAAAATGGCAAGTGGAAGTCAGAGCCATGACTAGGACAAGCTTTGTCTCAGGGTCTTGAAATGTAGGGAATAATATTTCCTTTTGTGGTATCAGGAAGGGAACAAGCATTCATTAAGCATTAACTATGTGCTAGGCAGTGTCAGAGAGTCAGTCAGTATACATTTCTTAAGTGCCTGCTGTGTGCCACTGGAGAGGGAAATAGCAAACCACTCCAGTATCCATACCAAGGAAAAACCCATGGATAGTGTTAAAATGACAGAAGACATGACATTGCAAGATGAGCCCTTCAGGTCAGAGGATGCCCAACACATTACTGGGAAGGAGCAACTTTTCAATTACAAGTAGCTCCATAAAGAATGAAGCGGGTAGGCCAAAACCAGAAGGAAGTTCTGCTGTGGATATGTCCAATGCTGCAAAGATCCATACTGGATAAAAACTTGGAATGTAAGATCAATGAACCAAGGTAAATAGGAAGTGATCAAAGAAGAGATGGAAAGTTTAAACATCAACAGCTTGGGTATCAGTAAACTTAACTAGATGGGAATGACTAAATTTAATTCAGGTGTTTATTACATATACTATTGTGGGCAAGAATCCCTAAGAAGAAATGAAGCAGTCCTCAAAGTCAATAAAAGGGTGAGAAAAGCAGTACTGGAGCATAATCCCAAAAATTACAGGATGATACCTGTTTAAATCCAAGGCACACTGTTCAACATCACAGTAATACAAGTCTGTGCTTCAATCACTAATCCCAAAGAGGCCAAAGTTATTCAATTCTATGAAGACCTGTAAAATCTTCTAGAAATAATACACACACACACACACACACACACACACACACACACACAATGTCACATTCATTATATGGTATTAGGATTCTAAAGTGGGAAATCAAAAGATAATTGACATAACAGGCAAGTTTGGCCTTGGAGTACGAAATGAAGAAGGGCAGAGGCTAATACAATGCTGTCAAAGTAAGTCTCTGGTCACAGCAAACACTCTTTTTCAACAACCCTAAAAACAACTCTATACATGTTCACTGTTTCCATGATACTATCTATCCATCTCCATTTTCCTGTCACCTTTTTCTTTTGCTTTCAAATTTTCCCAGCATCAGGGTCTTTTCCAATGAGTCCTGTCTTCTCATTATGTGGGCAACGTATTTAAATCTCAGCTTCAGTATTTGACCTTCCAGTGAATAGTCTCAATTAATTTCTTTAAGTATTGAATGACTTGATCTTTTTGCTGTCCAAAATATCTCTCAAAAGTCTTTTTCAGCATCACAATTGGAAAGCTTCAATTTTGTAGCACTCAGCTTTCCTTATAGTCCAATCCTCACAGTCACACATTGCTACTGGAAAATTTATATCTTTGACCATATGGATCTTTGTTGGCAAAGTAATGTCTCTGCTTTTTATTACACTGTTCAGATTTGCCATAGCTTTTCTTCCAAGGAGCAAGTGTCTTTTAATTTCATGGCTGCACTGATTTTTGAGCCCAAGAATATTAAATTTGACACTGCTACCATTTTTTTCTCCCTTTATTTGCCAGAACATGATGGAACCACTTGCCAAGATCTTAGTTTTGGGGATGTTAAGCTTCAAGTTAGCTTTTACCCTCACGAAGAGGCTGCTTAATTCCTCTTCACTTTTTGCCACTACAGTGGTATTGTCTACATACCTGAGATTGTTGATATTTTTCCAAACAACCTTGATTCCAGCTTTTGATTCATTCAGTCTGGCACTTCATATAATGTATTCTGCATATAACAATATACAGATGTACTATACAAGAAAGGTCTTAACATCACTGATAATCAAAATGGTGTGGTTACTGATGTAGAAACTAGAGAATGAATTCAAATGGGCTTTAGGAAGCATTGGTAACAATAAGACTAATAGAGATGATGGAATTCCAGCTTAGTTGTGTGCTTTACTCAGTGTGCCAGCAAATTTGGAAAACTCAACAGTGGTTACTGGATTAGAAAAGATCAGTTTACATCCCAATCCTAAAGAAGGACAATACCAAAGAAAATTCAAATTACCAAACAACTGTGCTTATTTCATACAGTAGCAAGGTTATGCTTAGGATTCTGCCAGCTAGGCTTTAGCAATATGTGAAAACAAGAATTACCTAAGGTGTAAGTTAGTTTTCAAAAAGGCACAGGAACTAGACACCAAATTGCCAAGATTTGTTGGACTATGGAGAAACCATCCTACTTCTGTTTCATTGACCACATTAAAGCCTTTGACTGTATGGATCACCACAGAATGTGGCTAGTTTTCAAAGGATAGAGTACCAGATAGATATCTTATTTGTCTTCTGAGGAACCTGTATGTGGGTCAGAAAGCAACAATTAGAACTTAAAATGAAACTAATAATTGGTTTAAGATTGGGAAAGGAATACAATGAGGCTGTATATTGTCACAACTTATATGCAGAGTACACCACGCACCAATACTACAAAAGAAAAATTAAGAAACCTTTTGATGAGGGCAAAAGAAGAAAATGTAAATGCTGGTTTGTAGCTTAACATTATTAAAAAAAAAACTAAGGGCATGGCAATTGGTCCCATTGCTTCTTGGCAAATACAGGGGGAAAAAATGGAAGCAGTGTTAGATTTTGTATTCTTGGGCTCAAAGATCACTACAACCATGAAATTGAAAGACATTTGCTCCTTCGGAGGAAAGCTAAGGCAAATCTGGGCAGCATACTAAAAATAAGAGCTATCAACTTGCTGACAAGATCTGTATGGTCAAAGCTATGCTTTTTCCAGTAGTAATATACAGTTGTGAGGGTTGGATTATGAGGAAATCTGGGTCCCACAGAATCTATGCCCTCAGATTATGGTGCTGAAGAAGACTTCTGAAAGTCCTTTGGATAACAAGGAGCTCAAATAATTCAATATTTAGAGAAATTAATTCAGACTATTCATTAGAAGGACAAATGATGAAACTAAAGCTTAAATGTATTGGCCACATAATGAGAAGACAGGACTCAACAGAACAGACTCTGATGTTGGGAAAGATTGAAGGCAAAAGGAGAAGGGGACAGCAGAGGATGAGATGGAAAGATAGTGTCATGGAAGCAACAAATATGAGCTTGAACAGACATTAGAAGATAGTAGAGGATAGAAGGGCCTGGCATCCTTTGATCCATGGGGTCACAAAATGTCATACACAACTGAGCTACTGAATGGCAACAACAACAAAGTCCAAAGACAGTCCCTGTCCTTGAGGAGATCACAATCTAATGGGGTAAGCAAAACAAACAGACAAATATTACAAGCCAAGCCAATATAGGATAAATAGGCAATAAATAAGAGAGAGAAAGAACTAGAATTAAGAGGGACTGGTAAATAATTCCTGTAGAAGATGGGACATTAGTCAAGACTGGAAAGAAGCTTATGCTATAATCCTTGCTTCTAGTCAAATAAATTATATCTTAATTATTTTGTTGTTTTCAAATTATCAATTACAAAGTTGATTCTAGGACGTGTTTCATCTTTCTTCCCCAAAGAACTCTGAAATACAAATAGAGTGGGACATATATGTCAGCATATCCTAGGGGAATATTACCAGTGGCCCTTTTTATTCTACCTTTTTAAACATTTATATTAGAGGTGTCTCCCATTTTGAGGTAAAGTAGAAGGGCTGACGGGAATATTCTCTCAGGATGTGCTAGAAAACCCAGCCCATGTTTCTTACACATCTTTACCCAGGAATTTTTGGTGCTGCTTGCTTGAGGAGCTAGAATTACTAGTTATAGCTCTGATGAATATAGTAACTTTTTCTTTGGGAGTTATTTTAATCTGCCTCCCAAGATTCCAATAGACTGCAGGGTATAAATATATGACTGATTAAACTACTCCCTCAAGAAGGTATTGGGGGAATTCTTAATAGGGGAGAGTTCTTAGCACAATTCCTGGCACATAGAGGTTGCTTAGCAAATGTTTGTTGAATTCAATTAAAAATTGAATTTTTAGTTATAGCATCCCTAGAACAATATACAAAAAAAAAAGAGATGTTGCACCATATTCCTATCTTCTGTTGAGCCACAGCAAACTATGAATTTCTTATTGGTTAAATACTTATGTAACTAAGCATCTACCAGGAAATATTATTTCACAGATTAGGTCCTAGAAAACTCAATATTCAAAAACAAAAATCAAAGTTTTAGAGCTGAGATGAACCCCAGAGACCACCTAGTCTATTTCAATTCAATTCAAAAGATATCTCCCCTTTGCCTACCATATGCAAGATAAATATGATAAGTCACCAGAGGTGCAAAGACAAAGATAAAATGAAATATCTCCCATCAAGGACTATACATTCCACTTTCAGTTAATGAAAATTAGGAGTATAGAAGTGAAGTGATTTTTCCAAGGCTAACCAACTGGTTAGCTAAATCCAATTCTCTTTTCACTTACACTTTCTCCACACGGAGAATTTTTTTTTAAAGAAAAGAAACATCAATGAGCTAGAAATGAAATTAAATTAATGATATCCCTATTTAGTGACATAAATAACAATAATCATGTCATTTTAAGTAGAAATTCAATATGGGGTCAAGAAAGGTGTACTTTAAAAATGATGATCTCCTAATGTCTATGACACCTATAGTGTGAATGCTCTGAAAGAAGTCTTGGCATGTTGGTCTTAATAGAAAATCTCACAGTGACAGGAATGTTCTCTATCTACTTTAAAGCATTGTATAAAAGATACTTTCCTATATAATTATAAAATGTATGTTCCTTCATAGCCAACAGTATTATTTTTTTTTGTCTTTATGTCCTAAGAACCTAGCATAGTGTTGGGTATTTGGTAGGTGCTTAATAAATCCTTTTTTAATTGAATTGAGTCGAAAAACATTTTTCTATCATCCCTCAATTGGCTAAAAATATAATTTTAAAAAGACAATGGAAATTTTAAGTTGAGAAATATTTTTGCTGAATTATGGACAATTATGGACATTATGGAAAAATGTGTCTGTGATATAATTTTGGTTACATTATTGCAAATAATATGTGATTTCATCAGTCTAGGGGTAATCTCAGTAGGGAAACAAAGCTGATTGCAACCAATCTGTAACTGATAAATCCTTGAGCATAGTCTGAGACCCATAGACGCTAAAAATATTTAACCATGGTCACACAGCTCATAAATATCAAAGGCAAGATTTGAACATAGGTCTTTCTGACTTCAGACCTATTACTCAAAGAGTAATGATGATGTGGAGTATAGAGACTGATGAGATCACACACGATGCTGGAATTATCCCAATAAAAAGTTTCCTATGGCATGGTGGAAAAATCAATTAAAGAAATCCCAAAGTAGTGCATCCAGGTGAGAGATGAAGATGATATTTAGATGTAAAGTCTCAGCCTTCTGGGAAGAGTAGAACAATTGTTAGATGTTACTGTATCATGTAGGATGTCTTTTGTTAATGCATGTCATGTCTGTGATTTTTTTGCCTGTGGTTTGTGATAAGGAAATAAAAAGTTCTTCAATACTTGATTTATATTGCTCATTGAGTGCCTTTTTAAGCTTCATTTTTGAGAAGAGACTCTACATAATTTCAGCCTAAGTTTTAAGTAATTTTACTGTTAGGTTGTTAAACTCCTTTACAATAGGGTTTCAGTCTACCTTCACAGGCACAATATGCCCTTTTATGTACTCTGTGTTCTAGCTAAAATAACCTGCCTGCTAGCCTAGGTCATACCATTACCTCTCTCTGTACCTTTGAACAGTGTTGCTCACACCTGGAATACCTCCCCCTCTTGCTTTGCCTCATAAAACGCCCAGTTTTCTTCAAAGCTTGTTTTGATTGCAATCTTCTATCCTGATCTCTTCTCCTAAAAATTACTCTGTCTACATTTTTAAATTTAATTTTTGCATATATGTTTTTCCCCAATAAAATGTCAATTCTTTGAAGGCAGGGAATATTTTATCTTTGTCTTTCTATTTATAGCACCTAATAAAATATCTAACATTTAATAAATATTTATTGAATGAATTAATTAATGAATGCCCTCCTTTCCAAATCACATTCATCGCACAAGAATGAAAAGCTAAAAGAATGGAGCTAGCCTTCAAAGGACATATTTTTTTTCCTTATTTTTCTCATCAGAGCAAAGCAGCGTGGCATAGTGAATAGAGGGTTGGCCTTAGAGTCAGAAAGACCTGGGCTCAAGTATTGTCTCTGTCACATCCTGGTTGTGTGATGCTGGGAAAGTCTCAGCTTCTTAGTGCTGTGACTCTACATGATTTAAATTCTTGGATATTGAATCTAGCCATTCTGCATTCAGTTTTTGCTTGTATTATTAAATCCACCCTCATTTGTACTCTCTGCAAGCAATTAAATTATTTATGACTCCAAAGCAATTGTGATTGAACTTACTTTTATCTAGAGATAGCAGACTTTAAAGCACTATTGAAAAAGCAAATAAATAGCCTAAAAGGAATAGAATTTAGAATCTAAAATTCTGCTTTTTCATAGAGAAAGAAAAGTAGAGAACAGGAAAGGACAGTGTACAGGTTTTCTATCTCTCTTCTCAGTTCTTAAAGGGACTATCACACTGTTACCCTGTACAAATTCATTTAAGTAGACTTGCCTCTGAGACTAATATGCCACACTAAATGTCCATTCTCTTCCTCTTTTGAATTCCCATTGGTAGCTTCTCCCACCCTTTCCTCTTTACAGAAAGATGATACCACCACCATCACTTTTGTCCCTGTGTGCAGTGAAGCTTCAACCACCATTACAATCATTCCTCAACTACTGGCACTCATTCTTGCAATGGAAATCCAAGTAGTATCACTTAGTCCATAGACCTACAACAGCAATTATGCATTTTTCCACATCCTAGAGGCACTCAAGATACATGCACTATCTTCAGTCATGGTAAGACAAACTTTAGTTACCACTTTAAACAGAAACATGCATCCTTTTTTTATTTGCTTTTCTCTTCTGTTTGTTGGATAGTAACTAAGATCTAGACAATTACATGTCTGTGTTACTGCTAACATTTAAGTATAATTTGGCATATATTCTGAAGATTTCAGTCACCACCTAAGTATGGCTAATGAATTACTAAAGATGGAATGTCACTGCCACAAATTCCAAAGTTTGCTGGTGCTTATATTCTCTCAGGATGTAGCACAAGCTGGTATTGCTTTTCTTTGCACACAATAAACATGTCTCAATCTTTTTAGTAATGTCTGTAGCCATCTTGGACCAGGAAAATATTATTCTTACTAATTCTAAGACCCTTTCTTGACCTATCTGTCCAAATTCATCAAGTAAATCTTCTCATTTTTCTTTGAAGTAAATTACCACTTCAAAACCAAGGATCCCAGTTTGTGAATGGGATGAGTAGTGCCATTGTCGGTAAGTTTACTACTGAAAAATGAACAGGCTTCTAGTGACTATGTCTTTCTTAACACAGGAATGCTTCTGATAAAGCAAGGGCAGTTTTGGTGCTATAGCCTTCTTTAGGAATACTCTCTAGTCCACTTGGGTCATTCTAATCATGTCTGTGTAGATCATTCTAGTCAGGTCAGTGAGTACCACTTTTCTTCCTACCATTTTCTTTTATTTCTTATTGTTACATGAATTTAATACTGTAAATAAGCAACCAGAAGGTCCCCTAAACAATTACAGGCTCCATCAAATAATAAATAATAAGTTTCCAAAATAAGCAAATATGCATTCCATCTTTAGAAAAAAAAATACTGTCAACAACACTGAAGAAGAAAAGGAGAAAAAGAGTTGGAAAGAAAAAAGGGAAATGGGAAGAAGAAAGGTAGACTGAATATATGAACATCTGAGGAGGGTTTGGGATTAGTGAAGGTACTGGAATGCTTTGGGGATAGATGTTTCTATAAAGCAGATCATCTCCAGTGCTGGAGAAAATCTATGATTAGAATCCATGTGACCTAACTCACAGGTGGCAATTTCAGAAAGAGAAAAAAAAAAGGTTAAATATCTTCTGTCCATAACTGTACCTCAGTCTTTTCCAATGTGCAAAAACAAGGTACCTAAAACAAGATCTCTATTACATACTATTTGTGTCAATGAAGGAGAATTGTTTTTGGTTGTCCATTTTTGAAGAGAACCAATGATTTTACAAGATGATGTCTTGACTCCTGCATGAATTGGATTTTTCAGACAGAGTTGCACAAAGTAATCAGCCTCACTTTCTTCCAAAGATACTGAAGTCCAGTGACAGGCCAAAAGTTAAGACAATTTGCAATTACCCAGGATGCAATGGATGACCTTGGCCTCTTCAATATCTGATCATGCTCTAAATACTTCACAGAGCCTGCTTTGGCCACCTTCATATCCACTGGAACAAATTTTTCACATTTGTCCATTCTGCTAGAGGAAGTCTTCACATGCTTAGAGTAGTCATCCCTGTAACTCACCAATGGGTTTCAGACTTCTTAATTACCTTCAACTCAGTTTAACTTGTCTTCTGAGACCATTTACCTGGTTGTGGACTGCACATGTTACAACTTCTTGGAGCCACAGCTGAGAGTTGGGTGAAAGATGGACACCAAAGTGAATGAGCAGCCCTGAAAAGGGCTCAGCAAGCCCTTGAACTAGAAGGGCTAATTTCAAATACAAAGTGACTGATCACTGAAATGCATGTACAGAATGATGTAGCAAGGCCACATTTTAGAGGCAGAATAAGCTCTCTCAAACCTAGATTCTGATAATCCTGTCTTATCAGCTGGAAATTTATACCTATACCTTGGTAATTTGTTTATATTAAATGTAATGGTTGTCTATTCACCTCTAATAGTATCAGCTAAAGGGCAATTCTTTGGGGTTCATGTGACTGATGTTTAACAGAGAAGATATCTTCCCAAACCTTTAGACCTATTATCTCTAAATGGGTTAGTTTTTGAGCAATAAACTGCCTAGGTCCCCCATGAAAAGTCTGTATGCTTCAGTAGGCAGGGCCTGGGTTTCAATTTCAACATTTATATTTAAAATACTAATGACTATCTGATGAAGTCTATTTAAGAAAAGCCATCTTGGAATGATACTTCAACATAGGGTATAAGGCTGTTATCTCAAGTTGTTTGATAAGTTACAAATGAATGCTTATATGAGATACTGAATCAAATTTGGGTGATAGATAAAGAGAAAGAAAGAAATATATGAGATATTATGGATATTTTAGATATAACACATGTGATCTATAGATGTAGATGAGAGAAAGAGAGACAAAGAGACAGAGAAAGAAACTATATTGATTTATATGACTTGGTTTCTTTGTCAGTTGTTCCTCTGAAAGTCTGAATACCACTCATCTGAAGACTCCCTATCCTAAAAGGATGGAAAAGGTGAATTGGTGAGCAGAACAAAATCTAATCTAGGAAAGAATGTACTGATTTCAATCTTTTTTCTGTTAAGTTCTCCATTTTACTGAAACATAATAAAATCTGCTCATCAGTGAGAAAGTCTACTTGCTGAGGCCAATGCTTTTGCTGGAGGCATTCATTGCATTTTTGTTTGGCTGCTGCTGAGCAATAAATTGAACACTCAGAACAGTTAGTCCTGGGCTGTTTTACTAGTTACTATAGCTATAGCTATAGTCTTAACCAAGACTCACTATTATTATATAGAAAGTAGTGGCTGGCATATGAACCCTATAGTCAGTATCAGTGTTTGTGTATTTTTCTTTGCTAAGAGGCTTCCTTTTAAGTGATGTTGGGGGAAAGAAGTTTCCTCTGAAGCAAAGAGCCATGTAACATTAATTGTGAATTCCTACTAAGATTATGTTAACAGTATAACAGGGTGAGACCACCACTACAGAGTTTCATAGCTCTCAAAAAGATTTTTCTGAACAAGGTATATATGCTCCAAGCATCTAGAATTGCCAGGTGCCCAGAAAAGGGTAAGTGATAAAAGCCAAAAGGGAAATATTACACTTCGAGGAAAGAAAGTATATCAGGTGTTCTCTCCATTGTAAAAAGAAACCTGTTTTATGAATGGTCATCCCAGTTTGACAGTTGCTGATTTCAAAGGAATCCATGACCTAGAAAGCTAGACAAATTCTGTGAAACTCAACAAGCAGAGAAAGATACCGAAAGATGGTGCTTGAACAAATCTTCCTTTTTCATGCTTTTGAATCCAAAATCAATTTTTCCAATTTTAGATCCCTTGTCAAGGGACTTACAGGTGAGGCCAAACAAAATGAAGGTAAGATCTTCAGACTTTCTTGGTAGTCCAAGTCAAATTCATATAGTTTAGACTATATTCTGAGAGAAGAGGACTCTTTTCACCCAATTATACTTTGTGCTTTTGAGATCATTAAGTAGAGGTGGTAAACAAAAAATAGGAGTATATATTATTCTAGGGGAGAAAAGTGAAATGAAATCTCATTCTGAAAGGTCTTGGTCAGGATAAAATTTCTGAGTACTCTCGGAGGAACTGATGAATAGCCTTAAGCTCAAATTGCCAAGAGTTGAAAAAAAAGTAAAGAGAATAAGTAAATAATAAAAAGGCACAAAGAAAAAGACACTTTATGGGCATAGCTATAGATGCAGTTGGGTCAGTCTTATGACATTAGGCAAGAAAAAAAATATCAGCAACAACGAAAGTATAAAATATGTGCATAAAAGTATAAAAAAAATATAAAATATGTACTATATTTGCTTTCATAGATGTTGATTTGATTCCTCTCATTTTCTATTCTTCCTTTCTCTTCCATTTATCTTAATGCCATCTTGAGGATTTTAATACAATATTATGGTTTACAAGAATGTTGAACTTTAAAAATCTAGCCTGTGTGAACTCTGAATTGCTCTTATAAGCAGTTGTATCTGCTTTATGAAAAGGAATTCTTTTCTGAGTCCTGGGGTACACCAGCCAATGGGAATTTTGTGTGTGTGTGTCTGTGCGTGTGCGTGTGCATGCATGCATGCATGCATGCATGCACACACACAAACAGTTACACAATCCTCAATAGCTTGTATAAATGATTTCTTCGTAGAGACAGACTCAAAGAATGACTGGAGAGGTGGGCTTATATTCTGGGGAGACATAGTCAGAATTTGTTTACCTTTGAAATGTTTTGCAGACCACTGAGGTAGGATTCAATTTTGATTTCTTTAAAAGGAAAAGAGTGTGCATCATCATCTATGTTCTGTGCAAAGACAGGACTAAATGTGAGAGGGGACCATGCTCTTGTCTTGATCCTTACTACCTGAACCTACAGAAAAGCACAGGAAAGTATCTTGGAGAAGGCATAGTTATCTATTTTGTAGCAGAGTGTTTGCACATGAGTCACAAAGGCAAAAATGTCAATGTCAAGAATCCAAGTGTTTTGAAAGTCAGATGGGGACAGAATACACTCATTGCTGTCATCACTATTTTCATTATTAGAAGGCTTGATGTCCTGTTTGTTTTTCATTCTGATATAAATTCCTGGGAAAGATAATTGACCCATCCATGATCTGCTTCTGTTTTAAAGGTTTCACTAAGAAACTGATATCAACAAGCATCTCAAAATTAGCACATAACACATGGATATGATGACTATCTTTCAAATTATCTTCTTCCTCTAGAATAGCCTGGATTACTATGGAAACAAATCCCTGTAGAGATTAATGTTCAACTCATCATCCTTCCATTCTGAGAAATTACTCTGGAAGTAAGTGAAGGAGAATTGCTGACTCACCTCTCTTATGTCCCAGTCCCAGACTGCATAAGGATTTTTGTGCTTTATTCTTCCATCCTATTAATGAATGTATCTATCTTTTGGCAATATAGCATGATAGCAAGGTGAGTACCATCATTAAAATGAGCTCCAGGCTACACATGATTCTTGATTTCTGACTATTTGTTGGACTATCAGTAGCACCTTGTAAGACAGAAGGAGTCTTTGCAGGTATTCAGTAAGCTTATTAGGATCTTCACAGATTCATAGGGAACAAGAGTGACATATGGAACCTGAATTGGCCTACTCCTCAAGAAGTTCAGATCCATGTTCTCTTTGTAAAGTTAAGCCACAGAGTGGGAAGTTTTGAATTTCTCAGCTCCCCCATGAAAAAGTACATAATAAAATAATCTCCACCTTCATGGTGGAATGTCAGAGTACCAACAGGCTATTTTCTTGAATGCTAATGTCCTCAGCTCTAGTGATTTGGAGGCTCATGATGAACCTCATAAGGGTGGGAGTCAAGTGGAGTCAAGTGGGCTCCAAAAGGCCAGGGAATTCAAGCAGATCCTAACACAGACACATTTTATAGGTGGTACAAGCTACCTGGTCTCAAACACAAATATCTAAAATGATTACAGCGGAAAATTTAGCCTCTTTTTCCCCAACCCCCTATCAGTTTCAGTTGGTGACTCTTAAAACTGCCTCGTGAATTTGGATAACAAATCCCTTTTTGCTGAATGTTATTGCCAGAATCAATAAATACTATCTCAGCTACTAGTAAAACTGCTTAAGCTTCTTTGAACATTCTTGATGTTTGGTTCCAGGGTTTGGAGTCTGTTTGCTTTTTTTCCCCCTCAGAAAACATAAATATTCTAAAGCAGGCCCTTGGACACTTGCCCATTAACTTTACTGTCTCTTCTGAGTTTTCCCTAAAAGAAGAAGGGTCCTTTTTTTCAGAAGATTCCTATCGTGGAACTATTGTATTTGTCTCTAATGAGAAATCTAGTCTTGATCAATAACCACAGGGATAGCATCTGTGTACAATCCAGGGGATCTAGTCTTTATTTTATTTATGATGCTCCTCTGTATGACTCACCTTACCCACAGGGAACTATTTCTTTCAGGAACAGAGAACCCAGATTCAGCGTCACTTGCCATTAAGGTATTTAATATCCAACATAAAGAATTTTTCCTCAGTTTCCTCCTCCTATGAGTTCTGTGTGTCAAATGTATGCCTGTTCCTCATCCTTTTGCTGAGGGGCCTGCTTTGCTCAATAAGGCTGAACTCTTTCCCCTTCCCTTTCACACTCATTCTTTGTTCAACATAGCCTTTTAGGGGCAAAGGAATAGAAGTTTGTAGCTTTAGGGTCCATTAACACTGAGTCAAAAGACTTGGGTTCAAATACGAGCCGGTCCTCTTACTGCCTATGTGCCTTGACCATCACATAACATCTGTGGGCCTCAGTTTTCTCATTTGTAAAATGTAGGAGTTAAACTTATTTACCTTAAAGATCCCTTTCAGCTCTAAACCTGTGAGCCTATGAGCACAGAACCTCCTGCTAGGATGCTGTATAGGGCAGCTAGGTGGCACAGTGGACAGAACGTTGGGCATGGACTCAGAGAGACTTCTCTGCCTGAGTTCAACTCTAGCTTTAGGAACTGACTAGCTGTATCATCCTGAGCAAGTCACTTAACCTTGTTTGCCTCAGTTTCCTCATCTGTAAAATGAGCTGGAGAAGGAGATGGCAAACCACTCCAGTATCTTTGCCAAGAAAACCCCAGATTGGGTCATGAAAAGTCAAACAAGTGAAAAAATGACTAACCAATAGCAACAAGGATTATGGATGGCTCTAAATCTCCATCATTCTCCATTCATATGCCAGGTCACTGCATTTTTAAAAGTTTCTTTTCTTGTTCCTCTGTCTTTTGTTTGCATTTTCTCTCTACCCTACTAGCCACTTCAAAGGCAAGGTTAAAATGACAGAATTAATTGTATTTTGTTCTCAGATAAAGTCTGAAATTCCTCAGAACTAAAAAAAAAAAAAGGAGGGAAAGGGGGGCATATACATTCCATCCACAGCTCTTTCTTTACTCCTGGTCCCATTTCATTTTCTAAAAACTCTGAAAGATTTAGAAACTATTTTGTATGGAACTTAGTCACTGACATATTCTGGACTGTGTAATCCCTAGTGAGTAATTTTCTTCCTGAAAGAGTAAGCATACTAATTTCTAATGGTTGTTTAATGACCAAATAGAATTTGGTTAATGAGGCAATTGAGATTTGATGAAGGTGCACATTGAGAGGGTAGGGCCAGTGGCACATTATTTTTTTACCATGAAATTCAGACGAACTTCTGGCTTCTGCCACTTACAAGCATATAAAGTTACAAGTTATAAAGATAATTTCAGGGCATTTATAACTATATTAAAATGAAACCTTCAAAGTCATATCAAACTTCCATAATTTCTGAAAAGGATCAACCTATAAGTCTGGGTTTTACTCTCCTAAAACACTACACATTGGAGCCTGCTATGTTATGTACAGTTCCTGTTCTTCTCTAGAAGAGAAAGAAGCAATGAAGCAGAGACAAGAAACAGTTATTAGGTCCTATAGTTCATCTTTACACCTGTGTTTCTGAGACATATTGTTGCCTTTTCCCCAGTCTGATTTTTCATGACAATTGGTGGTGCGGTGGATATTGCTCTGGATCTGGAGTCAGGAGAACTTGATGTTTAATCCAACCTCATACACTAGCTGTGTAACCATGGGTAATTCATTTAATCTCTGTTTGGCTCAGTTTCCTCAACTGTAAAATTCAGATAATAAGGGCATCTATCTAACAAGGTTGTTCTGAGGATTAAACAGTATAATATTTGTAAGGGACACAAGTACCTGTGCCTGGTACATAATAAATGCTATTATCAATGTTTTTTCTCTCCTCTTTCTCTTTTAGTGGTATCAACTAACAACCCTCCCATCATATCCCTATAGCATAATGTCGCCAAAATAATTTTTCCAATTTTGCCTTTTTCAGTTTTTAAAAAGGAAAGTGCTTGCTTTTCTCTCTTCTAGGAAAAATATAACTCTAGACTACTAGTCAAATGAATGAATGAATAAACATCTACACACAAACTGACTATTTGCTTTTGCAGTTATTTATGTCTAATATTGAAAAGTTGCTGCTGGTTTCATAAGGACTAGGGTACTGCACCTACCTCCTTCTCCACTGAGAGACCTTTATATTCTGGACTTAAAGGTTTGGATTAAATTCTGCTCTGTGGTAGCCTCACTTCTAGTGAGATAGAAATTAGGGTCTTTTTTCTCATACTCATCAACTCATTAGACCTCCAGCTCAGTTCCCTGGTGGGGAATTTTAATTATGTCTTAGATTAAGGTTTCATATGCAGAGTTTACCCAAAAGTTGGGAATATAAAGCAAGTATAGCACATATACTTATTTTCTAACCACAAAAAGAATGTTAAACACAGAACATGAAAAAGCACACATTTCACAAGAAAACAACTTTAAAACAGTATTCAGAAATTTCATTTCTAACTATTGTTACAGTCTTTGGGAAGCTGATACTTAAACCTCATCAAAACATAAATTAGTTTGAAGGTACATTGCTTAAGCATTTTTAAATTTTACCTTTGGACAATTCACTGTCCAAACAACTCATTGAGAAAAATTAATATTGTACTGCTATATTAATAACTATTTTTTTTATTTGTGATCCATCCTTTCCCTCATATTCTTATGAAGACCCCACTCCTGAAAAGGTCAGTCAGAATTTCTAGGAGCCAAGATGGTGGGATAAGCAGTAAATCACTCTTACTGTCCCTTAATGACTTCTAAAAATAATAGTGCCCCAGGAAAAATCCTGGAATAGCAGAGAGAGCAGGAAGACAAGGAGAAGCAGTCTTTTAGCCTGGGAAATTTGGAGAATCACCAAGAAAGGTCCAATTCGCTAGGGTAAAAAGAGGAGTGCAGTCCAGGACAAGAGGCATCCCAGCAAGCCAGCAACAAGCCCTCAGCAAACCAGTGGGAGATCCTGAGCCCCAGGGTGGTGGAGCAGGCAAAAGCCAACACCAAGACCTCCCACATGCCTTAGCATAGCCAGGAGAAATAGCAGATTCCAGCTCAGAGAACCATCACATGGGCAGGTGCAGCCCCAAGCAGGCAGGGGTCCTCCAGAAGCTGAACCTCCCCATGCTTCAGCACAGCCCTGCATGGGCAGCTATCTTCCAGCAGTCAAACTCCCCCACCCCATGCCTCAGCACAGCTCTTTAAGAAGATAGTCATCCTCTAGAAGCCAGACCTCCCCATGTTTCAGTGTAGCCACAGGGAAATGCAAAAAAAACCCATCTGTCCTTGCATATGCCAGATACCACCATTAGGATCCCAACTGCTAGACCTCTACAGACTCCAGCTATCAGCACCTGAAGCCCCAGCACAGAAAGCCAGTGACTAGGCCCCTGGTCACTGAGGTAGTTCCCCCTGTGATCTAGTAGGAAAGTTCAACTTTAAAAGCTAGAAAATAGGCAGACAAAATGAGCAAAAAGCAGAAAAAAACACTAACCATAGTGAATTATTATGATGATAGGGAAGATCAAAACACAAACTCAGAGGACAACATTATCAGGATACCTGTATCTGAAACTTCAAAGGGAAATATGAATTTGTTCCAACCCCAAAAAGCCTTCTTTGAAGAGCTCAAGAAAGATTTTAAAGTCAAATAAGAGAGCTACAAGAAAAATCAGGAGAGGAAACTAGAGGTATGCAAGAAAGAATCAATAGCTTGGAAAAGAAAGGATAAAAATTGACTGAAGGAAATAAATCCTTAAAAATGCAATTGGCCAGATGGAAAAGGAGGTACAAAATTTCAATGAGGAGAACTCAAAAAGTAGAATTGTCCAAATGGAAAAGGAGGTACAAAAGGTAACTGAAGAAAACAATTACTTAAAAACTAGAAATAAGCAAGTAGAAGCTAATGACTCTATGAGACAACAAGAATCAGCTAAACAAAATGAAAAGATTGAAAAAATAGAAGAAAATCTAAAATACCTCATTGGAAAAACAAATGACCTGGAAAATAGATGCAGAAGAGATAACTTAAGAATTATTGCTCTACCTGAAATTCATGATGAAAAAAAAAAATCCTGGGCAGCATCTTTCCAGAAATTATTTTTAAAAAACTGCCCTGAGGTCTTAGAACCAGCAGGTAAAATACTCATTGAAGTAATCCACAAATCACCTCCTGAAAGAGATGTCAAAAATAAATGCCAAGGAATATTGTAGGCAAATTCCAGAATTATCAGGTCAAGAGGAAAATACTTCAAGCAGCCAGACAAAAAGAATTTAAACATCATGGAAACACATTCAGGATTATGGAGGACATAGCAGCTTCTACATTTTTTAAAATTATTATTAGTATTATTACTATTATTTTAATATAAATTTATTTATTTTTAGTTTTCAATATTCACTTCCACAAATTTTTGAGTTTCAAATTTTCACCCCATCTCCCCCCTCCCCCCACCCCAATATGGCATGCATTCTGAATATCCCTTCCCCTAGTCTGTCCTCTCTTCTATCTCTCCCCCCTTCTCTTATCCCCTTCCCCTTCTATTTTCCTGTAGGGCAGGATAGATTTCTATATCCCATCTCCTGTATTTCTTATTTCCCAGTAGCATGTGAAAACATTTTTTTAAAAATGTTTTTAAAACTTTAGGTTTCAAATTTTCTCCTTCCTCCCTCCACCCACCCTCATTGAAAAGGCAAACTCAATATAGGTTATATATGTGCAGTTATGCAAAACACTTCCATAGTAGACATGTTGTGAAAAACTACCTCTATTTCCCTTAATCCTATCCTGCCCTCCCATTTATTCTATTCTTTCTTTTGACCCTGTCCCTCCTCAGAAGTATTTCTTCTGATTACCCCTTTCCCAATCTGCCCTCCTCTCTATCATCCCCTGCTCTCTTGTCCCCTTCTCCCCCTATTTTCCTGTAGGGTAAGACAGATTTCCATACCCAATTGAATGTGTATGTTATTCCCTCCTTAAGCCAAATCCTATGAGAATAAGATTCACTCATTCCCTCTCACCTTCCCCTGTTTCCCCTCCACTGTAAGAGACTTTCTTTTCTGTTTTTTTTTGTGAGATAATTTACCCATTCTACCTCTCCCTTTCTTCTTCTCCGAGTATAATCCTCTCTCATCCCTTAATTTTATTCTCCAGATATGACCCCTTAATCTTCAACTCACCCTGTGCCCTCTATCTATCTATCTATCTATCTATCTATCTATCTATCTATCTATCTATCTATCTATACATACATATAATTTTTTCCTCCAACTACCCTAATACTGACAAAGGTCTCATGAGTTATAAATATCATCTTTCCATGCAGGAATGTAAACAGTTCAATCTTAATAAGTCTCTTATGATTTCTCTTTCCTGTTTACCTCTTCATGTTCCACTTGAGTCCTGTATTTGAAAGTCAAATTTTCTATTCAGCTCTGGTCTTTTCATCAGGAATGCTTGAAAGTCCTCTATTTCACTGAATGACCATTTTTTCCCCTGAAGGATTATACTCAGTTTTGCTGGGTAGGTGATTCTTGGTTGTAATCCTATCTCCTTTGCCCTCCAGAATATTATATTCCATGCCCTGCGGTCCTTTAATGTAGAAGCTGCTAAATCTTGTGTTATCCTGATTGTGTTTCCACAGTACTTGAATTGTTTCTTTCTGGCAGCTTGTAATATTTTCTCCTTGACCTGGGAACTCTGGAATTTGGCTACAATATTCCTAGGAGTTTTCCTTTGGGGATCTCTTTCAGGAGGAGATCTGTGGATTCTTTCAATTTCTATTTTGCCCTCTGGTTCTAATATATCAGGGCAGTTTTCCTTGATAATTTCTTGAAAGATGATGTCTAGGCTCTTTTTTTGATCATGGCTTTCAGATAGTCCAATAATTTTTAAATTCTCTCTCCTGGATCTATTTTCCAGGTCAGTTGTTTTTCCAATGAGATATTTCACATTGTTTTCTAATTTTTCATTCTTTTGGATTTGTTTTACAGTGTCTTGATTTCTCATAAAGTCACTAGCTTCCAATTGCTCTATTCTAATTTTTAAGGAAGTATTTTCTTCAGTAATCTTTTGGACTTCCTTTTCCATTTGGCCAATTTTTCTTTTTAGGGCATTTTCTCCTCATTGGCTTTTTGGACCTCTTTTGCCATTTGGGTTAGGCTATTTTTTAAGGTGTTATTTTCTTCAGTATTTTTTTAGGTCTCCTTTAGCAAGCTGTTGACTTGTTTTTCATGATTTTCTTGCATCACTCTCATTTCTCTTCCCAGTTTTTCCTCTACTTCTTACTTGCTTCTCAAAATCCCTTTTGAGCTCTTCCAAGGCCTGGGACTGATTCATATTTTTCTTGGAGGCTTTGGATGTAGGAGCTTTGACTTTGTTGTCTTCTTCTGGTTAGTTATTTTGATCTTCTTTTTCACCAAAGTAAGATAATATATTCTGACTCTTTTTGAGCTTCTTGCTCGTTATCCTGGACAATTACCTGAGTTTTAAACTCTTTGTTAAGATAAGAGTCTGCTTCCAATGTGGAGAGTGTACTGTCCCAAGCTTCAGGGGTTTGTACAGCTGTTTTCAGCGATACTCGTAGGGACCTGTAAATTTTCAGTTCTTCCAAGGTGGTATGATAAGGGGTGAGGTGTTTACTCCTTTCCTGGCCTGTGACCACAAGTACTCCTTTCTGTCCTGTAACTGTGATGAGGGGCTCCTCTCCACAGCCACTACAAGCTCCACTATGCCAGCGCTTCTCCTCACCCCAGCATCACCCCTAGAACTGTGACCCAGATCCAAACACGGGCAAAGCAAGAGATTCCTGCCTCAGCACTGGCAAAGAGAACCCTGCAATCCCTCTCTGACCAGCCACTGGATTCCCCCTCAGTCTGTGGGCTGGAAGCTTGGGAAGCAGCTGCCCACCCCCAGCACAGCGCTCTTGGGGAATGAAGCTGAGACCCCGCCTTCCTCTCTCAGCACCGACAGAAACAGACTTTTCCCACTGACCTTCTAAGTTGTCTTTGGCATTTGTGGATTGAGGAGTCTGTAAACCTCCACAGCTGCCTGAGATTCAGTCCTCTGAAGCCTGCGCCAGGTTTGCTGAGGCCTGTGCCCACCATGCTGCGCTGCACTCCCAGCCCGGCGTGATACACCTTTCTGATCAATCATCCTGGTTGTCTTGGGCTGGAAATTTGTTTCACTCTGTCTTTTTGTGTGATCTGCTGCTTCAGAATTTGTGTCGAGCCATTTTTTATGAGTATTTGGAGGGGTTTGGAGGAGAGCTCAAGCAAGTTACTGCTTTCACTCTGCCATCTTGGCTCCACCCCCTAGCAGCTTCTACATTAAAGGATCAGATGGCTTTGAATATAATATTCCATAAGGCAAAGGAGCTTGGATTACAATCAAGCATCAACTACCCAGAGAAATTGAGCATAATCTTTCAGGGGAGGAAGTGGATGTTCAATGAAATAGGGGACTTCCAAACCTTCCTGATGAGAAGAACAGAGCTCAATAAAAAATTTGATCTTCAAATAAAGGACTCAAGAGAAGCATTGAAAAGGTGAACAGGAGAGAGAGAAAAAAAACCACGTTATTCAATAAGGGTAAACTGCTTACATTCCTAGTTAAGAAGCTGATACTTATAACTCTTGAGAACTGCACCTTTATTACGACATTTAGAAGGGGTACACATAGACAAAGGGTGTGGGTGTAAGTTGACTTTGATGTGATGATAAAAAAATTAATTAAGGAGTAAAAAAAATGGATTGTATTGGGAGAAGAGGAAAGGAGGAGACAGAAGAGGGTAAACTGCATCACGTGAAGTGGTGCAAAGACCTGTTAAAGTGCAGGGAAAGAAGGGAGATAGGTGAGCATTATTTGAACCTTACTCTTACCATATTTGGCTCAAAAAGGGAATAACATGCAAAATCACTTAGGTATAGAAATCTATCTTACCCTATAGGAAGTAGGAGGGATAAGGAAAAAAAGGAAGTGGGTAGATAGAAGGGAGGGCAGAAGGGAAGGAAGAAATAGTAGGGAAAAGAAAAAGGAAAAAGCAAGGGGGTTGATAAAAGGGAGGGCAGTTTCAGGGAGGTGGTGGTCAGAAGCAAAACACCAGTGAGGTGTGAAAAAAAGAAAGGAGAGCACAAAGCATACATGGGGGGGGGGAGATAGGATGAAGAGAATGACACAGTTAGAAATCATGAATGTTAATGGTATGAGCTCTCCCACAAAATAGAAGTGGATATCAGAGTGAATTAAAAAACATGATCCTGCAATATGTTGTTTACAAGAAACACATTTGAAGCAGAGAGATACAAACAGAATGAAGGTAAAAGGCTGGAGCAGAATATATTTTGCTTCAGCTGAAGTTAAAAAAAAAAAACGGGGGTTGCAATCTCAGACAAAGCAAAAGCAAAAATAGATCTAATTAAAAGAGATAAAGAAGGAACATCCTGCTAAAAGGTACCACAGACAATGAAGTAATATCAGTACTAAAGACATATGCATCAAATGGTATAGCATCCAAATTCTTAGAGAAGAAGTTAAGTGAGCTACAGGAAGAAATAGACAGCAAAAGTATACTAGTTGGGTACTTCATCCTCAGTGTGTGTGTGTGTGTGTGTGTGTGTGTGTGTGTGTGTGTGTGTGTGTGTATGTGTGTGTGTGTTTAGTATGTATTTTTAAAGGAGAACAAATATACATTTTATAGATGTACATAATTATTTTTAATTATGTCTCAAATTCAAACTTTTGGGTATAAACTTATGACTAAGAATGAAAATATTCACCAGGTTACAGGAGAGAATAATATACACACTCAATTGGTATAGAAATTCATCTTACACCACAATAAAGTAGGGGGGAAGGGGATAAGGGCAGGGAGAATAGACAAGAGAGCAGATTGGGTGAGGGGGTAATCAGAAGCAAATTATTTTGAGAAAAGACTGTATCAAAGAAGAAAATAGAATAAATGGGGGGTGGGATAGGATGGAGGGGAAGTATAGTCAGTCCTTTACAACCTATTATGGAAGTGTTTTGCATGATTATACATGTATAACCTTTATCAAATTGTTTTCCCTCTTAATTAGAGTGGATAAGGAGTGAGTAAGGAAGAGGATTTTGGAACAAAGTTTTAAAAATGAATGTTGGAAATTGTTTTTGCATGCAGCTGGGAAATAAGATAGATAGGCAATGAGGTATAGAAATCTATCTTACCTTACAGGAAAATAGAAGGGAAAGTGGATAAGAGAAGGGGAGAGTGATAGAAGGGAAAGCAGACTGGGCGAAGGGGTAATCAGAATGCATGTCTTCATAGGGTGGGGGAGGGGAGAGATGTGGAGAAAATTTGGAACTCAACATCTTGTGGAAATGAATGTTAAAAACTAAAAATAAATAAATTTTAAAAAGGAAAAAATTCATTTTTTTCTGTGCAAAATTTTAAATGTACAGCACTTACTATTATAGGGAAAATGAAAGAATACATATCAGCTTTAAAGATTAAAAAAAGAGCAGCAAATCTCAACAACACACTAAATAGGACTAAGCATAATTCTGACATCCCTCCAGAAATACACACAGTGCTTGACCCTAAAACAAGATCCAAAATCAGGAAGTAATCATAGGAGAATGATTTAAAAAATAATAATAAATGTGATCCCACCATTAAGAGCTATTATGATGACAAAGGCACTCAAAACATAAACCCAGAAGAAAAGAATGACTTCAAAATATCTACAAAGTCTCCCTGAAAAGAGAAAAGTGAGGTATATCAACTAGAATTTCTGGGAAAAAGATGAAATAAGAGATACAGTGTTTAAAATAAGACCAAAAATTGACTTTATAGATAAAATGAGATTACTAAAAGAAACTATGAGAAAAGAAATCAGAACACAGAGTTGGAGGGGGAACTGGAAAAGAAAAAAAAATAGCTATGGAAGAAAGAACTGGAAGTAAAATTGATAGTTTGACAATAGTAGTACAAAACCTTATCAAATGAAAGAAACCTTGAAAATTGACATGGGCCAAGTAGAATTCAATGACTGTAAAAGAAAACAAAATGTGCTAAAAAAAAATAAAGTCAAAAGACAGGACAAAAAAATAGAAGAAAGTGTGTCAAATAAAAAAAAACTGACCTGGAAAACAGATCAAGGCAAGATAATTTAAGAACCATTGAACTATCTGAAAAAAAGTAATTTTTTAAAAAAGCCTACACAACATATTTTGAGAAACTATAAAAGAAAATGACTCACTTGTTTGCAACAAGATGGCAAAGTTAAAATAGAAAGTATCCACAAGTGTCTTCTAAAAAAAAATAAATAAATATATATACATATATATGTATATATGTATATATATATATATGTATGTATATATACACATAAAGACTCATAGGAATCATGTATGAAAAGTGTCAATTCATTTTAATAAAAGAGGTTCCAATTCAGATAAAAAGTACTACTAGCATCCAGAAAGAATTCGAGTGCCAAGGTTCATCAGTCATGATATTTATTATCTGCCACTATAAAGGAGTGGATAGCATGGAATACAATATTCCTAAAGGCAAAAGATATAGACTTAAACCTACCCAGAAAAAATATGTATAATCCTACACAGAGGGAAAATAGTCCAAGAAGACTTCAAAGAATTCTAGATGAAAAGGACAGTCAAATAGAAACTTTGAAATTTAAAAACAAGTCAAGAAAAACACAAGCTAATTGTAGGGACTTAACAAGAATGTATTGTTCATATTCTAATATGGGAAAGACATGCATGTATCCTCAGAAACTTATTATCAGAAAAAATAAAGGGTATTTAATAAGACAGGACATGGGTAGATAGATAGATAGATAGATAGATAGATAGATAGATAGATAGATAGATAGATAGATAGATAGATAGATGTGTGTGTTGACATATCTATATATAAATGAAGGAAAGGGGGAGAAAAACAATATACTAGAGAGGAGAAGGTAGAGTGAAGGAGAGGAAAATTATCTTGCATATTTTGAGTGTGTGAGACATACACACAAATGTGGAGAAAGACAGGTGAGTGACACTTGAACCTCACTTTCATCACACACACAACTGAGTGAAGAAATATATTTCATTCAACATGGAAACAGGAGGGAAAATCAAGAAAGGAGAGTGAAAAGATAATAGATAAAGTGAGGGATTAAGTCTCAGCAAAATAAACTAACCACAGAGGGATTGGAAAGGAAGGAGAGAAAGGATAATAACCATTAATTGGTCTCTGGGTGAGAAAAAGAGAAGAAAATCTGGGAAGTAGAAGTAAATTGCATCAAAAACTATGGAACTAATGCTGAACATACTTCTACTTCCTCATCATCCTCTGTCTTATTGACAAAGTGAGGTTTAAAAACTTCAACACAATGACCAACTATAATTCTAGAAGATTCATGATAAAACATACAACCACTAACTGATACAGAGGTGATGGGCTCATGATTTAGCACAATAAATATAAATATATATATATATATATATATATATATATATATATATATACACATATATATATATATATATTTAATATATATAAGGCAATGTTTCAAATTTTTGAGAATAAAAGTCATTCCCCAATTGATTAATGTCCAAAGGAAGTCATTAGACAGTTTCCAAAGAAAGAAATTAAAATATGACCATATTTTTTAAATAGTCCAAAATAGGAATAATCAGATAAATGCAAGTTAAAGCAACTCTGGGGTTCCACTTTACATTCTTAAGACCGGCAAAGTTGACAAAAAAGAAAAATGATAAATATTTGGAAAAGCTGCAGGAAAAAAGGAAAAGTAAAATGCTATTTGTAGAGCTATGAGTTAGTCATGCCATTCTGGAAAGCAATTGGGAACTATGCCCAAAAAGTTACTAAACTCTGAGTGTCCTCTGACACAGAAATACTACTACTACTACTACTACTACTACTACTACTACTACTACTACTACTACTATACCCCTACATTCCAAAGAAATAAAAGAAAGAGGAAAGGAATGTTTATGTGCAAAAAATATTTATAGAAGCTCTTTTTTTGTAGTGTCAAATATCTAGTAACTAAGGGGGTACCCATCAATTGTTGAATGGCTGAACAGTTTATGTTATATTAATAGAATGGAAGATCATTGTGTAGCAAGAAATGATAAGATTCATAGTTTCAGAGAAACCTGGGAACACTTGAAAGAACTGATGCAGAGTAAAATGAATAGAATCAGAGGAAAACTTACTTAAAATAACAAAAACATTGTTAAGAAAGCAATTTTGAATGATTTAAGGACTCTAATCAATGAAATAGCCAGCCATCATTATAAAAGAACAATAATAAAGCATGCTAACCACTTCCTGACAGAATGGTGATGGACAGAACAAGTAGAACAAGAAATTCATTTTTACATGGCCAATGTAGGCAACTGTTTTGCTTCACTAGACATATTACCTATAATATTTTTTCAGAAGTGGAGGAAGGTTGAGAGAGAAAATAAATGCTTATTATATGAAAAATTTCATAACATAACAAGAAAAAAAATAACCTCAAGTAATACAGTTCTAGATGCCATGTTATGAAAGAGATTATGAGGAACCTAAGGGAAAAGTTTCCAGGAAGAATTTGCCAGTAGGAAGAAGGTCCAAAGGAGTGGAATCAGGAGGCAGCTAGGGCATGCTAGCTAAGTCTAAAGCATCAAGGATAAAGATGTCAGGTTTGGAATCCTTCCACAAAATACAAAGACTGAGAGCAGGACATGATGAGGCTTTGTGCCTAGCATGACTAGACTTTGAAGGTAATGAGTTCCTCTCCACTAGATCTCTCCATGTTTAGCTTAGATGACTACCTGTCAGGGACATTATGACAAAGATTGCCTATCATATATGTGTTTGAATAAAAGTAGGTAGTGTATGAGATATTTTAGAATCCTGAGATTATGCTTAAATAATAATGTCTCAAATAATAGTATTTTGCTTGTCTCATATGCCTATCCTGCTTTACATTTGTAATAACACTAGCAAATTTAATCAACAGCATGTTTACATTTTCCTTTAGTCATCTAGGAATAGCTAATTTACCCTCTCTTACCTGCCCCAATCCCAGTTAATCTCCCTTTCCTGTATTTAATTTTGTGTTCCTATTATTATGTTCCTATTCAGGCCAATATGAATGAAATTTAAGTCTGCCTTCTTTCTAACTGTTAATCAAACACCTATATCATACATCTTCATGGTATAACAGAAGATGGAAAAAACAGAGAAAAGAATTATGCCAAGTAAACCAGTATAAACTCTAGCAAACTGACCTAAAACTAGACAGTTTTATGAGCAAAGGAGTCACAAGCCAGTGTGATCTCTACTAATTGGTGACCTGAAACCAGATCCCAGCCCTGGCATTTCAGAAGTGAGAAACAGATCCATAGTCTATAGATCATGACACAGAAAGATAAGGACTAACCATAACTCTCACTTGGAACATTAAAAGCCACTTGAAGTAAGCAAGGTCTACCCAACACATCCAAGAGTGTAAGAAG
The DNA here is from genome assembly GCF_003287225.1 of Phascolarctos cinereus. Classification (NCBI taxonomy): domain Eukaryota; kingdom Metazoa; phylum Chordata; class Mammalia; order Diprotodontia; family Phascolarctidae; genus Phascolarctos; species Phascolarctos cinereus. The sequence goes on from NW_027555847.1 coordinate 241,827,665, forward strand.
TGAATGGAGCAAGGGAAAAATACCTATCCAAGAACCATGTCTATAGTACAAACAAATAGAAGAATAAGCTAAAAAAATTAAGAAATATTTTGTGTTGAGAGAAACCTAACAGACAAATCCAGAAACTGAGAATAATCTCACAACGACTACAAGGACAGCTTCATATGTGTGTGTGTGGGGGGGGGAATGGTTCAGTCAATAGTGCTTTCAAAAGTATGAAAGTACTTGCTTTTTACTGGAAGAAATGAAGCCAGACAGGATAGATAGATAGATGATAGATGAATAGATAGATAGGTGAGCAAATACATGAATGAATGAATGAATGGACAAGTGAATAAATAAATAAATAGAATAGATAAATAAATAAGTAAATAAAAACAAGTAAATAAGCAAGTACATAAATTAATGAATAAAATGGATAAATAAATAAATGGACAGATGAATAGATAGGTAAATAGATAAATGAATGAATATAAAAATGAATGAATAAATGGATAAAGTAGGTAAATGAATGAATGAAGAGAGAGAGAGAGAGAAATAAAATTAGAAATGAAATGAGAGTTTAGGGAATAAAACAAAAGGGGAAGAAAAAGCTTTGAAGAGAGGGTAGATATATTTATAAATAATGGATTCCCAATAAGTAGTAGAAGGCAGGTATAGCATAGGTAGCACAGTGGATAGAGCGCTGGACCTGGAGTCAGGATAACCTGAATTCAAATCCAGCCTCAGATACTTTTTAGCTTTGTAAGTCATTTATCTTTTACTTGCTTCAGTTTCTTTATCTGTAAAATTAAGATGATAATAGCATCAAATTTCCAGGATAATAGAGAGAATAAAATGAAATATTTAGGGTTTTTGCAAACCTTAAAGCAGTATATAATCTTAGTTATTGTTATTAGTAACAATTATTCCCTAACATATATGAGAGCAAATACAAGTCAGTAACTCCATGAAACAAGAAATATTAGAACAAAATCAAGAAGCTGAAAAAGTAGAAGAAATCGAAAGAAAACTACAAACACTCTTATTTTGAAACCTTAAAAAGCATAAGAAAAAATAATGGATTATTCCATAATGTGGTAAGCAGTATATATTTAAAACCAAGAACCAGCATGAAAAGTCAAAATGATATGAACTCTCAAAAGATGAATTTCAAACTAATAACTATAGGAAAGGATGCTCCATATAGCTAATAATAAAAAGAAATGTAAATCAACACTGAAATTTCAGCTTATACTGAAGAAATTGACAAAGGTAACAAAAGTATAGCATAGTGCATTGGCAGGGCTGTGGAAATATTGGCATATTAATGCAATGCAGATGGAGCTATGGATTGGCTCAACCGTTCTGGAAAACAATATGAAATTTATTATAATGTCCATACTTTTTCACTTAGATATACCTCAAGTTGGTGAAAGACAAAAAGAAAGGATTCATAAGCCCCAGAATATTTATAACCACATTTTTTCACAGTTTCTAATAACTGAAAATAGACACAACCACGTTTCTCATCTACTCAGTGTATTAGAGACAGGAGCCAAGCCCAGGTCATTTTCACTCCAAGAGTGAATAACTTCAAGTTATCTCTCATAAGAAAGATTTCAAGATGGAAGCAAAGATGATTTGTCCCTTGAGCAAGTTAGGGTTTTAGTCTGTACAGAGCAGATTTTATCCTCAGTGTCCAGATGAATCTAATGATGAATCCCAATTCCTATGCTAATAATCTATTGATTACATTGTCATACTAAGGCATAAATGACACCCTAGAAACCTGAGGGATATCATATGCCTTCTTTAGTCCTAATGTTGCAGCCAAGAAATGACTTAGACTTGGGTAAAATCTGATTCATTAAAGTACTAAAGGAAAATAAAGTGGGATAAGTGAAAATGCACAGAAACAAGGAAGGGGATTCTAGATATTTAATGTAACAGGAAACACAATTTAATCATTTCCAAAAAAATGCTGGCCTTCAAAGTCTTCAAATTTATTTTCTTTCAGTGTTACTTGTTTCATAAAAATATTGATATGAATCCCAAATCATAAAAGTATAAGTTGGTGTTTCTTGAGGGTATGGTGCCTCTACCATATATTGGTTCAATACCACAATTATTTAATTTTCAGTGTGAGCACTTAAATCAGTAAACAACAAAAATTAGGGTTTGATTTGTTGTTTTATTGATTGTCAAGAATTAAGAAATTTTTAGAGAAAATATTAATAACACAGATTAAACTTAAAAATTTGTCCCATATTTTCAGAGAGTTGGTGGTTAAATAATTACTAGTACACCACTGCCCCTTCTGATGATGAATTTACAGCATATGGCCTTTGTAACAGAGGAAATATATCAATGAATACAGCTCACTAGTAAGCAAAAGGAAGGAAAAATTCAATGTACAAAAAAAAATGTCCACACAAAGTAATATGCTAACATAATCCAGACTAGTAATTATTTTTTTTTTACATCTGTCCATAAGAAGTCCATTCAGCCCACTAACTTTTCATTAGACCTGACATGTTTTTTTTAATTTCTTACATAGTTGCACCTCCTTCTACTTCAACACATCTTGCAGTGTTATGAGATTTTGCCTCAAAAACTGATCATTAAGTTTTCTAATATTTCCAAGAAAATTGAACCAAAATAAATTAAATGTCCTTTTATTTCACTGACTTTCCTATTTTCTTCTAAAAGAAGGGTCTCTCTGAATATCTATTTTTTACAAGGCATAGTCAGTCAACAAGCATTTATTAAATGCCTACTTTGCACAAGCACTGGGGATCCAAATTAAAGCAAAAAAAAAGTAATCTAATCTCAAGAAGCTCATAAGAATGAAATAATCAATATGGTAGCTGTGAAAGTTGTAGACCAGTAATTTTAATACCAGAGAGGATAAGAGCAAAAATAAGATTCAACATGTCATGAAAAAATTAAAGAGGGACATGATTTTATCTAGGGAGGAATAATGCAGGGAAGATTTTATATGGGAGGCATTTTCTGACTCAGGCCTTGAAGGGGAAAGAGACAAAAGTAGACAAAGATGGTGATAGTAGTCTAAAAGGGATGACATATATACAGGAGGGTAAGCGTATTCAGGACAACAATGGAGAGGGAAGGAGAGTAGTTTTCTTTGCATGGAATATGGATTAAGTGTGAGATAAGACTGGTCATATAGGCTGGAAGATAAAGAGTTAAAACTATGAATGACAACATCAGAAGTTTGTGATGTGTGGTGGTTTTTTAAATTTATTTAATATACTGAAACATTTTGTTCTTACATCACAAATACTTTCCAACCAGATAACCCTCATCATGAACTACATTCTCTAAAATGAGATCCACTTGCAACACTGGTGGGTCTGTGTCACTGTGGAGGATAGAGTTGGCTGGTGAACAACCCTTTCTGCTTCCTCCTTCCTGTACTTAATCTCTTCATGTTTATTTTGTATGTTGGTATATATGTACTTGTCTCTCATTGAAATGTGAACTCCTTGAAAGAATGGATTGTATTAACCTCTAATCTAAATCTCTTTCTATTTTTCACAAGAATATGAGTATACACTCACTACTCACCTTTGCCTTTCCATCTTTGAGATGCAGCTCAGAAACTATCATCTCCATTAAGCCTTTACTGATTCTGCCATGTGCTGGTGTTCTCCCCTTGACTAATTTGTATTTAACTACCTTGTACTCATATGTTTATTCTCTTCATATTTTTATATGTTTACATACTTGCTTGCTGTCTCCCCCATTAGAATGTGGCCCTGTTGAGTAGGGGGGGTGTTTTTGATCTTTGGATACTTAACTGATAATTGATTGGACAAGTGCCTTGATGCCAGATCAATATTCCTAGCTTGTCACTCACTTTTTTATTCAACTTGCTATTGCCTAGAGCTGGGTAGGGAGCATATGGAGAAGTCAGAGAAGTCCCAATGAGATGAGAAATGAAAAGATGTCTGTGCTGAGACCCCTCTCAAATGGAGTTTTTGGAGTTCATGGCACCAGCCTCCAAATCAAAGGGCAGAAGGAAGGGGTGAGTTATGAGTACCAAGGCTGATTCAATCTTGCAGGAGAATATGGGTTTCCCAATGATGAACTTCCTGAAATACAGTGGAGAAATTAGAGAAGTCTCAAATATTTCATCCAGGTGGGAAATGCTTTTTTTATCCCATCTCTCTCCTGTTCACATATCTACAACAACTATTTGCCTATCACATCACACCTGAATTCCTCAGCTTCATCAAATCTTATTTCTGTTTTACAAATTAAATTCTCTACTTCTAGTAGGCTATTCTCTTCACTATACTTTTTACATTCCATGGACAGGTTTTCAAAGAACACTGCACAGTCTTATTTATGCATTTTAATTTTACTCAAAATGATCTTCTCCAGACCTAAACAGGACTGTATGAATTATGTTGAACATATATGGACCTTGTTAGCAGACATGCACTTCTAAGCTACTCTGTCCAGCTAGACCTATCTACCTACCTACCTCTTTCTCATAGAATCAAAGAATCATAATGTTAGAGCTGAAAGGAAACTTCTGGTTTTATGGTATTTGTTTTGTTAGTCTCCAAGTACTGCTTATGACTGAGATTACTGACAGTTACTATGGATTCTCTACTGTTCCATAGGGAAACAGTTCCTATTTATAATGCTATCCATCACAAATGAGTCTGACACTTCACAGATTTCACTTTCCTGAAATTTCCAGTCAGTACAGCTGAATCTTTTTGAAACAGAATAGGAAAAACCACTTTCTTAGGCTCACAGAAACTTGGATCACTTTAGAAGATTCAGCATTCTTGCTTACCTTTCCAAAATGTATTTCCCATGATCCCCAATATACCGAGTGAAAAGAAGCAGAAGAAATAATTCTTTCTTTTAACTTTTATTTCCAGACTCTCCACTTGCTACCATCAATAGGTGGCCACTTCTCCTGATTTTATTTCATTTTTAGAATCCAGTAAAAATTCTTTTAACCATTATATATTTGCCTCTAGGTCACTCACTTCTTTTCTCAGAGTTCAATAATACTTAGCTCACAATTTTCTTCTCCACCCTGCATTGATAACTTTGATGCTTTCTGGACCACCCTAATCTCTCATTCCATTAACTTCCTCAACTTCCATTACGAGGCTACACTTCACCTTATCTCCTAACCTGGATCTCACTCCATTACTGTGCTGAAATGTAAATTTAGAATGGCACATTTACTTCCTTGCACTCAGGATCATTCCCAAATTGACTTGAAAGGCCAATCACATAACAAGAACAGCAACAACAACAATAAATGGCTCCTCCTCCCCATGATGCTAACTTCACAGAAAAGGTTTTTGTTCTGCTTGCAGAGACAATGAAAGAGCTTTGTGCTATATGCCCTATTTTGGTTATGTGGGGTCAGGGAACATTTCTTTAAAGTCCTTCTCATAACTATGTGCCTGTGAACAAACTTCTTTCTGACCTAAAATGTTAAGCTTTCTATTTTTTAACTCAACAGACTGGCTTCCTAACCAGGAAATCCTAAACAGACTAATTGAGGAAAAGCCATGGGCTACTTCCTCCTTCACACCTCCTCTTAGTGTCAAATCCAGTATATGAGAATTTCCTTTTATATCTATATTTAGAGGGCTGGAAGAGCTTGCTGTCTACAAATGCTACATCCATCCAGGGTATTCCCTTTTTCGGTTGTTTTCCTTAGCAAAACAGTAATATCTATCTATCTATCTATCTATCTATCTATCTATCTATCTATCTATCTATCTATATGTTATACATGTATGTATGTATGTGTATGTGTGTGTGTGTGTGTATATATATATATATATATATATATATATATATATATATATATATATATATATATATATATATGTTATTTCTATTTAGCTGGTTGTTTCATATGGAGAGTCTTGTTTCATTTTTTGGGGTTTTGTTGTTGTTCTGTGCCAGCAGATTTCTAGAAGTGGATTTAATAACTTCTGTTAAATATCTATGAGGGGGTTTTCTGAATTATCCATGTTGTCTGTCCCTGAGATTGCATGTTTCTCTTTAAGACTTAAGACTCTGAAATCTCTCAGAGTAATTGGTTGTCTATTGTTGTCTCTGTTTTTTTTTTTATCAGAGGTGAGCCATCTCTCAGAGCTATCAGTCTTCCACTGGCAGTGACCTACAGGTAAAACCCAGAAAGATGTGGCTGACAGCAATTGAGAATGTCCTAAACAAGTCACTCCTAGCCTGTCCCTATGTCAAAATTTTATTTTAAAAAAGTGTTAAAAGTTTTTACATTCAATTGGAAAAAAAAACAAAATATTTGAAAAAATTGAGAAAAGAGAAAAAAATAATACAGAAATAAAAAATAAGACTGTACTAAGACTTCTGGAACATTCTATATAGCCTAGGTGGGTTGATTAACCATCTATTTTGATACTTGCATTTAGTTTATTTCTCTACCTGAGTTTTAAATCAACCAAAGGGCCCATTTTGACATGTCTTTATTAATTACTAAAACTACAACATATCTAATTAATTAACCAATTGGTTCTGAGGTTCCAAATCAGTTCATTAAATATTACATATTTTATAAACTAAAGAAGCTCCTTTTCTTATAAACATTTACTTATCAATACAAATCAAACTCCCAAGTCTCTTAATATTAAATAAACATTGCTTACTGTCTATGTCACTTATTAGCAAACAATAAAACAAAGACAAATAATTGTTTGCAATCTATCAGCTGTGAGAAAAGGACATTTTTTTGATGTCACTAAAGTTGCTGACTTCTTAATTCTGAAAATGCAGTCCCAACATTCAGTTCTCATAGTATACCAATTAAAGTTTCTTCCCAAGAATGAGCTTTAGGTTTCTTCCCAAGAATGCGCTTTATGTTTCTTCACAAGATAAAAGTTAAACACAATTCTCTCAGGAAATAATTTCTTCATCCATTTTCTCTGTCCCCTCTTCAACCATTACAATTCATAGTCTCTCTAGAACAACACTTAATCTCTCAGTCTCCTCACAGACTTCTCACATAATGATGCTTAAAATATATTTATATAAAATTCCATTGCTTCTTAAAGACATACTAACAATAGACATGTGGTCTCTGTGGGAGAATTTATTGAAGCTGGTATTGTATTGGTTTAAAGCAAATTAAATAGCTGGGAATTAGTTTAAATTCATCTCGTTGTGAGTGGAGCACATTTGCACAATATTTCTTTTCCCCTTACTCTGGTAAGCCACAGGAGAAAGGAATTTTCTCCTGCAACTTTGCAAATGACTTGGTTACAGAAGTGGGGGTGGGAGATGAGTGAGAACTCTAATGGTAAGCTTTTGAGCTTTCAAAATAAATTTAATCTAAACTTTTCATTCTGGTCTGACTAGGCAGAATGAGAGGAAGGAGATAACAGAAACATGCTGAAAGAAAATTTTTTCTACTTTGATAATGATTACTAAATTTATAGTTCAGGATAGCATCAAGGTCAGGTATAGTGAAAGACTATTGAAAATATTTATCACTGATGAAATATACATTTGTCATGCTAGAAGAATGTGAGGTCAGAGATGAACACAGAACACCAATGTTGAACAAAATGAAAGTATTCTCTATTGGCTAGCAGGGGGAAAAAAAGCTAAGTAAACCAGACAAAATCACCTTAACATAATAAAAAAGTAAAAGCAATTTTTTAAAAGGCAAAAAAAACTTAGAACAATCTTTCTATCCAGAGCTAAGCTCTCCAAATAGTTGGAAATTTTCAGATTGTCAATTCCCAATTGAACAATACAGCAACTTTACTCCTACAGCAATCTCCCCTCTCTCATATTCAATATCACCTTAACTTGTTACCTTTCTTATTGTCCATAAACCTACCTTTGTCTATCTCATTCCAAAAACAGAAAGAAAAAAAAACCTTCACTTAACCTTCTCACTCTCTCAAGATACTATCCCATATCTCTTTTTTTTCCATAGTCAATCTCAGATAAAATCATTTGTGCTAATATCCTCCAGGTCCTCACCTCCCGATTTACTTTTTAACCTGATAATGTACCCAATAAGCAGTAACTTCTCTAAAATAGTATTGTTCAAGACTATCAATGATTTTTACATTGCTGAATGTAATAATTTCTTTGTCCTATTCCTAGATCTTTCAATAGTATTTGCTGCTGTTTTTATACTTCTCTTCCCTAATACCCTATCTCCCCTTTGTTTCTTTAAAAAAACTATTTTATATTTTGAACTTAATGATCATCAATAGGCATGAATGTTTCAATATACAATAGAGAATAGAAAAGATGATTATATATGAAACTGTAAAATTCCATTACATGACTTGTTTTGAAAGTTTATTAAATTTAACACAGTGATAACATTTCCCTTTTTGTTTTTGATATATATTTGATACCTTTTTATTTTTATATCACTTATACTTTTCAACATACATTCCTCTACCTCCCAGAGAGCCATTCCTTATAATAAAGAATAAGAAAAAACAGTTCAACAAAACAAAGCAAGTTATTCAAAAATGCTAATGTTATATGTAATGGTCCATTGTTGTAGTCCTCCACCTCTTCTAAGACCAGTGGGAAGATGCCTTCCTACATCTCATCTTTAGGGTCAAGTTTTTTTTTTGGGGGGGGTTTGTTTGTTTTGTTTTGTTTTGGGGGCTGGGCAATGGGGGTTAAGTGACTTGCCCAGGGCCACATAGCTAGTAAGTGTTATGTGTCTGAGGCCAAATTTGAACTCAGGTCTTCCTGAATCCAGGGCTGGTGCTCTATCCACTGCTCCACCTAGCTGCCCCCTTAGGGTCACATTTTTTACAAGGACTTCAGTTTTGGTGATTTGTAAGTGTAATGATTGAAGAGGGGATAGAGAAAATGGATGAAGAAATTATTTCCTAAAATAATTGCATTTAACTCCTATCTTGTGAGGCATTCTTGGGAAGAAACTTTAATTGGTCTCCTGAGAGAACTGAATGTTGGGGCAGATTTGAGAAGTCAGTAGTTTTAGTGATGGTTAAAAATGACTTATTATTTGTTTTTGTTTTGTTGCTTGTTTGTAAATGTTATAATCAGTAAGCAATGTTTATTTAATCCTAGGAGACTAGAGAGTTTTATTTATGGAGATGAGCAAATGTTTATGGGAAAAGAGGTTTATGAGGAAAGAGTCACACTTCATTCCCCTCCCACCTCTCTAGACTTTACCACCATGCCCCCAGAAGGGACTTTGTTGACTTTCCCATTCCCTTTTCTGTTCCCTTTTGTGTGTGATATTTTTCCATTAGAATGTAAGCTTCTTGAGTCCTGAGCTGTCTTTCTTTTTGCTTTTATTGGTGTTCACAACACAAAGCCTTGCCCCTGGAACATAGTCAGTAATAAATAAATGTTTGTCGCCTACTTGCTTGTCAGATGAATCTTGTTATTTTGTATAGTTCTATAAAGTGACTTCATAGTTTGACTGGAATAGTCCTAAATCATAAATTAATTTAACATAATTATTATGTTATATTGGCCTAGTTTGATTATGAATAATTAATAGTTCTCTAATTATTTGTCCTCCTTCATTTCTTTAAAGAGTAGTTATAGTTGTATTTGTATCAAGTGCTAAGAGTATCTTGGTAAATTAATTCCAATATATAATGAATCTTTTTAAGTCAATTTAAAAATGGAATTTCTTCTCTATATCCTACTACTGAATTTATTGGTAATATACAGAAAGGCTCATATTTTGTGGGTTTATTTTTATCCTATTACTGTCATAATATCTCTTGTATGCATATTTTTTTTTCTCTTTAGTCACATAGACTAGTTCAAGCTTTTACAGGTCTGTGATAATAACCTCTCAATCTCTCTGTTCTCATTTTTCCAATCAATACTCCTTTCTTTAAAATCCAACCTTATAACTCAATTGCTCAAAAATTTTCAGGGCCTCCTCATTGCCTCTTGGAGAAAACACAAATTTCTCACTCATACTTGAAGCTCTTCTCAATCTGATTCCAATTTACTATCTCAGATATATTTCACATTACTCCCCTTCCATATTCAAGACAAACTGACCTACTAGCTGTTGCTAAAATATAGAGTTTAATTTCCTTTCTTTGGGACTTCACACAAATTGTCTCCCATATCTAGAATGTATCCTTTCCTCAACTTTACCTATGAATTTTTATCTTCCTTTAAGGATTATTTCTATTTCCACCTCTAGCACTTGGTATGTATCTCTAATCAGCAATCAATATAAATTTATTAAGCATTTACCTTGTGCCAGGCATTCTTCTAAGTGCAATGTCAAAAACAGTCCCTGTCCTCAAGACATTATAATGGTGGAATAACATACAAATAATTTTAGAAAATCAAGATAATATATAGATATATTGTGTATCTTGTGTGTGTATGGAGATAGAGAGAAAGACACAGAGACAGAGAGATAGAGACAGAGAGACACAGAGACACAGAGACAGAAAAGGAAAATTAATCTCAGTGAGGAAGACACTAGCACAATGAAAAGAACTGTGTAAGAGACTGAACTTTTGTTACATATAGGCTTTTCTTTTTAAGAATTACATATATTGTGGCAGCTAGGTAGTACAGTGGATACAGCACTGGCCTTGGAGTCAAGAATTATCTATCTATCTATCTATCTATCTACATATATATTATATATGTATGTATACATATCATATATAATATATATATATGGTTGCTACTAGAATTTCTAAAGTTGTTTCCCCTTCACATGATTGTTACAATACAATGCACATTTACCCTTTGCTGTTGTTGCTATTGTTATTCAGTCACTTCAGTCCTGTATGACTCTTCATGACCCTATTTGGGGTTTTCTTGGCAAAAATACTGGAGTAGTTTGCCATTTCCTTGTCAGCTCATTTTAAAGATGAAGGATGGAGGCAAACAGGGTTAAGTGAATTGTCGAGGGTCACAAGACTATCTAAGGCCAAATTTGAACTCACAAAGATGAGTCTTCCTGACTTCAAGCCCAGCACTCTATCCACTGTGCCACATTTATGAAGTGCCTATAATTTGTCAGGCACCATAGTCAGCACTGAGCTTACAAATAAGAAAAAGAAAGAAGGAACTTGCCCTTAAGGAACTTACAATCTAATAGGGGAAGGTAACACACAAAAGAAAACTGAAAAGGCTTGGGGGGAAAGTACTTGGTGCTAGGGCATCTGACTGGTGGAATTGAAACCAAGATGTACAGCAGGTGGGAAATGTGGTCATCACACAGATCAATTTCAAGGTTCTACTTATTTCACTCCATATCAGTTCATACAAGTATGGTAGTGGTGGTGGTGGTGGTGGTGGTAGTAATCAGAAGACTAGCATGTATGAAATAATAAATAAAAGTAAACTAGATATTAATGAGACAATAAGCAATTTGGAAGGATCAAAGGGGATTTCAATGACTAAAAAAAATTAGGTGACACTACACATGATGCTGAAAGAATCAGACAACCTTTGACCATATTTCTAACTTGGAAAGCCAGTTTGCTATCTCAGATGCCAGCAGGAGGACAGTCCAATAGTGGTCAAATTCATCAGAGAAGGACTTCTGAGACAGAACTTCCCTGGATGGAAGAAAAATCTTCTCATTCTTTTTTTTTCCTCTTTCTCTCTTCCCTCCACCGTTTACTTAGTGACAAGTTAATACAAACTTCTAAAGGTCAGAAGATTTAGAATATCCAATAGATTTGGTGGCAATGTCCACCAAAGCTTTTTGCAGTATACCAAGAGTAAGGGTGATTGACAGCAGTGTTTCTCAGGACCTGAGAAACACACTGAGGACACACAGCCTCAGGACATTATCCCTGCTGAAACTGGAAACTTTAAGAAACTACTTAAAATCCATGGAATAATGAATAATAGATAGCATACATATCTTGTAAAATAGCTGTTATTTTATCAAATACTTTTAAAGAATGCTTGAGATACAAAGGTAGATTTCATTTAGACTTCAGCAAACCACTTGAGAAGATATTTTGTAAAATTTAGTTTGGAAACCAAACTCTGTCAGATTCAAAGGAAAATGATAAATAGTAATCCATCAGTCAAGAAAGTGTGATGTAACAGAGATATATTTATTCTTTTCACCTGAAATTCAGGGAAGAAATTTTTTGGAGGTATTGAAGAGTAGTTTGGACTCGTGTGAAGATGAAACAGCCCATTTGTGGATGACATGAATTTGGAACATAAAATGCATGTCCTTGGAAGACAGCGCTAACACAAAGAAAATAAAAACTAGAATAGGCAGTCACTTTCCTGATTCTCTGCATTCTATTTTCTTTCTTTTTTTAATTAGGGGCTTATTGTGTCCAACTTGGTTTTATGATTTTTTAAGTTAAAACAAATGTCAATTGGGGTGACACATGCCTGTAATCTCTGCTACTAGAGAGGTTCAGGCAAGTAGAGAGATCCTGTTCAGGAGTCCTGAGCTGCCCTAAGGCTAAAGGAATCAAACTTCTACAAAGTCTCGTGCCAAATGGTGAGGACCTGGGAGCTGGGAGTCAATAGACAACCTAGAAAGGGTGAATTAGACTATATCAGAAATAAAGCAAGTCAAAGTTTATCTGTCAGTAGACAAATTGGTCCTATAAATGGCCACTGCACTTCCAGCCTGGACAAGATGAAGACATTCAGTTCCCCTCAAAAAAAAAAAACATTAAAGAAAACACATTTTGTTTTATTAAGTAATATACCATATACCACAATATTCTTTAAGGCAGAGCCTACAGCTTAATGTATTTCTATAGTGTGCCAACTCCCCCAAGCCAAGTGTTTCATTTCATTGTGCTAACATTTTTAATTAAATTTTTATTTTTTAATGAAAATCCATCTTCACTCCCTCCTACCTCTCCCAATTGAGAAAGAAAGAAAAGAACTAATATGATTTTTTAAAAATTGATCTATTTCATCAATGAAAATCAATCTTCTTTCCTTCCTACATCCTATACACACACACAGTGAGCAGGATAGAAAGACAGAAAAACAGACAGAGAGAGACAAAGACAGAGAGAGAGAGAGAGAAGACAGACAGAGACAGAGACAGATGAGAGTCAGAGACAGATGAGAGTCAGAGACAGAGACAGAGCAAGACAGAGAGTGCGGCAGAGAGACAGAAAAAGAGACAAATAGAGATAGAAAGAGGGAGAGAGAGGAGGAGAGAGAGAGAGAGAGAGAGAGAGAGAGAGAGAGAGAGAGAGAGAGAGAGAGAGAGAGAATGTGGAGACAAGCAAGCAATACAAAGTCTTCCACTGACCACATTTTAAAAATGTCTTAATTTACACTCCGAGCCCATTATCTCTCCATCAAAAAATAGGTAGCATTTCAATGAGTTGATTAGAGTTCCAAAGTTTCAAAGCTGTTGATCTTCAAAATAATGATATTATTATTATTATTATTATTTTTAGGCAATTGGGGTTAAGTGACTTTCCCAGGGTCACACAGCTAGTAAGTGTCAAGTGTTTGTTCTGAGGCCAGATTTGAACTCAGGTCCTCCTGGCATCAGGGCAGGTGCTCTATCCCCTGTGCCACCTAGCTGCCCCAATGATGATACTATTGTATAAATTATTCTCCTGGTTCAAACTAACATATTGAACAAGATAGCATTTGAAAAGTTATATCTGGCATAGAAAATGATACCTACCTATAAGATGAATCATGTATGTATTCTTAGACAACAATAAAAAATAAAAGAAGGCCATATAGTTAATAGTCAAAAATATTTATTAAGTGCCTACTGTGTGCCAACAGTACGCTAAGCACTGGAGATATAAAGAAGGGCTAAAGACAATTCTTGTTCTAACTGGCTAATGAGGGAGACAATATGTAAATGACTATGTACAAACAAACTAGATACTGGATAAATTGGAAATATTCAGCAGAGGGAAGACACTGGAATTAAAGGAGACAAGGTAAGGCTTCTCAGAGAACTTAGGATTTTAGCTGAGATTTGAAGGAAGCCAGAAGGCAGACATGAGAAAGGATTATTGACATGGGGCACAGTCAATGAAAATGCCAAAGGTCTGAGATGGAATATCTTGTTTTGGAATAGCAAGGAGGTCAGTGTTGCAGGAACACAGAATATGTGGAGAGTATAATGTGTTAGAAAATTGAGTGAGTGTGGGTAAGGAGAAAGCTTGTGAAGAATTTTGAAAGCTAGTTTCATATTCCTTTTTTTTTTTGAAGCAATCAAGATTAAGTGACTTGCCCAGGGTCACACGGCTAGTAAGTATCATGTATCTGAGTCCAGATTTGAACTCAGGTCCTCCTGACTCCAAGGCTGAAGCTCTATCCACTGCATCACTTAGCTGCCCCAGGGTTTCGTATTTCATTCTAGGGGCGATAGGAAATCATTGGAGGTTATTTAGTCGGGGGGGGGAGGCGACCTGCTCAGGCTTGGCCTTTAGGACGATCATTTTGACAGCTGAGGGGAAGACAGACTTAATGTTAAGTCTGGATTAAGACAGGATTAATGTTAAGGCAGCCTACAATAAAAGGAAGGAGTATGAGTTTGTTATGAAATATCTGCATACCTCAATGGATCTATCACTTTATCAATTTTTGCCACCTTTGCATGTGGCGAACCATCTACCTTTTCTCATCCTGTGTTATCTTTGTCTACATCCTCCCATTAATTCTCCCATAAATTATGGTATGGTATAAACCAATTAAATTTTGGTAAATTCTATCATGTTCTTATTCACTGGCATGGTACCACAGTCAAAGCAAAAATCTTTCTATAAGAGCATAGAATTGTAACATGAAAATATAGACAATGTCACCAGGTAGTCATGTGTCTAGCAAGGAATAAGCTATTAGCAGAGGCATCCTCAAGAGCTAACTAAAGAACAGCCTCTGTGGCCACCTTCATGGCACAGAGAAGGTCAAGCAGAAACTCAATGGAAACCTCCAGTTTCCTACTTTCAACAAATATAGCAGCAATTGTTATAGGTAGTACAATTGATCAAATGAGGGTAAGGGTTAGGACTGGTTAATTTGTTTTCCCAGAGCATTATCTTACTGAGGATGGGGTTTGATACCTATCCTGAAATGATCCATTTAGTTTTACATTTAAGCAGGCATAAGCATTAGCCCTGACACTCCCTGTGGCAAAGCTAATCATGTTGTTATCATGTCTGAGTCAGTCATTTAGTGGTGCCAGCTGACAGTTACAGTCTCAAGGCTACTACTATTGGCAATGAGGGATTAAAGCATTATGGACAAAGCAACAGTCTGAGTCAGTCTCTGTAATTTTGAACATTAAGACAACTTTTGTTTCTTGTTCAGGTATTTGAGTGTCTAGGATAAGTAATGGCTTTCCAACTTAGAATACATGTACCCACAATGGCGTATGAGAATCTTATCAAGGTAGTAGGAAAATAGTTGATAAATTACTATAATGTATAATTGAAATTAATCTATTTAAAGTCATACATGTGTTCATGATAAACTGTAAAATGTATTTCCTTTCATATTAAATAGAGGTACAGGAGGATTTATTGAAGGCAAAGGTACATGGCAACTTTAAAAGGTTGGAACCCCTGGTCCAGGAAGTCTACAAGGCAGAGTAAGCATCTAGGATCAACTAGGATATTGAGCCAGACTTCTTTATAACCTGCCATTATTGTTCTGATACCTTCTAAAGAGGTTCTGTTGTTATTTAATTTGAACAAACTCTACTCTCCTACCTTTGCTCCTTCCTGCCTGCTCAGTGTCTCTGGATTTATCTATTTATCTATCTATTTATCTGTCTGTCTATCTATCCAAACTTTGAAGTGAGGGTTCTTAACTTTTTTGTGTCATGGATGCATTTGATAGTCTGTTGAAACCTATGAGCCCCTTCTCAGAATGAGGTTTTAAATGCATAAAATAAGATAAACAAGATTATAAAAATATTTAGGTTAAAATGCAGGTATCCGATTAAAAAATATTCACAGAATCCAAGTTAAAAACCTCCTTTAAAGAGATTATCCTTAAGTAGGTTTGAACATGAATGTCAAAAAGAAAATCAAAATTGAGTTAGTATAATAAAATTCACTTTTTAAAAGTTAACAAAATAACAAAACTAAAAAAAAATACATGTATGTTACAGATAGAGATATGTAAAAAGAAAGTAAATGTACAAGTCCAATTAATTTTTTGGAAATATGCAATGGAAGAAGGCTCTTTGTTCATTGACCAAAACCTTAAATATTATTTCATTTGAAAAATTTCAGGAAAGGGATGACATGGAATTTTTTAAAAATTTCGTGCCAAACCTATTTTAATACCAGTGGTAAGTATAGTTGTTAAAGAATATACTATGTTCCTCTAAGCTTGCCTAGGAAAACAATAAAACAGATGACATTCCTCACTACAAATCATGCTCATTGTTTTCTTCCATTTGATTACTATCTATCTGTCCTTCGTTGTTCTGCAAATATCTATCTATCTATCCATCTATCTACCTATCTAGTACCTTATTGCTATTAAGTTTCTGTCTTTTGTTCCAAGAAAAGAAATGATAGTTTGTTCTCAGATTCCAAATATATCCACTTGGAGAACAGTGCTCTCTAGGTAGGCCAGAAGGAGGCAAAGAGAAATGGCTTCCCCATTTTGATAAGAGTCATTCCATCTGCCTTACACTTTTCTGGATGACTGATAGAAACCTAAGGGCAAGAAGTCTAAAGGAAGTCTTAGGACTAAGGAAAGTTCTGTCAAAGTCTTTGATATTCAGTTTCATAAGTGCTGTAGACAGTTCTCTTACTGATAAGTAAGAATTCTTTGAAATGATCTGACCTGTATGTACCATCATTTTCTTTTGATTGATCAATTCCAGGAGCCATCAATGTAATTCTGACTTTCTAAAGCATGACCTACTGAACAACTGCTGTACAATTCTATTAGATCATTTGGTTTTATGACTTCAATATCAGTTAAATATTGGCAAATGAGATTCTATTCTGTATAAATCATGCATACAGTAGACTCCAATAAGTTCACCTTTTCTTGGTTTTCATTCAATAATTGGTTCACAGTACATTTGAAATTTGAAATAGCATCATCTTCAGGCATCCGATGTCTAATTGTAAAACTCTTTAAATAAAAAAAGCCCCTGGCAACTTTTCCAATTTTTAATAGCACTGAGTGTTTGTTAACTCGATGAGCAATCTCTTCAGTCTATTAGTATATTTGGTTAATGATACCCAAAGGGGAAAATATTCTTCTAAGGTGAGGCTATTTTTCAAACTAATTTTTAAAGGAAACTTAAAAGTAATAAAATATGTCCCAGGCACCCAACTGTCAAAGTGGTGTAGTCTTTCCATCTGCCCAGGAGGGTTATACCATTCTCATTGCCTCTTCAATTGCTACTTGTTCTGTCTCCACTATAGTCCCATCTCCTTGCAGTTTTGGGGTGACACAGGAGGAAGAAAATGTAAGAAACATAATATCAAAAGCTATTAACTAGGACAAAAAGATCAAAGGGAAATAGCATAAGGATTAATGGACTATCTGAAAACCATAACCCACTTTCCTATTGTTTGCTTGGATAAATGTGTTTTCTCAATATCCAAAACTTTCTTTTGTCTATCATTTTCTGAAAAGGAAATAAGTTGCCAAGAATAAGCTAATACCTTCCGTGGAAGTGAACAGGGAATGCGCCTTTTTATTCTGAACCTTCTTAAAGAGTACCATACCTCAACACTACACATATCTGAAGTATAGTTGATAAATATAATTATACCCCAATACCTGTCTTGGAAATAGGAAAGGTAAGGATTGATTAACCAACCATGGCTATCCTGGATTTTGCCTGTCTTTGCCTGCAACAGGGATACTGGTGGCACAGGCAAGGTCCTCTTTTTGCTCTTTATTGTGATAGAAATGAGTCTCTCTGGAGTAAAATCTCCATACCTAACCAAATATGTCTGTGTAACTTTGACCTCCTTGGATATCTCTTGGGCAGACTTTAAGTTATTACATGAGCCAATCTACTTTACACATGTTTAATACACAAGTGAGGAAACTGAGACAGAGAAAGGTTAAACGACTTTCCAAAGGTTGATAAGCTAATAAATGTCTCAATTAGGATCTAATCACAAGGTTCTCTGATTCCAAGTCCAGACCTACATCCTACTTTCCAAAACCTAGTAGTTTTTTCACTACTCCATAGTTTAGGGTTTGACAAAAGTAATCTTAATTTCTATGAAAGCAAATCTATTCTTTTTTAAAATTTATTTTTCTAAAACTTAAATATACAATAACAAAAAAATGAAAGATATATGAACTTAAATATTAAAAATTTAAATGCAAAAGAAGAAAAGAAAAAATATGTCATGTGCACAGTAGTATGTAAGAGAGTATTCAAAATACATAGGAATAAATTTCCATTTCAAGAAAGCCTGTATAATAAATTTGGTGTTGTGTTGAGAGCTATCCATCTTTTCTTGGCATCTTTTTTTTTTTAGTGGTGCCATGTTTGTTTTTTTTATTAATTGATTTTGATTTATCAACAATCACTTCCATATGCTTTTGTGTTTAAAATTTTTCTCCCCCTTCCTCCCCACCACTCTCCTCAAGACAGTACAAAATCTAATATTATATATATATATATATATATATATATACATACATTCTTATTAAATATATTTTCAGATTAGTGATGTTATAAGTAAAAATTAGAACCAATAAGAGGAACCACCAGAAAGAGGAAACAAAACTCAACAGAAGAGAAAAAAAATAGCAAATAGTATGCTTTTATCTGCATTCAAATTCCATAGTTCTTTCTTTGGATGTGGATGGCATTTTCCATCACGAGGCCTTTGGAGATGTCTTAGATCCTTGTATTGCAGGGAAGGGTAAAGTTTATCAATATTAGTCATCACACAATGGGGCTGTTATTGCGTATAACATTTTCTTGGTTCTGCTCACTTCACTGGCATCAGACCATACAAGTCTTTCCAGGTTTTTCTGAAATCAGTCTATTCATCATTTCTTATAGCACAATAGTATTCCATTACATTCATATACCACAGCTTGCTCAGCCATTTCCCAATTGATGGGCATCCTCCCAATTTCCAATTCTTTGCCACCACAAAAAGAGCTGCTATGAATATTTTTGTACATGTGGGTCCTTTCCATTTGTATGATCTCTTTGGGATATAGCCCTAGAAGTACTATTGCTGGATCAAAAGGTATGCACATTTTATAGCCCTTTGGGCATAGTTCCAAATTGCTCTCCAAAATGGTTGGATCATTTCACAACTCCACCAACAATGCATGATTATTCCAATTTTCCCACATCTTCTCCAACATTTATCATTTTCCTGTCTTGTCATGTTGACCAATTTGATAGGTGTGACATTGTACCTCAGAGTTGTTTTGATTTGCATTTCTCTAATCAATAGATTTAGAGCATTTTTTCATATGACTATAGATGGCTTTAATTTCTTCATCTGAGAACTGTCTGTTCATATCCTTTGACCATTTATCAATTGGGGAATGGCTTGTTCTTATAAATTTGACTTAATTCTCTATATATTTTAGAAATGAGGCCTTATCAGAGAGACTGGTTGTAAAAATTCTTTCCCAATTTTCTACCTTCTAATCTTAGTTGCATTGGCTTTGTTTGTGCAAAACTTTTCATTTAATGTAATCAAATTATCCATTTTGCTTTTCATAATGTTCTCTATCTCCTGTTTGGTCATGAATTCTTCTGTTCTCCATAGATCTGATAGGTAAACTATTCCTTGTTCTCCCAGTTTGCTTATGTATCAGCCTTTATATCTAAGTCATGAACCCATTTTGACTTTATTTTGGTATATGGTGTGAGATTTGGGTCTATGCCTAGTTTCTGCCATACTCTTTTCCAGTTTTCCCAGCAGTTTTTTTTCAAAGAGTGGGTTCTTATCCCAGAAGCTGGGGTCTTTGGTTCAAATAATAGATTACTATAGTCATTGACTACTGTGTCTTGCATATTTAACCTATTCCTGATCACCACTCTATTTCTTAGCCAGTACAAGCAGTTTTGATGATTGCTGCTTTATAATACAATTTAAGATCTGGAATTGCTAGGCTTCCCCTGCATTTCTTTTCATAGTTCCTTTGATATTCTGGACCTTTTGTTTTCCAAATGAATCTTGTTATTATTTTTTCTAACTCTATAAAATATTTTTGGAGTTTATTGGTATGGCACTGAATAAGTAAATTAGCTTAGGTAGGATTGTCATTTTTATTATATTAGCTCGGCCTACCCATGAGCAACTGATGTTTTTCCAATTATTTAGATCTGATTTTATTTGTGTGAAAAGTGTTTTGTAATTGTGTTCATAGAGTTCCTGGGTTTGTTTCAGGAGGTAGACTCCTAAATATAATGTCTACAGTAAGTTTAAATGGATTTCTCTTTCTATCTCTTGCTGTTGGGCTTTGTTGGTAATATATAGAAATGCCATGATTTATGTGGGTTTATTTTTAGCCTGCAACTTTGCTAAAGTTGTTTATTATTTCAAGTAGTTTTTTACTTGATTCTCTAGGATTCTCTAAGTATATCATCATGTCATCTGCAAAGAGTGATAGCTTTGTTTCTTCTTTGCCTATTCTAATGCCTTCAATTTCTTTTCTTCTCTTATTGCTAAAGCTAAGTTTCCAGTACATATTGAATAACAGTGGTGATAATGGACATCCTTGTTTCACCCCCGATCTTATTGGAAATGCTTCTAGCTGTCCCCATTACATATAATGCTTGCTGAAGGTTTTAGATAGATGCTATTTATTATTTTAAGGAAGACTCCATTTATACCTATGCTCTAGTGTTTTTAATAAATGGGTGTTTTTTTGTCAAAAGCTTTTCTGCATCTATTGAGATGATCATGTGGTTTCTGTTGTTTTGGTGTTGATATGCTCAAATTATGGTGATAGTTTCCTAATATTGAACCAACCCTGCATTCCTGGTATAAATCCTACCTGGTCATAGTGTATTATTCTTGTGATAAGTTGCTGCAATCTATTTGCTAATATTTTGTTTAAAATTTTTGCATCTATATTCATTAGAGAAATTGGTCTATAATTTTTTCTCTGTTTTGACTCTTCCTGGTTTAGGTATCAACACCATATTTGTATCATAAAAAGAATTTGGTAAGACTCCTTCTTCACCTATTTTCCCAAATAGTCTATATAGTATTGGAATTAATTGTTCTTTAAATGTTTGATAGAATTCGCATGTAAATCCATCTGGTCCTGGAGATTTTTTCCTAGGGAGTTCATCAATGGCTTATTCAATTTCTTTTTCTAAAATGGGGTTATTTACATATTTTACTTCTTCAATTTCACTTCATTCTATCCATTTCATTAAGATTGCCAAATGTATTAGCATACAGTTGGGCAAAATACTTCCTAATTATTGTTTTAATTTCCTCTTCCTTGATGGTAGATTCACCTTTTTCATTCTTGATACTAGCAATTTGGTTTTCTTCTTTCTTTTTTTTAAATTAAATTAACCAAAGTTTATCTATTTTATTGGTTTTTCATAAAACAGCTCTTAGTTTTATTTATTAACTCAATACTTTTCTTAATTTCAATTTTTTAAATTTTTCCTTTGGTTTTCAATATTTCTAATTTGGTCTTTAATTGAGGATTTTTAGTTTGTTCTTTTTCTAGTTTTTTTAGTTGTATGCCCAATTCATTGATCTCCTCTTTTTCTATTTTATTTATGTAAGCATTTAGAGATATAAAACTTCCCCTAAAAACTGCTTTTGCTGCATCCCATAAGTTTTGGCATGTTGTCTCATTATTGTCATTCTCTTGAATGAAATTATTGATTTCTATGATTTGTTATTTGACCCAATCATTTTTAGGATTAGATTTTTTAGTTACCAATTACTGTTTAGTCTATCTTTCCATGACCCTTTATTGCATATAATTTTTATTGCATCATGATCTGAAAAGGATGCATGTAGTATTCTGCCTTTCTGCATTGGATTGTGAGATTTTTATGCCCTAGTACATGGTCAATTTTTGTGTATGTGCCATGTACTGCTGAGAAAAAAAATATATATTCCTTTCTATCCCATTCAGTCTTCTCCAGAGGTCTATCATATCTAAATTTTCAAATGTTCTATTCACCTCCTTAACTTCTTTCTTGTTTATTTTGTGGTTAGATTTATCTAGCTCAGAGAGGGGAGGTTCAGGTCCCCACTAATATAGTTTTGCTGTCTATTTCTTCCTGTAACTCCCTGAACTTCTTCAAGAATTTGAATGCTATACCATTTGGTGCCTATATGTTTAGTAATGATACTATTTCATTGTCTATGGTGCCTTTTAGCAGGATGTAGTTTCCTTATCTCTTTGGATAAGATCTATTTTTGCTTTTGCTTTGTCTGAGATCAGGATTGCTACCCCTGCTTTTTTTACTTCAGCTGAGGCCTAATATATGCTGCTCCAGCCTTTTACCTTTACCCTGTGTGTGTCACTCTTTTTCACATGTGTTTCCTGTAAACAACATATTGCGGGGTTATGGTTTTTAATCCATTCTGCTCTCTGCTTCTGTTTTATGGGACAGTTCATCCCATTCACATTCCAGTTATGATTACTGTCTGTGTCTTTTTCCTGGGGCAATATTTTCTAGGCTTTCAGAGGTTGATACAGGAGGGTGAGAGTGACTTACTCTTTACTCTGCCATTTCAGCTCCTAGAAGCAGAAGTCTGGAGAAGACTTTTCAGAGTCTCTTGAACAGTGAGAGATAAAATCAGTCAAAACTTAAATTAATTTAGGATATTTATTGAAACACTGAAACGAATCTTAAATACTTTGGCCACATAATGAGAAGATGGAATTCATTAGAAAAAACCTTGATATTTTGAAATATTGAGGTCAAAAGGAAAAGGGAATTGGCAGAAGAGTAGATGGATAGATAGTATCATGGAAAAAATGAACATGAACTTGGACAAATGTTGGGAGATAGAGGAGGATAGAAGGGCCTGTCATGCTATGGTCAATGGGATCATGAAAAGTCAGACATGACTGAACAACTGAACAACAACAACAATGATAATACTTCCCACCTCATGACAAAGAGGGGATAGAATAGAATTGCAGAATGATACATACCTTTCTAGAAATGTCAAATGAGTGGGTTTCTTTTGCATGACTATGCTTTTGGTTTTGAGGAATGGCTTTTATTTCATTTTGTGAGGAGGAGGGAAAGTTCAGTGAGGAATTTTTGAATAGTGGTAATGATATCAAAAATGGAAAGAAAAGAGAGATAGTTTGACATTCAAAAAAGAATAGGGAAGAAACACAGAAAGAGATAGCGTTATTGAAACTACTATGGTAAAATTTTAATTTTTAAAAAAGCTGTATGTAAGGCAGATTCACCGTTTCATATGCAGCATACATTTTCTGTTCTTTGTATAGGATAATATTCATGCTGGTTTATGTTTAAGTTTATAATAATAAAACAGACTTTTTAAAACAAAGATCATAGAGAATGGAAGAGGTACTACAGAACTAGAGATGAGCAAATGTACAAATTTTGAAAAAAGGGGGAAATGGAATCAGCAAACTACAGGTCAATAAGTTTGAATTCATTCAAATTATACCATTCATTTTGATGGAAAACCTATAGAGCTTCTCCATCTGTATGTGCAGCCGAGATAGGCAGTACAGATGGAAAATGGATTGGACTCTGAGTTTAGCAAGAGAAGGAAAGCAGACTATACTGCTTTTAGGAAATTTATGAAACTCCTTTAATAATCACACATTTTCCATGAAATCAATGATCCATCTCTTTTTTAATATGAATGTCATACCTTTATTGTTGTTTATTGATACATGTCATCTAACTGTATGAGAAGTGAAAATGAATATCACTCCAAGGGAAATGAAAAAATACATGATGAGTGTGAGGAGAGTGGAATACACAAAGAGAAATTTTGAAGTATGAAAGTAAAAGATGCCATCAAGAGAACTTCATAGGCTAGTCACATGACAAAGCTAGATAGATGGAGTGTTCTACTAATGCTTTTAAAATGAGGAAAAAACAAGGAAGACCTCCAATGAATTCATGGGAAGACATAGGCAAGAGATATAAAAGATAGATAAACATGAATGGGTTATAAAATGCATTCTTAGAGTGAGCTCCCAAATTGACAAATTCCTAGGTATATTTAAATGTTTGAGTAGAAGCATGAATAAAGAATCCCTTATTCTAGCCTCTTGATTCTGCTCTCCAACTCTCTTATTCCAATTCAATTCCCAGATATTTCCTCTTGAATTACTTTAATTCTGTGAAAATATGTCTTTATTTGCATTCTAATGCATATTTTGTAAACAAAAAAAACCCATCAACTTTCTTTTGAATACTGGAAATGTTAATTTAAATATTTCCACATAAAAATAATTTTATTGATGATATGGTAGAATTGTGTGGTCAATATTATTTCATAATGCAGCCTTTCCTCATTTTTTTGTATTGAATATCACTCAGTTACCATTACTCCAACATTCGCCATCATTTTCAGCTATGTCCTGCTAGAACTTATATTTATTGCATATCCCAGTAACAAGTTCTGCATCTAAATAATCTCAGTACTATATGCTTTTCTTAAAAAGGATATTGGCTTATGGGCATGTCATAATTTCTTTTAGTAACATATTCTATAGCTTAAAACATCACTGTCAAGAAAAAATTCCTGAATTCTAACCTCCTTCCCCCCTTGGCAGTTTAAACCCCTGTGTATACAACTCTAAACCTCATTTCTTTTCTTATTATTATCTTCTTAACCTTTCCAAGCAATAAACCAGGCTGCCTAGAGCAAAAATTTCCTTCCTTCTCTATTCTAAAGGAGATATTGTCAATAACAAATAAATAAATAAGGAAGAAAGGAAGGACCAGAAAGACAAGCAAGAAGAATAATGTGCAAATTAGATAGATTAATCTTAGATAAATGACAACAAACTGAACACTAACATATATGAAGAAGTTGTTTCCATCAAGTTTGAACAATTTTGTAATAATGTTAGAGAGTGCTATAAAATATTCCTCACTTGCAATTCAATTCGATGAATTTATATCAAGCACTTACTATGTGCAAGGTGAGAGTCAGTGGTGTGTAGTGATTAGCAGGCCAACCCTGAAGTGAGGAAGTTCTAGCTATGCCTAAGATATTGTTAGCCATTCAACCGTGTCTCGTTCTTCATGACCCCATGGACCAATTGTCTATGGGGTCTTCTTGGCAAAGATACTTGAGTGATTTGCCCTTTCCTTCTTCAGTTTTATGCAGGCAGGGGTTAAATAGCTTGCTCAAGGTCATACAGCTAGTAAGAATCTGAGGTTATATATATTTCAACTCTTGTCTTTCTGACTCCAAGCCCATTGTTCTATCCACTGTGTCACCTAGTTGTCTAAGATACATACTTGCTATTCAATTAACCTTTCAGTACCTCCAGACAATGTTTAAGAAGTTGCCAACTTGAGGGGGTGGAGCCAAGATGGCGGAGTGAAAGCAGTGACTTGCTTGAGCTCTCCTCCAAACCCCTCCAAATACTCATAAAAAATGGCTCTAAACAAATTCTGAAGCAGCAGAACCCATGAAAAGACAGAGTGAAACAAATTTCCAGCCCAAGACAACCTGGATGGTTGATCAGAAAAGTATATTGCCCTGGGCTGGGAGCGCAGTGCAGAAAGGCATGGGTGCGCAGGCCTCAGCAAACCTGGAGCAGGCCTCAGAGGACCGAATCTCGGGCAGCTGTGGAGGTTTCCAGGCTCCTCAATCCACGAATGCCAAAGACAACTTAGAAGGTCAGTGGGAAAAGTCTCTTTCTGTGGTGCTGAGACAGGAAGGCAGGGTCTCAGCTCTATTCCCCCGAGAGCGTGGGCCTGGGGTGGGCAGCTGCTTCCTGAGCTTCCGCCCCATAGACTGAGGGGGAGTGCAGTGGCTGATCAGAGAAGGAATGCAGGGTTCTCTTTGCCAGTGCTGAGGCAGGAATCTCTTGCTTTGCACGTCTTTGGATCTGGGTCATAGTTCTGGGCAGAGGTGCTGGGGTAAGGAGCAGCACTAGCATGGTGGAGCTTGTAGTGGCAGTGAAGAGGACATGTTCTTCACAGTTCCAGGAAAGAAAGGAGTGCTTCTGGTCACAGGCCAGGAAAGGAGTAAACACCTCACCCCTTATCATACTACCTTGGAAGAACTGAAAATTTACAGGTCCCTAGAAGTATCTCTGAAAACAGCTGTACAAACCTTGAAGCTTGGGATAATACATTCTCCACATTGGAAGCAGATTCATACCTTAACAAAGAGTTTAAAACTCAAGTAATTGGCCTGGATCATGAGTAAGCAGCGCAAAAACAGTCAGACTATATTATCTTACTTTGGTGAAAAAGAAGATCGAAATATACAACAAGAAGAAGACAAAAAAGTCAAAGCTCCTACATCCAAAGCCTCCAAGAAAAATATAAATCAGTCCCAGGCCTTAGAAGAACTCAAAAGGGATTTTGAGAAACAAGTAAGGGAAGTAGAGGAAAAACTGGGAAGAGAAATGAGAGTGATACAAGAAAATCATGCAAAACAAGTCAACAGCTTGCTAAAGGAAAAGGAAGTCCAAAAGATTACTGAAGAAAATACTGCCTTAAAAATTAGAATAGAGCAACTGGAAGCTAGTGACTTTATGAGAAATCAAGACACTGTAAAACAAATTCAAAAGAATGAAAAATTAGAAAACAATGTGAAATATCTCATTGGAAAAACAACTGACTTGGAAAACAGATCCAGGAGAGAGAATTTAAAAATTATTGGACTATCTGAAAGCCATGATCAAAAAAAGAGCCTAGACATCATCTTTCAAGAAATTATCAAGGAAAACTGCCCTGATATAGTAGAACCAGAGGGCAAAATAGAAATTGAAAGAATCCACAGATCTCCTCCTGAAAGAGATCCACAAAGGAAAACTCCTAGGAATATGGTAGCCAAATTCCAGAGTTTCCAGGTCAAGGAGAAAATATTACAAGCTGCCAGAAGGAAACAATTCAAGTACTGTGGAAACACAATCAGGATAACACAAGATTTAGCAGCTTCTACATTAAAAGACTGCAGGGCATGGAATATAATATTTCAGAGGGCAAAGGAGACAGGATTACAACCAAGAATAACCTACCCAGCAAAAGTGAGTATAATCCTTCCGGGGGAAAAAATGGTCATTCAGTGAAATAGAGGACTTTCAAGCATTCTTGATGAAAAGACCAGAGCTGAATAAAAAATTTGACTTTCAAATACAGGACTCCAGTGGAACATGAAGAGGTAAACAGGAAAGAGAAATCATAAGAGACTTATTAAGATTGAACTGTTTACATTCCTGCATGGAAAGATGATATTTATAACTCATGAGACCTTTGTCAGTATTATGGTTGTTGGAGGAAAAAAATTATATGTATGCATATATAGATGGATAGTTAGGGGGCACAGGGTGAGTTGAAGATTAAGGGGTCATATCTGGAGAATAAAATTAAGGAATGAGAGAGGATTGTACTCGGAGAAGAAGAAAGGGAGAGGTAGAATGGGGTAAATTATCTCACAAAAAAAACAGAAAAGTCTCTTACAGTGGAGGGGAAATGGAGGAAGGTGAGAGGGAATGAGTGAATCTTATTCTCATAGGATTTGGCTTAAGGAGGGAATAACATACACATTCAATTGGGTATGGAAATCTGTCTTACCCTACAGGAAAATAGGGGGAGACAGGGACAAGAGAGCAGGGGGATGATAGAGAGGAGGGCAGATTGGGAAAGGGGGTAATCAGAAGGAAATACTTCTGAGGAGGGACAGGGTCAAAAGAAAGAAAAGAATAAATGGGAGGGCAGGAGAGGATTAAGGGAAATAGAGTTAGTTTTCTATAACATGTCTACTATGGAAGTGTTTTGCATAACTGCACATGTACAACCTACCTTGAGTTGCTTGCCTTTTCAATGAGGGTAGGTGGGGAGGGAGGAAGAGAGAGAATTTGAAAGCTAAAGTTTTAAAACCATATGTTGAAAAAAATGTTTTCACATGCTACTGGGAAATAAGAAATACAGGAAATGGGATACAGAAGTCTATCCTGCCCTACAGGAAAATAGAAGGGGAAGGGGATAAGAGAAGGGGGGAGAGATAGAAGAGAGGACAGACTAGGGGAAGGGATATTCAGAATGCATGCCATCGAGGGGTGAGATGGGGTGAAAATTTGAAACTCAAAAACTTGTGGAAGGGAATGTTGAAAACTAAAAATAAACAAATTTATATTAAAAAAATAAGTTGCCAACTTGAACTGGTCAAAGGAATTATTTGCACTGATGAAATGAAAGAGAAGGAAAGAGAAAGAGAGACAGACAGACAGACAGAGACAGAGAGACAGAGAGAAATACATATACAGACATAAATATGATGAAATCACACATCCAAAAAATACATCTGTATCTGTGTATCACTGTATCAGGTGTTAAGGATACCCACTACCAAAGTATTTAGGACAACTGAGAAGAAGCCTTGTAAACAGGATAGAAATCTTGAATTCTTTTTGTTCCACTGTCTAATGAAGGATTACGATTCAAAGAGCCAATGTTCCTTTCCTCTGGCCTTGAAAAGTGAAATGTGCCTGAGTCCAAGGATGACTGGCACCTTTTGTGTGATTTTTTTTTTTTTTGATAAAGACTGGAGCAGACACCGAGGAGCCACCACCTCCACCTGATGTGACAAGAACAACCTGAGACAGATAGGAGAGGAGCTAAGCAGACTGGCTGCTGACTCAGTAGAACAGATGGATTGTTTTATTTGCCCATCCTTCCTCTGCCCTCTTCCTTCCAGAGACAACATATGTTTAGTGCAAAACTTACCTGATCTTTAAAATGTATTTATGTTTCTGTTCAATTAGTATTGAAAGTGGTCATATAACGAAAGTGTGGTCATAGCCATTTCTGATTTGTATGTTTCATTACGAGAATGGGATGTGAGAAAGAGAGGCAGTGACTGGAATAATGCAGAGACAAAATGAAATAGGGAATAGACCTTCTTGTTGGCAATTTCTGGGATTTTCTCTTCTGGGACCTCTGGAGCTAAATGAATGATCACTCATTTGTATTTTATAGAGAGGGGCAGAAGCATAATGAACTTGGTTGAGCTCACCAGTAGTTCTTGTCTGATATGGTAGGTGAGCTATGACAGCAGGCCACATGGACTTCCCCTATTGCTCTACTCCTTGCATGGTCTAGGAGATGCTTTTCAAAGGATGGAGATGAAACAATGACTAGAAAGAAAATTATGACGATTAAAAGGAAAGTGGGAGTAGCTGGAAAAGACTGTTAAGAACCACATTCCAGAGTTGGAGAGGGAGGAAGTCAGAATCCTAATCCCTCCTCTCTTATATATCTTTTAACATCATATATATTAACATATGTAAGCCTACTTTACACAAATGTAGCATTCTCCTGATAGGTGCATAAAAAAGCTATAACACTACTCTATTTGTGGAAGAGGATATGGAGTTTTAGAACACCTGTGAAGGCATAAAATGGAAGTGCCTTGGAGAAAACTGAGGGTACATAGATATCTTATAACATAGATAACTTAGTTCCAGTGCACTAACCACATGATTAGGAGAAGCGTCTTTGATTGGCTGTAGTCGCAGAACTAGAACTGGGAATGCCTTCAAAAAGGCAAACCTTGGCTCTTTGGCTGCTCAGTCTTGGTGGATCTCTAATTCATTTGATGATGACATCTGGTATGAGACAACCTATTAAGAGGACAGGCCTTAGACCTTCTCCCTTGGAGGCCATATGGTCCCATGAAAATGAGCCTTTGTTCTCTGCCTGTGTTTTGCCAAAGTATATTCTTTTCCATTTTAGATGAAGATTAATATGGAAATTCTGACTTTATGTGTTTCAAAAGGTCACGAGAGTGAGCCTCTGAGAGTATGGGAGCCTGAGGCCCTGCCAGCTTTTCAAGGAACCTAGAATGGATGCATCAAAGAACAAAGAGCAACTTTCATGAATGACCTTCAAGATCTAGCCTAGCAGTATCTGAGAAAAGGGCTCATCTGGCAGTTATGCCACATCTGGACATGAACTTGGTTGGACACATGTTATGTAGAAGCTGAGTTAAGATTGAACTCACTCTCCCAGAGACTGAGGTAGAATAATGAAGTGTGTCCCAAAGGTGTTGGGGAGGAAGTGGTTATACTTTTGTTATGCTTTTTCTGAAAAATAAATACATCTTTTAAAAAGCTCATTGGTAATAGGTAATTAAATGGAGCTGAGACAGTAGTCCTGGGAACTAATGCTCCCATAGTAAATGGGGGCATCCAAGGCAGTTGTATCAGAAACAAGATACTCCAAAACCCCTCAAACTAACCTAGAATCCTAAGGGGCAGATGTAGATAGCCTGGCTCTGGGAGAGTGACAACAGAGTGTACTTGCTACACAAATAACTCCTAAGAGGGTCTTGACTTCATAGTTTTTATTTTCCTTTAATCTCTGCCATTAAGCATCTTACATTCTTCTAAAAGCATCCATGTATTCCTAGTGTAAGAGTAAGAGTTCATCGGCTACTTAACGTACACTCAAAACCTTTCTAGTTTGTCTAAGCTCATATTTGGTCCAAATAGCCTTCAAGACCCATGTCCCTTCCATGATGCAATGAGGCATTAGACAGTCTTTAGCAGAAGAAACATTTAAATGCTGATTAAGTACTGGCCTCTGCATTTTTAATTGTTTGCTATCATAAGGTACTTTTATAAATAATTATTATTGCTTTGATATTTCTTCATTCTTTGATAGTGTAGCATTTATCAAAAGGAACAAAAGAATGTCGATATGTTTCTGTTGCTCATGGTGAAGTTAAGTGCCTTAGGTGGGAAGAATACAGATTCAAATTTATCCATGTAACACTCAAGGATCAATTCACCCTTCATTTGGCTTTCAAAATGGATTTAAACATTTAAAACTGAAAGCTAAAATAAAAGTGATTAATTAAGAATTTGTCAATATTGCCCTTCCCAGGAATTCCAAAAGAGTCTCTTTAGGGGCAACAGATGGCTCATGGTGGTGCCCAATTGGTTAACTTGGCACCTCCACTCTCTATATTTACGATTTCTGGAGCAGGTTGAAGTTGTCTATCAGTCAGGCAATTTTCAAGCATTTATTAGGTAATTATTAAGTTTCAGGTACAATTTAAAGTGCTGTGGATACCAAGTCAAAAATGATAGTCCCTTCATTCTAGATTACATTACATGTATCTACATTTCATGTAAATATGATCCCAGACATATTGTGTCTATCCTTGTTTTTTAAAGGTCTCTGATATGAAAATGAGAGAGTGGGCCTCATGGGTGTATGACTGGACAGGCAAGCTGCAGAATATGTAACAATTATTTTCAGGTATGATCTATTTGGTTCAGTTCAGTTTTGTGTTCCTCCCTTAATCATGAAGTTTTGCCTTCTCACTAGCTACTGTAATGCAGAAAAACAAAGACACAATAACGCTTCATTAACAGAGTGTCAGCTATCTTTTCTCTAACACTCCAAGGATTTTTTGGTCATTGTTATCTCAAGAAATAGAAAAGATCTCATTTATTGCTAAAAGTATATTTTACTAAGGTGCTTAGTCTTCTCTTATCAGTGTTTCAAATCAGTAGAATTAGGAATTGAATGAAAAGAGGTAAGGTGAAAATGAAAAATGAAGTTAAAGCAAAAATAAACTTCAAGTAAAATAAGGAGCCAATAAGAAAAAGAGACAATAAAGCTCCACTTACCAAGAACACAACAGTACATATACACATACAAATACAACAAAGCAACTATGGCTTTCCAGTGCCTACATCATTCTTGGGAAGAAACACTTTCAACTTCCTGGCATTTGGTGAACGTATGAATTTAATTGACCAGGAGCTGAGATTTAATGCCTTCTAGAGGATGCACCAGGCAGGCTTTCTCACTCTGAATATGAGTTTGGGACTCTAGTCTTGTTCTATTTTCCCATAGTTCTCCAATTCCTCCCATGCACAGGTTGTCATCTTGAACATCTCTTCCTCACATTTTTTTGTTCATGTAATAAGTGCCGTTTCTGGAACTCTGTCAGGTTTCTTTTTTGGCCCACCTCACAAAGGTAAGACCAGGAGGATCTCAGGGGATGCTAAGGCTTGAAATTAACTATCATAACAGAGTAACCTCAATACATGAATCGCTGAACAAAAAACTTAATGAATGTTAACCTCATTGTTATAACATGATTTGACATTTGGATTTAGGCTTTGGATTGCTTAATTGCCAAGTAAATACTCTTGGACAGACTTAGGACTGTCTTTCTTAATCTCTGTGTGGCATTGACACTGTTTATCAGTTTCTCCCTTGCCAACTGCTTCTCCTTTCTTAATTTACACATAGCTTTCAGTACTACTCGTCCCTGATTCACCTTTTACTTGTCTGGCTACCCCTTCTCAACTGTCTTTGTAAGATCTATGTACCACTATATATGCATACACACACAATATGTGCCTATACAGACATGCCTATATATACACATTTGTGTACATATACACATTTTTACATACACAGATATGTTTATACGTGTGTGTACCTTATACATAAACACAAACAAACTATTCTGATCTTTTCAGTTCCTAGTGCTCTCTTCTAGAAATTATGTCGAGTGTGTTTGGGGGCAGCTGGGTGGAACAGTGGATTTAGTACCCAGCCTGCTGTTAGGAAGACTCCTCTTCCTGAGTTCAAATCTGGCCAGGAAATAAAAAGTGAGCTTAAAGGAAGGAAAGAAAAAAATTAAAAGCGTACTAATGTTTAAAAATACCCATAATCTAGGTCATTAGATAGACTTCTGTAGAAGTGGGGCTATGTAGTGGTTTGAAGACTTATCACAAGGCCTATAAGAATGAAAAAAAAGCAATAGCAATTCAGCATTCTTTCTCCCATTGTCACAGAATATTTACCGCTATGACACATCCAACAATAAATGTCTTAGTTCAATCAACAATCAATCAACAAGCATTTATCAACTTCCTCATATGTGTCAGACACTGTGATAGCTGGTGCATGAAAAAGATACCAAAGTGATACTCCCTCTGCCCTTTAAGATTTCACATTCTATGGAGAAGAGGGTTGATACATACCATATAAGCAGAGAAATAAATATAAGCTATATACAAAATAAACACAAACACACAAACTGATGGGGGAGAGGGGAGCTAACAAATGGAATCATATCTGATCTGCATTTCATGGCAGAAAATGAAGAGGAATTAAAAATTAATGAGGGTAAAAGAGGAAGGTATAAAGACTGGCTTGAAGCTTAACATCAAATAAACCAAGATCTTGGCAACTGGTCCTGTCATTTCCTGGCAAATCAAGGGAGAAGAAAGGGAAGCAGTGTCAGATTTTATGTTCTTGGGCTCAAAGACCACTACAGAGGGTGATTGCTGCAATGAAATTTGAAGATACTTGCTCCTTGGAAGGAAAGAGATGGCAAATCTGGAAAGCATATTCAAAGCAGAGACATCACCTTGTTGGCAGTCAAAGTTATGGTTTTTCCAGTGGCAATTAATGGGTGTGAGAGTTGGACTATACGGAAAGTTGAGTATCACAGAATCAATGCTTTCAAATTGTGGTCCTGGAGAAGACTTTTGAGAGTCCCTTGGACATCAAGAAGTTTAAATTCATCCATACTTAAAGAAATTGATTCAGGCTATTCATTGGATGGTCAAATGCTGAAGCTGAAACTTAAATAAGTTTGCTACATGAGTAGATGGGACTTGTTGGAAAAGACCTTGATGTTGGGAAAGATTGAGGGTGGAAGGAAAAGGTGATAGCAAAGTATGAGATGGATAGATAGTATCACAGAAACAATGAACATGAACTTGGGCAAACTTTGAGAGACAGTGAAGGACAGAAGGGCCTAGCATGCCATGGTCTCTGGGGAGAGGAGAGGAGAGAAGAGGAGAAGAAAGGGGAGGGGAGGGGAGGGGAGGGAGGGAAAGGAAGGGAAGGGAAGGGAAATCCTTGAAACAAATATGTCTAGTAAAAGAAAACAAAGTGTTACTTGGACTTTGTCCAAAAATATACGTCTTACATTATGTTCATCTCTCAATAGATGGGAAGCACATTTCAAATCAGTCCTTTAGAATTGAAATTCATCATTAATCTTTCACATATATGTGTGTATATGTATAGGTGTATATATACACATTTATATGATATATATTCATTATTATATCACATATTATTATATATATTTATATAGATACACATTTATATATGTATACATATATACACACATACAAAGAAAGATATCCCAATTTATTTATCGACAGCTATAATGTTATTGCATAAGTTGTTCTCCTGGTTCAGCTAATTTCACTCTTCGTCATTTTCTGTGTCTTCCCAGGTTCCTCTGACACTGCCTATTTTGTCATTTCCCTCAATAATTCATAACTGCATTAATGTTATTTAATTTATGTGGCCATTTCTTTTGCCAATTTGTGGGCTACTCCTCATTTTCCACTTCTTTCCTATAATAAAAAAGAGATGCTATTAATTTGTTTAATATGGATTCTTTCCTTCTTTCTTTGAGCTCTTCAAGCCTTAGCTGAAGTTTGGTTGGAGCACAGAATGTGGAAGAAGAAATAAAGTACAATCAATAAAATTAAATAAAATAATTAAATACAATTAAATAATTTTATATATTATACATAAATTATAAATACATAAATATAATTAAATAATTAAATATAATTAAATAAAAATAAATTAAATAAAAGAAAAGAAAAAAGGAACTAATGTACAAAAAGAGACCAGAGTCAAATGAAGGGCATTCAGTATACACATACATTTGTGTTTTCTGTGCAAGTTAGATTTTCACTTATATGATATGCTAACAAACTTATTATATACACATTCATTCAGAAATCATTACCTTCTAAATGGAAGGAAATGTATAGGAAAGATTAACCACCTCAGTAGCCTCTAAAATTATCCTCTCTATGCTAAAATGTTGATAATAAAGATCTAGGTGATAGTGATATGGGCCTTTGTCTGTGATTAATATAATATTGTTCACTCTTAATATAGTACTGATCTTAAGTCTCCTTGTCTCAAGACTTGTCTCAAAATAACATGTCCACCCCAAAGGTTGCCAGTACTTGATTAGGTATGCTTTAGTACACAAGATAGAAATCCAATGGATTAAAAATTAATGAGTTTTTCTAAGTGCATAATTTACTCTTCAGAAATCCTTTAGGCAAGAGGGACTATAAAGTTATGATAAAATTCATTTCACTTGTCAGGAAGTTGGCTAGTTTTAAAGCACTTGAGGGAATGTATAAAAATGAATGGGAAATAGATGAGTGAATGATTTTTTTTTGAAAGGTCAAGTTAGAGGCAAGGTAACATATCAAGGTACTCTGTTTATTCCTTTGACTGCTGTAATTAGTTCTTTGACATTGTTCAGTCCCTTTAACTTTGATTCTCATATTCCTCATTTTTAAAATTAGACAATTAGCCTTGATGAAATACAAAGTCCTTTCCAAGTGTGTGATTCTATGAATTCTGTAATCTTATGAGAAATATTTATAAGTGGTTTTGAACAATTTGTCAGTTTAAACAATGTCAATAATTTATTTTTCTAATGCCTAATGGCAGTAGATTCTGGAAATAGCCACTTTTTTAAAAAATTAACTTTTCCATGAAACATTTTTTCAGGTACTTTAATGCTTATTTTTAAAATGTTTCATGGAAAATCTAATTTTACATATAAGCAAGGTAGGATGAACCCCTATTCCATAAAATTTCCATTAATGAGCTGCTGAAGTTTGTAGAATTAATCTTCCATAAAAAAATAAGACATTAATCCCTAGTAAGAAGTATGATCCATTAGTTCACTGACACATAAGCAAAGCTTCTTTTTTTTTTCTGATTAATAATCCATTACTGCTCCTTACTGTGAAATGGGCAACATGATCATGATAAATTTAACTTAACTTCTTAACTGATTATTTCAATGAGGTGTAAGAAAGCTGTTATTATGATGTCCTCTCCAGGACCACATGAAGGGCAGACAAATAGAGTTTAGGTCTGGATAAGGACAGTAAGAATTGGTGGGAGTGAAGGTAGTGATGCTAAAAGGTATATGGAAGTGTGCTTAAAGAAGAGGTATAAGGTTTCTTTCCTCTATTGCTTGAAGCAACATGATATAGTAGACAAGAACTCAATTTTGAGTCAGTGGCATATTCAAATCCTGACTTTGCCATTTAGTACCTTTATGATGTTAGGTAAGTCACTTAAATTTTCTGAGTCTTAGTTTTCTTTTCTGTATAATGAGCAAGTTAGACTAAGGTCTGATCACTATGGTTTTTCTTTTTTGTTTTGTTTTGCTTTGTTTTCCTATGGTTTTTCTATTTCTAAATTTATGATCCTATTCCTTACCTAAAGTGAGCCTTGAGATTTGTCCAAAGTACTGCATTTAGCTGTCTCCTTTTATTCCATTGCCATTTAGCATTATTCTTATTTTTTTGCATATTACCTACCCTCTTATCTTGTTGAAGACAGAAACGACATCATTTTTTAAAAATCTTTGTATTCTTAACATCAAAGTGTCTGATAGTAGGTACTCACTAAATGTTTGTGGAATTAAAAAATTGAGAGGGAAATATGTGCTTGTTACTCTTGTTTTCAAAGGTAGTATGGTGTAATAGATAAAGAACCACTCTCAAAGCCAGGAAGACTTGAATTTGGGTTCTAGCTCTGATATGTACTTGTTAATGTGACTCTGGGCAAGTCTTTCAGTGCACAAAGTAACTCCCTAAGACTCTAAGTTACAGAGAAGGTGCTAACCTGAAGTAGTTAAGAATTTTCTCACCCAGATCTAGCCTCTTCCCCCTATTTTGGTTTTAACTAAGGTTTAGAGGAAATGGAACAAGTATAGTTAGTTTTACTATAAGGGTAAAAATTTTCTATCTAATGAGAGAAATGGAAGTTTTGTCCTATGGGAGCTGTTTCATTGATACTGCAAAATCATTTGCATGTAGTTAAATTATTTCCTCACTGGTAGTTAAATGATTTCCTCACTGACAAGCCTGAGATTGTTGTCCCTTAAATTCATCCCTATCTTTCTATTTCCCATTTCTAATTCTGCATCTATGTATTACAATTGGATGAGAGAAGATACAAGAAAAGATACAAAAAAAAAATAACTTTTCAAGAAAGCAGTTTGTCTTTTCTGTCACCTTCCTGTCCAAAACCATAAGTCAGCAATTATGATCAATGAGGGTGCCCTTATTATTTTATAGTATTGAATAAAAAAATAAAAATACAAAACATTTCCAAAAAAATTGCAGCAATGTATTATTTTTTTAAAAAAACAGTGCTTAACTAATGTACACTCTGTCAATATTCCAAGGTCTGCATTAGGTTCAGTCAAAGTGCACTGTTTATATTAAGCCTTTTGAAGTCAAACAGATGAAAATTCAAAAGGCCCTAAGTTAGCAAGGTAAGTGGTTTTATAGCCTAATTCTGTACTGCTATTCTAATGTTTCATAAACAGCAACTTGAATCAAAGGGACTGGCTGGATGAATTGATTTAGTGAAGAGAAATCCATGGTAAACTTTATTAATCAGACACTGAGGTCTTCATCCATTTACTGAGAACAAAATCACTTGCACTTGTAGTGAGATTTTCAATCCCCATGCCAGATTTGCAGAGCTTTGTATACATCACAAAATGTTCTACAATTCCTTTACCAGACTATTCCTTTATAATGTATTTCATTAAGGAGACTTAAATAAGTACTGCTGTAGCTTATCTAATGAGATCTACTTATCACATTAACTTTTTTGCAAATATTCCAAGAGAGTTAAAATTTTTTTAAAGCAAGAACGTGCATTATCTTGTAAGGAAAATTACTAAAAACTTCCAGGAAATAAGAGAAAATGTTTAGCCCATTCTAGTGTTGCCCTAAAAATCCACCCTGGGATCTTTCCTTAAGCACTGAAATGAAGCAAATCAGCATTTTCCTTGGTAGAAATAAATAATTCAATAAAATGACCACTTGTAAAGAAGAAAGTAATCAAGAGAGATTACATTTTTAAATGGTCTTTGAGAAACATGGTAAATTTAATTTTAATTAAAGAGTTAATATAGCATTAAAAAATGACAAATTCCGCTTTCTCCAAAATAATTTTGGTACCACAAACACTAATTCTTTTAAACTGGCAGATTTACTGGCAGCCAAATGTAGTTCAGGGCAGCAGTATGAAACTTCTGAACTGTGATTCTTTGCTTTTTATTATTCAACAAAGCATAAAATCTTCTGGAAACTTTGATGTTTCTCTGTGGCGTTTGGTGCAGGTACCATTCAAGGTCACAGATAAACTTTTATCCTTTAATGATATTCAAAGAATAATAATCTTATTTTTGAAATGTTACTGAGATGAATTGGCTGTAATAACACATATGCTTTAATTACACCATATGCTCTGATTGTGCTATATATAATATTCAGTTTAACGCTTGTTGCAATCACTTCATTAAATGAAACATTCATTGAGCTCAAACACAATTTACTCATATCATTAACAGGGTAGCATCATGGTCCCCAAATTCATTAATAAATCATAGCAATCTGACTATATTCAGACAGTTCACAGCTGTCTAACGTGAGAAATAAATGTAGTGATTTGTTTTCTCTCTCTCTCACACTCTCACACACACACACACACACACACACACACACACACACAACACACACATCCTCTCTCCCCTCTATAATTCCAGAAGGAAATGAGCTATTCAAAATGGAATGGTAGGTATATATTTTGATTTGTTTTACACATGAGGCAGCTCTTCAGATTAAAGTTTAATACTAACCGAGTATATAAAATTACTATAACACATAGTGATTATATATAGGTACATGAGTATATTCACTTGAATTCTGTGTAATTACATTCGTCTTTGGGAAATTTCATAAGGTTGATTGAAGTGGAGAATACAGGGAAGTTGCACATATGTTCAGATACTGTTGACTCATTTCCTTGATCTTCTTATATGTGCTCTATAATGTATGTGAAATAATACCAAAAGATGTTTCTAAACTTCCCTTTTACATGACAGAACCAAGACAATTTTATAAATATTTTAATCTTTTGTTTTTTCTTGTTTTTTAATATATTTTATTTATTTTGTTAAATGTTTCCTAATTATATTTTTAAACATTCATTTTTTAAAATTTTGAATTTTAAATGATCTCCCACCTTTCCAAGCCTCCCCATCCCTTGAGAAGACAAGCAATATGATATTTATTATACATGTGGAGTCATGCAAAATATATTTTTATATTATTCATATTGTAAAACTCATCCCCCAAAAGAGAAAAAAAGTGAAAAAAATAAGCTTTAATCTGTATTCAGAATTCATCAGCTCTCCCTCTCTCTCTCTCTCTTTCTCTCTTTCTCTCTCTGTGAAAGTGGATAGCATTTTTCATCATTTGGAATTGTCCTGGATCATTTTCTTGATCAGAATAGCTGTCTTTCACAATTGATCATGGTTATAATATTGCTGTCACTCTGTGTAATGTTCTCCTTGTTCTACTCACTTCACTTTTCATGAATTCATTAGACTTCCCAGGTTATTCTGAAACCATCCTGCTCATCATTTTTTATAGCACAATAAAATTCCATCATAATCACATTTCATTTGGTCAGCAATTCACCAATTGATGGGTATCCCCTCAATTTCTGATTTTTTTGCCACCACAAGATCAGCCACTATGATATTTTTTTACATAGATGTCTTTTGTCCTCTTTGTTCTCTTTGAGAAACAGACCTATTAGTGGTATTTCTGGGTCAAGGATGTGTGCAATTTTAGAAGCCTTTAAGCATAGTTTCAAATTGTTCTCCAGAATGGTTGGACCATTCTGTTTCTCTTCTGTTGAGTTTTGTTTCCTCTTTCTGATGGTTCCTCCTATTGCTTTTAATTTTTACTTACAACTTCACTAATGTGAAAATATGTTTAATAGGAATGTAAATGTATAGCCTATATCAGATTGTACACCATCTTGAGGAGGGTGGTGGGGAGGAAGGGGGAGAAAAATTTTAAACTCAAAAGCATATGGAAGTGATTGTTGATAAATCAAAATAAATTAATAAAATTTTAAAAAAACAGAATGGTTGGACCAGTTCACAACTCCACCACTATTGCATGAGTGTCCCAGTTTTTCCACATTCCTTTCAATATTTGTCATTTTCCTTTTCTATCATGTTAACCAATCTGATAGGTATGAGGTGGTATCTCTAATCAACAGTGATTTAGAACATTTTTTCATGTGACTATTGACAGCTTTTATTTCTTCTTCTGAAAACTTCTTGCTCACATCCTTTGATTATTTAGCAGTTGGTAAATGCTTATTTTTTGACCCATTCTTTAAGATTAGATTATTTAGTTTCCAATTAATTTTAATCTGGTTCCATGGCACTTTATTGAATGTACTGTATTATATTATGGTCCTTAAAAGGTACATTCAATATTTCTGATTTTCTCCATTTATTTCTAGATTTTTTTTCCCTCATACATGATCAGTTTTTGTCAAGGTACCATGTACAGCTGATAAAAAGGCAGAGATCTTTTCATGTTAATACTTCTTCAGTTTGAGCTTGACAAACACCAAGAAACATGAATGTTTCCTTTAAAAGTAAGAACAGAGAAAATGAAGATCTTATATGAAACTGCAAATCTTTCTATACAGTGGAAGAAAAGGTACTAAGTCAAGTCAACAAATATTTACTAACTGTTTATTGTTCTAAGATTTGCCAAGAATTCTGAGATGTTAAGTGGCTTGCCAAAGATGACACGATTGGGATGTGTCAGGAGTACAACTTAAACGTTGCTCTTATGGTCTCTGAAGCCAGTTCCCTATCCACTACATTATGTTGTCTGCCTCATACTTATATCTTGGTTATTAGGATTCTATGAGACAAAAGCTACAGTAAAAGCTTTTTAATTTTGCTCAGCAAAAATTATACATTTTATCTCTTTTATCTTCTCTAACACATACTCAGTCAAGAACTCTTCCTCCCTCTATAATTGTGAAAGGTCCCTTCTTCCTTGCTCTTCTATTTGTGAAGATAGAGAGAGGTCATTAATTTATTTGCTGCTCATTGGAATATATAGTATAAACTACTAGTCTAAACCAATAGTTGTTGAATAATGAATCTTTATCTCAGAAGATGATATGGTCAGGTTTATAAAACAATATGTGAAAATATCTCATTATAATAATTTGCTCATTTTAAGCCTAGGGGGCAATGTAAAAGCCCCTAAGGCCTTAAGGAGTTCAATTTAGATTGCAATTTCTGAGTTTAGTTACAGTCATGTGGATTTCCAGTTAGGAAAATTCCTAACATTTAAGAAGAAGTTGGCCTCTCTGCCTAATTTTAATTTTTTTCTATCTATAATTAATTCCCAACCTCATGTAGATTAAGCAAAATGCAATTTACTAGAAAGATCTGAGCAATGAAGCATATTGGTTTACAGTGATTGTGGATATACAAAAATCATGAGGAAAAGCTGGGGAAAGAGTTGACTTCTTGGCATTTCCTTCAGACTGATTCTTCTGCTCCAAAATGTCTGTGGAGTCAATGTCCATTTTATCCCTTTTCCACTGTTCAGTCCTCTTTTTGCTTCTCAAAAGTAAATATACATGTCATGCTGTTCCAATCTCCCAAATCCAAACCCCCCAGGATCTTTCTCTCTTTGACTCTGATGGCTTCTTCTCTGACTTGCCCAAGGTCACACAGCTATAAGTTTCTGAGGCCAGATTTGAACACAGAAAAATCAGTCTTCCTGACTTCAGGCCCAGCAGTTTAACCACTGTGCCACCTGGCTGCCTTGTTTCCAGAACTCTATCAAATAATAGGGCAAGAACAAACATCTTCATTTACTTCTAATCTTTTTGGAAATGGCTCTAGTTGTTTTCTTTGCTTTCTATCCCTCCACTACATATAGTGATGGCTACAGGTTTTAGGTAGCTATTATTTGCCATATTTAGGAGAGTTTTGTTCATACGCTTTTTTATTCTTTTAAACAGAAATGGGTATTGTATTTTCTTAAAAGCTGTTTCTCGATCTATATGCAAAATCATGTGATTTTTGTTATTAATATAACATATTATATTTATAGGTTTGCTAATATAGTTTGCTAATAACCAACCTTGTCTACCTTGTATTGATTCAACCTGGTCATCATGCAGAATCTTTTAAATAGATTGTTATAACCTTTTTGCTAATAACTTACTCAGAAGGTGGAGCCAAGATGGCAGAGTAAAAGTAAGGACTGTCTTGAGCTCTTTCCCCAAACCCTTCCATATCCCTGTAAATAATAACAAATTTTAGAGCATCAAAACCCACAAAAAGATAGAGGGAAATAATTTTCCAGTCCAAGACAACTTAGAAGGTCAGCAAGAAAGGTCTGTTGCACCAGGGTTAGAAAGGAGCACAGTCCAGCTCAAGCCATAGCAACACAGATCAGGCCCCAGCAAACCTGGAGCAGACTTTGAGGTGACTGAATCACTGGCAGCAATGGATGTTTCCAGACCTCTCAGCCTACAGATGCCAAAGATAAATTAAA
Organism: Phascolarctos cinereus; assembly: GCF_003287225.1. Classification (NCBI taxonomy): domain Eukaryota; kingdom Metazoa; phylum Chordata; class Mammalia; order Diprotodontia; family Phascolarctidae; genus Phascolarctos; species Phascolarctos cinereus. The sequence goes on from NW_027555847.1 coordinate 241,870,301, forward strand.
GGTCAACAGGAAAGGTTTGTCGTCCCTGGGTAAGAGTGGAGCATGCTTAGCACAGGCTGCATCAGCATAGTCCTGGCCCCAGCAACCCCGAAGAAGACCTTGGGAGTGACTGAATCAGCAGTGGCAGCAGTGGCAGCAGTTTCCAGAGCTCTCCGCTCACATATGGTAACAGGATGCAGCAACTGGAACAAAGGAGATTATAGAGGTATTTTCACTAGCACTGGATCCGGACTCTATTGCTTTGCCAAATTTGTATCTGAGTGGGAGACCTGGGTGGCAGTCACAAGATGAGGAGGAGCCCTAGCACAGCAGAGTTTGTGGCCATAGTGAAGAGAGAACACTCCTCACAGTTCCAGGACAGAAAAGAGTGCTTATGGTCATCACAGACCAGAGTACAAGCCAGGAGAGGAGTAAACATGTTTCCTTAGATCACACCACCTTGGAAGAACTGAAAGCTTATAGGACTCTAGAAGTATCTGTGAATATCTCTGAAAATAGCTGCACAAAACCCCTGAAGCTTGGGACATTGCATCCTCCACACTGGAAGCAGAGCCCTACCTTAACAAAGAGTTAAAAAGTTAAGCAATTGTTTGGGAATATGAGTAAACAGCAGAAAAAAAATTCAGGCTGTAGAATCTTTGGTGACAAAGAAGATCAAAGCACATATACACACTCAGAAGAAGACAACAAAGTCAAAGCTCCTACATCCAAAGACTCCAAGAAAAATATGAATTGGTCTCAGACCACAGAAGAGCTCAAAAACGATTTTGAAAATCTAGTAAGAAAAGTAGAGGAAAAATTAGGAATAGAAATGAGAGTGATGCAGGAAAATAATGAAAAATGAGTCAATAGCTTGGTAAAGGAGAAACAAAAAAATATACTGGAGAGAATAACACCTTACAAAACAGACTAATCTAAATGGTAAAAGAAGTCCAAAAAGCAAATGAGGAGAAGAATGCTTAAAAATCAGAACTGGCCAAATGAAAAATGAAGTCCAAAAGCTCACTAAAGAAATGGAAGCTAATGACTTTATGAGAAATCAAGAAACAGTAAAAAAGAAATGAATGAAAAACTAGAAGACTAAGTGAAATATCTCATTGGAAAAATAACTGATACAGAAAATAGATTCAGGAGAAATAATTGAAAAATTATTGGACTTTCCGAGAGCTACAGTAAAAAAGAGCCTAGACATCATCTTTCAAAATATTTTCAAGGAAAACTGCCCTGATATTCTAGAATCAGAGGGTAAAATAGAAATTGAAAGAATCCACTGATCACCTCCTAAAAGAGATCTTAAAAAGAAAACTCCAAGGAATATTATAGCCAAATTCGAGAGTTTCCAGGTCAAGGAGAAAATATTCAAGTAGCCAGGAAGAAACAATTCAAATATTGTGGAACCACAATCAGGATAACACAAGATTTAGCAGCTTATACATTAAAGGATCAGAGGTCTCGGGATATGATACAGGGCAATTTGGAACTATCCCAAAGGGCTATAAAATAATGCATACCTTTTGATTTACCAATACCACTACTAGGTCTGTATCCAAAGAAGGATAAAAAGGAAAGAAAAAAGACCCATATGTACAAAAAATATTTATAGCAGCTCTTTTCTGGGGGCAAAGAATTAGAAATTGAGGGGATGTTCATCAATTGAGGAGTGGCTGAATAAATTGGGGTATGTGATTATGATGGCATACTACTGTACTATAGGAAATGATGAGCAGGATGCTCTCAGAGAAATCTGGAAAGGCTTATATGAGCTTACACGAAGTGAAATGTATGCATACAAAGTAACAGCAATATTAAAAGGATGATCAGATATGAAAGACAGCTATTCTCACCAATGCAACAATCCAAGGCAACTCTGAAGGACTTAGGACTTATGATGAAAATGCTATGCATTCCCAAGACCAAAAACAAAAACAAAAACAAAAAAAACCTGTTGGTGTCCAAATGCAGATTGAACCCTGCTTTTTTTTAAACTTTATTTTTCTTGAACTTTTTTCTTTTTTGTCTGTTTTCTTTCACAACATGACTATTATGGAAGTGTTTCATATGACTACACATGTATAAACTATATTGAATTGTTTGCCTTCTCAATGTAAGGGGGAGGGTGAAAGGGAGACAATTTGTAACTCAAAGCCTTACAAACGAATGTTAAAAATTGTTTTCATATGTAACTGGGAACAAACAAAACACTAAAAAAATCAAGAAATAAAAAAAACAAAACAAAAATAATGAAAAAATAGAAGGCAGTATGAAATATCTCATTGCCAAAAAAAAAAAACTGACCTTGAAAATAGATCCAGGAGAGAGAATTTAAAAATTATTGAACTACCTGAAAGCCATGATCAAAAAATGACCCTAGACATCAACTTTCAAGAAATTATCAAGGAAAACTGTCCTGATATTCTAGAACCAAAGGGTATAATAGGAAGTGAAAGAATCTACCAATCACCTCCTGAAAGAGATCCCAAAACAAAAACTCCCAAGAATATTATAGCCAACTCGCAGACCTCCCAAATGAAGGAGAAAATACTGTAAGTGGTGAGAATGAAACAATTCAAGTATAGTGAAGCCACAGTCAGGATAACACAAGATTTAACAGCTTTTACATTAAAGAAACAGAGGGCTTCAAATAGGACATTCCAGAGGGCAAAGGAGTAAGGATTAAAACCCAGCAAAACTGAATATACATATTGGAGGCAGGGGGAATGGATATTCAATGAAATAGAGGGCTTTCAAGCATTCTTGATGAAAAGACCAGAGCTGAACAGAAAATTGACTTTCAAATACAAGAATCAAGAGAAGCATTAAAAGGTAAACAGGAAAGGCAAATCATAAGGAACCTAATAAGGTTAAACAGTTTCCATTCCTACACAGGAAGATTAGAACTTTCTCATTATTGGGGCAGTTAGAAGGAGCATATGTAGACAGACGGCACAAGTGTGAGTTTAATATGAGGGGATAGTATCTAAAAAATAAAATTAGGGGGTGCAAGAGGAATGTAGTGGGAGAAAGGGAAAGGGAGAGGTAGAATGGGATAAATCATTTCACATAAAAGAGGCAAGAAAAAGATTTTACAGTGGAGCGGAAGGGGGGAAGTCAGGAAGAGCGTGTGAACTTTACTCTCATCGGAATTGGCTCAAAGAGAGAATAACATACACATTTAATTGGGTATAGCAATCTATCTTAGCCTACAGGAAAGTAGGAGGGAAGGGGGTAATAGAAGGGTGAGTGAAAGAAAGGGGGGCAGATTGGGGAGACTATTGCCAGAAGCAAAACACTTGAGAAGGGAAAGAGTGAAAGGAGAGAGAATAGAATAGACGGGATGGCATGGAATGGAGGGAAATACAGTTAGCAATAGTAACTGCGAAAAACATTTTGAAGCAAATTTTTCTAATGAAGGCCTCACTTCTTGAACATATCAAAAACAATAAAATTTATAAAAGTAAGAGCCATTCCCCAGTTGATGAATGAGCTAAAGATGTGAACAGTTTTCAGTTGAAGCAATCAAAGCTTTTTATGGCCATATGGAAAAGTGCTCTAACTCACTATTGTTTGGAGAAATGCAAATTAAAACAATTCTGAGGTACTACCTTATACCTATTAGATTGGCTAATAGGACAGCAAAGGAAAACAACAAATTTGAAGGGGATGTGGGAAAGGTTAGACATTAATGCACTGTTGGTGGAGTTGAGAATTGACTCAACCATTCTGTAGAACAATATGGAGCTATGCCAAAGGGCTATAAAAGCATGTATACCCTTGGAGTTAGCAATACCACTACTAGGTATGTATCCCAAAAGAGATTTAAAAAAAGGAAAAGGATCTACATGTACAGAAATATTTATAGCAGTTCTTTTCTAGGGGCAAAAAATTGGAAATAGAGAGGATGTCCATCAATTGGGGAATGGCTGAACAAACAGTCATATGTGATTGAAAAACCTAGAAAAACTTACATGAGCTGATGCAAAGTGAAATGCACTATGTACAAAGTAACAGCAATGTTGTAAGATGATCAGCTGTGAATATCTTAGCTATTCTCAGCAGTATCCAAGACAACTCTGAAAGACTTATGATGAAAAGTAGTATCCATTGCCAGAGAAAGAATTGATGGTGTCTGAATACAGATTGAAGCATACTTTTTTTTTCCTTTCTTTATTTTTCTTGAGGTTTTTTTTGTCTATGTTTTCTTTCACAACATGACTATTATGGAAATGTTTTGCATGACTACACATGTATAAACTATATCAATCTGCTTGCCTTCTCAATGTGGGGGGAGGAGGGAGGAAGACAGAGAATTTGAAAATCAAAATTTTAAAAGTGAAAGTTAAAAATTGTTTCTACATGTAACTGGGAAAAATAAAATATTAAATAATTTTTTAAAAAAACTAATATTTTACTCAATTTCATTTGCAGTCAATAAAGTTATTATCCTATAATTTTTATTTCTCTCTTTCTTTTCTCCCTGGTTTATGTATTATAACCATAGTTGTATCATAGATAGAATTTGTAGTATCCCTTCTTTGCTTATTTTTGCAAAGAGTTTATGTTATATTGGAATTAATTGTTCTTTAAATAGTTAACATAATTAATTTGTAAATCCACTTTTCTTTTGGAGTTCTTTTATGGCTTATCCAATTTTTTTCCAAGACTGATTTATTTGAATTGTCTACTTCTTGTTCTTCTAATCTGGGTATTTTGCTTTTTTTGTAAATATTCCTTCATTTCATTTGAATTAATTATTATTATTATTATATAATATTATATATTACATATGTTGTATATAATATATAAAATTATATAATTATTAAATAAATCAATTAACATTGAATTTTTGTTAGCAAAAGCCTTTTGCATTATAAGATAAAAGTCAGGAGGAAGGATGACTTCTTTTGTGTTTTTCTTGGAGCCATTAGAAACTGTGCAATCTAAAGTGACAGTGACATGGTGTTGAGGTCTTATACTGTTAGATACAGTAATCCTCATAGGTCTAGGCAAAGGACCTTTTCTAAAATAATTTTCTGATCATCTGCAAGTCACATAGTTAATTTTCAATGAAAGGTATCATGAAAGCATTCATTGTTCCTATACCGAGATCTTTTTTTTTCCTTTCTATTTGAAATTTCAGGGGAATAAGGGTATGTGTATGAATTCTTTTTGTGAGAAATTATCAAACAAATGCCTTGTCAGCTCTTAGGCATTTGAAGCCTTAAAGATCAGGGCTAAAGCTGAGGTTTAATATTATGCCATAAGAGATGAAATAAAAGAACTACATGCAGCCTTGTCTACCCACAGGTAATCTGTTGAATTCTTTGCTACCTGGAGAAACTTTCTATGACTAATTCAAGAAAGATTTAACAACCACCTCTATTCTAATTAATGATCCTTGTTCTTTTCACATGGTCACTTCCTCCATAGTTTCTCCATAATTAACAACATCTACTCTATTGATATTGGTGGGGGAGGGTTAGCCTATTTTATTTTTAAGTCAGAGAAAGTTCACCTTGGAATCCAATGGAACCATTGCAATTTATTTGCTTCTTTTAAAGAAGGAGACATATTGATAATGAAATTTTTCAAGCACATTCATCCATGTTTGATGCCTTATCTCTAACTATGTTTCAAGAATTTTTTTCACATAAAGGTTGAAAAATCCTGGTCTCCTTTTATCAAGACATGAGAAGACTAATTTTTTGGATATTATTCATGGAGGAGGATAAATGTAGGCTTTTCAGTCTCCATGGGAACACGATAGTGTTCCTGACTCTTCTAGAAATGAAGAAAGAAAATAATTAGTTTCCATGGAGATACAAAGGTATGCTCAACATGGTTGGCCCTAAGGCCACCCCTAAGTAAAGATGAGATTCAGGAAGTCTTTTTGTTCCCAAACATACAGGAGCATTCAGCCTAATGTGTTATTGGTGGCCCTGAAATTAAATTGGTTTCTCTATGCCTTGTGAGGAATTATACCCCCAAATTCATTTACTCCATGGAAATCTGAAAGTAAGCATCAAACAATCCAAATGAAATGTCTCCTGGAATATGATTGCTAAAAGTCATACTGTAAAGAAGTATGTCATAAAAATACTCCCTGGGTGTTAATGCATAATTTCTCAAGTGATTTAAAAATGTGTTAATTAGTGAATTTTATTATAGAGCATCCTTTATTAAAGAGCATATGAACTGGAAACTAATCCTAATTCTTAGATAAGAATCTGAAATTGAAATTTTGCCATTCTATGCATTAACATTCAGTGAAGCCATGCAATCAATATCCAGTTCTCCAATGACTGCTTTATCTCCATCTAGGGAAAACTACAGTACCTCATTAATTCCATCCTTTATAATTTTGCATTCAGTTAAGTTTGAGATGACATCTATATGCTCATGACTAGATTTCCAGAAAAAGTTTCCCACACTGCCATGACAACCACATGATGTGCTTAGTACCTCCTGACAAAAGAAAGTGCAGTGACTGGCATACAGATGTGTTTGTGTTCAAATGACACTAGTGTCAAAGCCTCCAGGCATGATGATCATAGAACACAGAGGATGAGCATCTACATAGTGCCTATTTTGAAATTCACAGTGGCATAATTGAGCTCTGCTTGAATATATCTATTAACGTGAAACTGAATCATTTTCTTAAGGGAATATATTTTAATAATTCAGTTCAATGCCATCAAACCCATGGTTTGTGAGTATCAGATGGTCAACAAACATTAAATCATTGCTTACACTGTGTCAGGAACAGCACAAATATGCACAAAAAAGTCAAAAATAATCCCTGGCCTGAAGAGGGATACATTCTGATAGTGAAGACAAACATACAAGATACATACAAATCAGGTGAAAGTTAATCTTGGGTGGAAGACACTAGTAACCAGGGGGACTGGGAAAAGTTGTCTGCAGAAGGTGCAATTTGAACTGATTTCTGAAGGAAGCCAGGAAAAGCAAAAGGGAGCTAGAAGTGAAGAGTGGGAGCATTCTAGATGTGGGTCCTCAATCATTCCTCTCACATAATCCACGGGTATATGATTAAATCCATTGTTTCTATGTTTGGATAAATATCCAATGAGATTAACAACATTTTGTGAGTGAAACAGACTTATTGAGTAGCAGTAAAAAAGAGATGGGTACTTTTAAATTAACAAATTTTGACACCAAACAGTAGTAGTAGTAGTAGTAGTAGTACTAGTAGTACTAGTAGTAGTAGTAGTAGTAGTAGTAGTAGTAGCAGTAGTAGTAGTAGTTAGCATAAGTAGTAGTAGTAGTAGCAGCAGCAGTAACAAATTGATTTATGCAATATTTAAGGTTCACAAAATGTTTTATAAATATTATCTCATAAAAATATTATCTCATTTTATCTTTACAACAATCCTGTGAAGTAGGGGCTACTTTTATCCTCATATATAGATGAAGAACCTGAGACTGACAGACTAAGTGACTTACCTAGTTATACAGCAAGGAAGTGTCTGAAGCATTTGAATGAAGGTAGCTCTTCCTGCCTCCAATTCCAGCATTCTATTCACTATTATCTAAAGTAGGAAGAGATTTGAGAATACTGTCATTATAAATTACTCTTCCAATTACCAGACACAACAAGAATGAATTGTTTTGATCTGATTAGCACTCGCACAAATTTTTATTTATGTGGAGCCCATCCCTGACCTTTATTGCAACCCTGAAATAACTACTTAACAGATTCCAAACAGTTATAAGGCAGAATCTTGTCAACTTTTCTGTCCATATGAATTTTGACCTTAGAACAAATAAGCTCAGCAACTCTTTCTGTTACTACCTTCAGGATCCTTAAAATACATATAACTTTGAAATGCCAAACAGAGGTCATAGCTTTCTCCTATCACAACTTCCTTCCATTCACCAGTTCTTGAATCAGATGGCCCTATGACACTTTATTATTTTTTTTAGCAAAAAGAAAGGTTTCAGTTCTGCGTTGTAAAGACATCAAACAGAAGATCTGAGAGTTTTTGTTCATAGTGAGAATAAGTCTAAGTTCATTTGCAACTGAAAGATTTCTTACAAGCCATTCAATATAAGCTTAAAAGTAAAGCAAAAAAATATATGGAACTTTTAAACTGTTTAGATTCTCAGGTCAAGAAGAAATAAAGCTCTAAGCTCAGTTCCTCTAAAAGCCATTTTTCCATTTATGCTTGGAAGCTTAATAAGCAAAGAAGGATTCCTAGAGGGTCCAAGAAAGAAATTGACGTGCACAAAAGGTTTACTTTCAAACAAAATAATTTATATCCAGGCTTTACTTTTCTCTATAACAGAGTTCTTAACTTTTTTTGTCATAAACATCACTGGCAGTCTGTTGAACCCTTCTCACATTAATATTTTTAAACAATTGAAGTAACTGCTAAATTTCAGTTGGAGGTTAGTGAAATGTTTTTTTTTTTCTTATATTGACACCTCCCCATCCTGGCCATGTAACTCTGATGAAAACCTCTCCTTTATAGAAATAACTCATATCAACAGCATCCAGGGGAAGTACAAAAATGGTATTGTGCTTGGATAAGCATTCCACAGAGGTTCTCAAGTCTGTACATGAGCGCTTGGTCCCCCTCCCTTTTGGCAAAGGTGTCCAGAGGTACAAGATATTAAAAGCCTCGAGCATTAGTTCAAAGCTCTCAGTATCACCTTTATGTCTCAGGACCTCTGAGACTTCACATTATTAGGAATTACCTGGTTAAATTCAAGACTTTGTGAGAAGCATCAGAAATTTCAGCAGCCTTTTCTGGGGTGATGGAAAAATATGAAATTTCTCATTGCTCTCCAATCTCAGTGGATTGGAGTTCTAGGTTCTCTGAGTATAAGCAATTAGCAGGAGCCCATTAACTTGTGAACACTGACTTCTACATGCTGATACAATCTTTAGACTCTCAATCAAAAGCTATGAAGTGCCTGTTATACATGTGACACTATTTTATGCACCATCAAAGATCAAAATAAGTCTGAGACTTACTCCTATCCTTAAAGAATTTATAAATTGGAGAGATAACAATAACATCACAAGTTGAATGGTAATCTCTCAAAGTCACCCAGCCCAGCTTATCAACCAACATGAGGAGAGAGTGCCTACATAGCAGTAGAAAGGGATTGGTTACAAAGAAAGAGACAGCATCAATGAGAGGCCATCAGAAAAAAAAAATAATAAAAGTTGTTTATTTAATTTGACAGTGGCTAAAGTAGAGGTGGAATGTGAAATGTCTAATTAGCAGAATTGCCAAACATATCTTGATAAGAATTACTGTCACCTTCCAAGCAGATTGTAAATCTATCTAAGACTTAAGTTTCTGAATGCTTTTTTAAGTCATCCTATATGGAATGCTGTGATTCACTTGGTCTTACCTTGGCTTTATTTGAATAGGATTAAATCACCTCCCCCCATACCCATTTCATATTTATGCGATGACCACTTCTTCTACCCTGTTCCCTTGTCCACTACTCTATCATCTCTTTAGTCCTTGAAGCCAAGCATCATTCAATGCAACGAAAGATTACATTAGCTTTTTTGGCTCCATAAGTTTCCTCACCCAGAAGTCCCCATACTGATGAAATCCCAGGTCGCATCCCTATCACATTATTGAATCACATTGAACTTAGAATCCACTAAAATGAGTTGTGCGCTACAGCCAGTTTGAACTGCCTGGTGAGAGCTGATTGTTAAATTTTAAACATGAACATTTGTGCTTCAGAAATCAACAAATGTTATTGATAAAGCCTTGAATTTGTGTGTGTGTGGATGTTTGTATGTCTGTGTCTGTGTCTGCGTTTTACTATGTGGACTTAAGACTTAAGTGATAATGAAAAATGTTAATAATACAGATTAAACTTGGAGCAATGGTTAAACATTTATTAGCACACCACTGACTAAAATCCTTAGATTTTTTTTTCAAACTATTATCTAAAAATAAACACACAACCATCCTGTACTTTACTAAGGCAAAATTTTAGAACAAGTCTAAGACTTTATATTTATCCCCATTAAATTTCACTTTATTAAACTCAGTTTGATGTTCTATTCCAACAAGATATTTTTGGATCTTGATCCTCACATCCAGCGTGCCAGCTATCTTGGCAGCTAGGTGGTGCAGTGAATAGAGTGTGGGGTATAGCATTAGAAATTTCTGAGTTAAAATTACTCCTCAAACACTTACTAGTTGTGCATGTCACTTACCTCCTGTATGCCTCAGTTTCCTCAACTGTAAAAAGGGGGTAATAATAGCACTTACCTCATAGTGAGGATCAAATGAGTTAGCATATGTGAAGCAATTTAAAAACTTTGAAGCACCATATTGATGTTATCCATTAGCATTAGCTATCCTCCAAGCTATGTGATATCTTCCAATTTGATATTTGTCATCTATGTCTTTGTTCAAGTCATTGATAAACAGCTCAGGGCCAAACACAAATGAGTGTGGCACCATATTGGAAACTTCTTTCTAAGTTGATGTGGAACTATTATTGAAACCTCTTTGGGTACAATGGCGTAACCAGTTCTGAATCTTTCTAAATGCATTATTATTTGATCCATATCTTTCCAAGAATTTCATGAAAGACTTCTAAAATCCAGAGAACTTAAATCTTAGAATTCCCTTGATTTACCAGGCTAAAAAAGCCTAGAAAATAAAGTTAATCTGTCATGATATGCTGCTTCTCTGTGATCATTGAGTCAATCATGAATCATCTCTCTAATAATATGTTCTAGAATTTTTCTATGAATTAAAATTAAAGGTAACCAATAGCTTACAGATTCTTTTTTTAAAATAATGGGACATTTGCCCTTCTCCAGTCCTTTGTTACCTTACCTTTCCTATTCTCATTAGCCGTTCAAAGATCCTTCAGAATGACTCAGCAAACATAACCACCAGGTCTTTCAGTAAGAGAAAATGTAGTTCATTTGAGTCAGACCACAATAATCTATCAAATGCAGTTTGGTCTTTTCTTGCTACTTCCTTATTTATCTTGGATATCAACTCCCATTTTTCTTCTGTCACTTTCAATCCAAAGGTCATTCATTTTGCCAGAGAAAAGAGAACCAAGAAAAGAACTGAGTAGCCAGGAAAAAAAAAAAAACCTAGAAGAACCCAGTCATTTGTTTTTGTATATCCTTTGAAGTTACTAGCATTTCTAGTTCAGCAGTCAACTTGGGGACTTTTCAGTCAGTCAGCCAAAGCCAGCCAATAAACATTTATTAAGTGCACATAATGTGTGCCAGGTACTGTGCTAAGAATAAATGCTGAGGGTATAATGAAAGGCACAAGATATTCCCTGCCTCTGAAGAGCCCAAATCTAATGAAAGAAACAACATGCAAGTATCTGTGTTCAACAAGGTACATATAGGATAAATAGGAAAAATCAACTAAAAGATACTAGAATTAAGAGATTGGGAAAGGCTTCCTGTAGAAGGTGGGATTTAAGCTGGGACATAAAAGAAGTCAGGGAATTCCAAGATGCAGAGATGAGCAAGGAAAGTATGCTGGACATGGGGTCAAGCAATGAAAATGCCTGGTGTCAGAGATGGAGTATCTTGAGCAAGGAACTGCAGGGAGGCCAGAGTACAGTATGTGGGGAAGTATAAAGTATACAAGAAGATTGGAAAGATGGGGCGGGCTAGGTTATGAAGGGCTATAAATGTGAAACAGATGATTTTGTCTTTGATAATTCAGAGTAAGCTCGTAAGTCATATGTGACCTGAATCTGATCCCAATGTTCTCTCATTGTCAACAGAAAGCAAAATGAGATTATCTATGCATGCTCCAAGGATGACCCCTATGGGACAATTCACCCATGCTACACTGTATCATGTTTCTTGTTGTCCCTCCCAGAGTGTTTCACCACTAGCTAACTCTCTACCTTGCCTATGAGGTGAATAATTACCAATGCCCTCAATGAGATATTCTAGTTTCACCAAAAAGCTTTGCTTTGTAACATATCTAGACCAACTATCCTATTTCCCAGGATGTAATTACAGTGCAATAGAAAAAGCTCCTGGACTTAGAGGTAAGAGGGACCTGAGTTTAAATCTTGCCTCTAATATTTTCTTGCTGCATGAGTTTGGAGTTGCTTCCTCACCTTCATAATAGTCACAAGTAATTAGTAGTAATAAGTAACAGTAACTGTATAATACTAGTAATAAAGACCTGTAATGATATAGAGCAAAGGTGGCAGACTTGCAGCACACAGGCCACATGCAGTGCACACACTACCCAATATGGTCTGTCAGGTTAAAATATAATTGGGAAATACTTTAAATAAATACAAATACAATAAAACACAGATAATATTAGTATATAGTTTTCTGAGCCAATATGTAGGCTGCAGGTATCCTTATATGTGGTTTAGTGGCCTTCATTTCTATTCAAGTTTGACACAACTGGCATGGAGGATACTCTGGAAGACGCGTTAAGTCTTGCCCTCTGAAACATACTGATTATATCACCACAGGCGAGTTATCAGACTTCTCAGTGCCTCGGGCAACTCTCTAAGACTACAAATTGTAGAGAGAGTACTGATATCAGCAGAGAAAATTACTCACTTGGAATTCTCCATGCCAATGAAATCACAAATCCAGGCAAAAAGAAAAAAGAAATACTTGCTTCACAAAGTTATTTTGAGTTTCAAATAAGAAAATGTATGTAAATGCATATTTTTGTACTGATCCAATTAAAGCCATGCTCATAAGTCTTCTTAGAACTTTCTTTTCACAGTATAGCTTTAAAAATTACTTTTCATGATCATTAGATTTCTCACTAGCCTCATTTCATTTTTACCTTCAGCATTCTCACAGTATTCTTTCAAGACCACCCCAGACTTTATCATTCTTTCATTCTCTATTACGTGCCTTTGTTGCCATCTTCTGCATCTGTCTTTTAAAAATCTTAAGTTGCTTTGTGAGTTTCATGCACATTCAATAGTCTTTCAGATAGCTATTCTTTTCCTCATTGTTGGAAGTGATTTCCTTAGAGTATTAATACTTTGTTCTTTGAGATCCTCCTATTCCCTGGAATTGATTTACCTTATTGAAAGTTAGTTCATGGAATTCTAGCTATCTTTCTTTGTAATTCTTTGAAATCTACTCTCCCCAAATCTGGGTGGCATATCAGATTATTTCTGCTTTCCTCTCCACTCTATCAAAAATTTAAGAT
>NW_027555847.1:241883581-242001081 GCF_003287225.1 Phascolarctos cinereus
TGTAACTGGGAACAAACAAAACACTAAAAAATCAAGAAATAAAAAAAACAAAACAAAAATAATGAAAAATAGAAGGCAGTATGAAATATCTCATTGCCAAAAAAAAAAAAACTGACCTTGAAAATAGATCCAGGAGAGAGAATTTAAAAATTATTGAACTACCTGAAAGCCATGATCAAAAAATGACCCTAGACATCAACTTTCAAGAAATTATCAAGGAAAACTGTCCTGATATTCTAGAACCAAAGGGTATAATAGGAAGTGAAAGAATCTACCAATCACCTCCTGAAAGAGATCCCAAAACAAAAACTCCCAAGAATATTATAGCCAACTCGCAGACCTCCCAAATGAAGGAGAAAATACTGTAAGTGGTGAGAATGAAACAATTCAAGTATAGTGAAGCCACAGTCAGGATAACACAAGATTTAACAGCTTTTACATTAAAGAAACAGAGGGCTTCAAATAGGACATTCCAGAGGGCAAAGGAGTAAGGATTAAAACCCAGCAAAACTGAATATACATATTGGAGGCAGGGGGAATGGATATTCAATGAAATAGAGGGCTTTCAAGCATTCTTGATGAAAAGACCAGAGCTGAACAGAAAATTTGACTTTCAAATACAAGAATCAAGAGAAGCATTAAAAGGTAAACAGGAAAGGGAAATCATAAGGAACTTAATAAGGTTAAACAGTTTCCATTCCTACACAGGAAGATTAGAACTTTCTCATTATTGGGGCAGTTAGAAGGAGCATATGTAGACAGACGGCACAAGTGTGAGTTTAATATGAGGGGATAGTATCTAAAAAATAAAATTAGGGGGTGCAAGAGGAATGTAGTGGGAGAAAGGGAAAGGGAGAGGTAGAATGGGATAAATCATTTCACATAAAAGAGGCAAGAAAAAGATTTTACAGTGGAGCGGAAGGGGGGAAGTCAGGAAGAGCGTGTGAACTTTACTCTCATCGGAATTGGCTCAAAGAGAGAATAACATACACATTTAATTGGGTATAGCAATCTATCTGCTACTACAGGAAAGTAGGAGGGAAGGGGGTAATAGAAGGGTGAGTGAAAGAAAGGGGGGCAGATTGGGGAGACTATTGCCAGAAGCAAAACACTTGAGAAGGGAAAGAGTGAAAGGAGAGAGAATAGAATAGACGGGATGGCATGGAATGGAGGGAAATACAGTTAGCAATAGTAACTGCGAAAAACATTTTGAAGCAAATTTTTCTAATGAAGGCCTCACTTCTTGAACATATCAAAAACAATAAAATTTATAAAAGTAAGAGCCATTCCCCAGTTGATGAATGAGCTAAAGATGTGAACAGTTTTCAGTTGAAGCAATCAAAGCTTTTTATGGCCATATGGAAAAGTGCTCTAACTCACTATTGTTTGGAGAAATGCAAATTAAAACAATTCTGAGGTACTACCTTATACCTATTAGATTGGCTAATAGGACAGCAAAGGAAAACAACAAATTTGAAGGGGATGTGGGAAAGGTTAGACATTAATGCACTGTTGGTGGAGTTGAGAATTGACTCAACCATTCTGTAGAACAATATGGAGCTATGCCAAAGGGCTATAAAAGCATGTATACCCTTGGAGTTAGCAATACCACTACTAGGTATGTATCCCAAAAGAGATTTAAAAAAAGGAAAAGGATCTACATGTACAGAAATATTTATAGCAGTTCTTTTCTAGGGGCAAAAAATTGGAAATAGAGAGGATGTCCATCAATTGGGGAATGGCTGAACAAACAGTCATATGTGATTGAAAAACCTAGAAAAACTTACATGAGCTGATGCAAAGTGAAATGCACTATGTACAAAGTAACAGCAATGTTGTAAGATGATCAGCTGTGAATATCTTAGCTATTCTCAGCAGTATCCAAGACAACTCTGAAAGACTTATGATGAAAAGTAGTATCCATTGCCAGAGAAAGAATTGATGGTGTCTGAATACAGATTGAAGCATACTTTTTTTTTCCTTTCTTTATTTTTCTTGAGGTTTTTTTTGTCTATGTTTTCTTTCACAACATGACTATTATGGAAATGTTTTGCATGACTACACATGTATAAACTATATCAATCTGCTTGCCTTCTCAATGTGGGGGGAGGAGGGAGGAAGACAGAGAATTTGAAAATCAAAATTTTAAAAGTGAAAGTTAAAAATTGTTTCTACATGTAACTGGGAAAAATAAAATATTAAATAATTTTTTAAAAAAACTAATATTTTACTCAATTTCATTTGCAGTCAATAAAGTTATTATCCTATAATTTTTATTTCTCTCTTTCTTTTCTCCCTGGTTTATGTATTATAACCATAGTTGTATCATAGATAGAATTTGTAGTATCCCTTCTTTGCTTATTTTTGCAAAGAGTTTATGTTATATTGGAATTAATTGTTCTTTAAATAGTTAACATAATTAATTTGTAAATCCACTTTTCTTTTGGAGTTCTTTTATGGCTTATCCAATTTTTTTCCAAGACTGATTTATTTGAATTGTCTACTTCTTGTTCTTCTAATCTGGGTATTTTGCTTTTTTTGTAAATATTCCTTCATTTCATTTGAATTAATTATTATTATTATTATATAATATTATATATTACATATGTTGTATATAATATATAAAATTATATAATTATTAAATAAATCAATTAACATTGAATTTTTGTTAGCAAAAGCCTTTTGCATTATAAGATAAAAGTCAGGAGGAAGGATGACTTCTTTTGTGTTTTTCTTGGAGCCATTAGAAACTGTGCAATCTAAAGTGACAGTGACATGGTGTTGAGGTCTTATACTGTTAGATACAGTAATCCTCATAGGTCTAGGCAAAGGACCTTTTCTAAAATAATTTTCTGATCATCTGCAAGTCACATAGTTAATTTTCAATGAAAGGTATCATGAAAGCATTCATTGTTCCTATACCGAGATCTTTTTTTTTCCTTTCTATTTGAAATTTCAGGGGAATAAGGGTATGTGTATGAATTCTTTTTGTGAGAAATTATCAAACAAATGCCTTGTCAGCTCTTAGGCATTTGAAGCCTTAAAGATCAGGGCTAAAGCTGAGGTTTAATATTATGCCATAAGAGATGAAATAAAAGAACTACATGCAGCCTTGTCTACCCACAGGTAATCTGTTGAATTCTTTGCTACCTGGAGAAACTTTCTATGACTAATTCAAGAAAGATTTAACAACCACCTCTATTCTAATTAATGATCCTTGTTCTTTTCACATGGTCACTTCCTCCATAGTTTCTCCATAATTAACAACATCTACTCTATTGATATTGGTGGGGAGGGTTAGCCTATTTTATTTTTAAGTCAGAGAAAGTTCACCTTGGAATCCAATGGAACCATTGCAATTTATTTGCTTCTTTTAAAGAAGGAGACATATTGATAATGAAATTTTTCAAGCACATTCATCCATGTTTTGATGCCTTATCTCTAACTATGTTTCAAAGAATTTTTTTTCACATAAAGGTTGAAAAATCCTGGTCTCCTTTTATCAAGACATGAGAAGACTAATTTTTTGGATATTATTCATGGAGGAGGATAAATGTAGGCTTTTCAGTCTCCATGGGAACACGATAGTGTTCCTGACTCTTCTAGAAATGAAGAAAGAAAATAATTAGTTTCCATGGAGATACAAAGGTATGCTCAACATGGTTGGCCCTAAGGCCACCCCTAAGTAAAGATGAGATTCAGGAAGTCTTTTTGTTCCCAAACATACAGGAGCATTCAGCCTAATGTGTTATTGGTGGCCCTGAAATTAAATTGGTTTCTCTATGCCTTGTGAGGAATTATACCCCCAAATTCATTTACTCCATGGAAATCTGAAAGTAAGCATCAAACAATCCAAATGAAATGTCTCCTGGAATATGATTGCTAAAAGTCATACTGTAAAGAAGTATGTCATAAAAATACTCCCTGGGTGTTAATGCATAATTTCTCAAGTGATTTAAAAATGTGTTAATTAGTGAATTTTATTATAGAGCATCCTTTATTAAAGAGCATATGAACTGGAAACTAATCCTAATTCTTAGATAAGAATCTGAAATTGAAATTTTGCCATTCTATGCATTAACATTCAGTGAAGCCATGCAATCAATATCCAGTTCTCCAATGACTGCTTTATCTCCATCTAGGGAAAACTACAGTACCTCATTAATTCCATCCTTTATAATTTTGCATTCAGTTAAGTTTGAGATGACATCTATATGCTCATGACTAGATTTCCAGAAAAAGTTTCCCACACTGCCATGACAACCACATGATGTGCTTAGTACCTCCTGACAAAAGAAAGTGCAGTGACTGGCATACAGATGTGTTTGTGTTCAAATGACACTCGTGTCAAAGCCTCCAGGCATGATGATCATAGAACACAGAGGATGAGCATCTACATAGTGCCTATTTTGAAATTCACAGTGGCATAATTGAGCTCTGCTTGAATATATCTATTAACGTGAAACTGAATCATTTTCTTAAGGGAATATATTTTAATAATTCAGTTCAATGCCATCAAACCCATGGTTTGTGAGTATCAGATGGTCAACAAACATTAAATCATTGCTTACACTGTGTCAGGAACAGCACAAATATGCACAAAAAAGTCAAAAATAATCCCTGGCCTGAAGAGGGATACATTCTGATAGTGAAGACAAACATACAAGATACATACAAATCAGGTGAAAGTTAATCTTGGGTGGAAGACACTAGTAACCAGGGGACTGGGAAAAGTTGTCTGCAGAAGGTGCAATTTGAACTGATTTCTGAAGGAAGCCAGGAAAAGCAAAAGGGAGCTAGAAGTGAAGAGTGGGAGCATTCTAGATGTGGGTCCTCAATCATTCCTCTCACATAATCCACGGGTATATGATTAAATCCATTGTTTCTATGTTTGGATAAATATCCAATGAGATTAACAACATTTTGTGAGTGAAACAGACTTATTGAGTAGCAGTAAAAAAGAGATGGGTACTTTTAAATTAACAAATTTTGACACCAAACAGTAGTAGTAGTAGTAGTAGTAGTACTAGTAGTACTAGTAGTAGTAGTAGTAGTAGTAGTAGTAGTAGTAGCAGTAGTAGTAGTTAGCATAAGTAGTAGTAGTAGTAGCAGCAGCAGTAACAAATTGATTTATGCAATATTTAAGGTTCACAAAATGTTTTATAAATATTATCTCATAAAAATATTATCTCATTTTATCTTTACAACAATCCTGTGAAGTAGGGGCTACTTTTATCCTCATATATAGATGAAGAACCTGAGACTGACAGACTAAGTGACTTACCTAGTTATACAGCAAGGAAGTGTCTGAAGCATTTGAATGAAGGTAGCTCTTCCTGCCTCCAATTCCAGCATTCTATTCACTATTATCTAAAGTAGGAAGAGATTTGAGAATACTGTCATTATAAATTACTCTTCCAATTACCAGACACAACAAGAATGAATTGTTTTGATCTGATTAGCACTCGCACAAATTTTTATTTATGTGGAGCCCATCCCTGACCTTTATTGCAACCTGAAATAACTACTTAACAGATTCCAAACAGTTATAAGGCAGAATCTTGTCAACTTTTCTGTCCATATGAATTTTGACCTTAGAACAAATAAGCTCAGCAACTCTTTCTGTTACTACCTTCAGGATCCTTAAAATACATATAACTTTGAAATGCCAAACAGAGGTCATAGCTTTCTCCTATCACAACTTCCTTCCATTCACCAGTTCTTGAATCAGATGGCCCTATGACACTTTATTATTTTTTTTAGCAAAAAGAAAGGTTTCAGTTCTGCGTTGTAAAGACATCAAACAGAAGATCTGAGAGTTTTTGTTCATAGTGAGAATAAGTCTAAGTTCATTTGCAACTGAAAGATTTCTTACAAGCCATTCAATATAAGCTTAAAAGTAAAGCAAAAAATATATGGAACTTTTAAACTGTTTAGATTCTCAGGTCAAGAAGAAATAAAGCTCTAAGCTCAGTTCCTCTAAAAGCCATTTTTCCATTTATGCTTGGAAGCTTAATAAGCAAAGAAGGATTCCTAGAGGGTCCAAGTGAAAGAAATTGACGTGCACAAAAGGTTTACTTTCAAACAAAATAATTTATATCCAGGCTTTACTTTTCTCTATAACAGAGTTCTTAACTTTTTTTGTCATAAACATCACTGGCAGTCTGTTGAACCCTTCTCACATTAATATTTTTAAACAATTGAAGTAACTGCTAAATTTCAGTTGGAGGTTAGTGAAATGTTTTTTTTTTTCTTATATTGACACCTCCCCATCCTGGCCATGTAACTCTGATGAAAACCTCTCCTTTATAGAAATAACTCATATCAACAGCATCCAGGGGAAGTACAAAAATGGTATTGTGCTTGGATAAGCATTCCACAGAGGTTCTCAAGTCTGTACATGAGCGCTTGGTCCCCCTCCCTTTTGGCAAAGGTGTCCAGAGGTACAAGATATTAAAAGCCTCGAGCATTAGTTCAAAGCTCTCAGTATCACCTTTATGTCTCAGGACCTCTGAGACTTCACATTATTAGGAATTACCTGGTTAAATTCAAGACTTTGTGAGAAGCATCAGAAATTTCAGCAGCCTTTTCTGGGGTGATGGAAAAATATGAAATTTCTCATTGCTCTCCAATCTCAGTGGATTGGAGTTCTAGGTTCTCTGAGTATAAGCAATTAGCAGGAGCCCATTAACTTGTGAACACTGACTTCTACATGCTGATACAATCTTTAGACTCTCAATCAAAAGCTATGAAGTGCCTGTTATACATGTGACACTATTTTATGCACCATCAAAGATCAAAATAAGTCTGAGACTTACTCCTATCCTTAAAGAATTTATAAATTGGAGAGATAACAATAACATCACAAGTTGAATGGTAATCTCTCAAAGTCACCCAGCCCAGCTTATCAACCAACATGAGGAGAGAGTGCCTACATAGCAGTAGAAAGGGATTGGTTACAAAGAAAGAGACAGCATCAATGAGAGGCCATCAGAAAAAAAAAATAATAAAAGTTGTTTATTTAATTTGACAGTGGCTAAAGTAGAGGTGGAATGTGAAATGTCTAATTAGCAGAATTGCCAAACATATCTTGATAAGAATTACTGTCACCTTCCAAGCAGATTGTAAATCTATCTAAGACTTAAGTTTCTGAATGCTTTTTTAAGTCATCCTATATGGAATGCTGTGATTCACTTGGTCTTACCTTGGCTTTATTTGAATAGGATTAAATCACCTCCCCCCATACCCATTTCATATTTATGCGATGACCACTTCTTCTACCCTGTTCCCTTGTCCACTACTCTATCATCTCTTTAGTCCTTGAAGCCAAGCATCATTCAATGCAACGAAAGATTACATTAGCTTTTTTGGCTCCATAAGTTTCCTCACCCAGAAGTCCCCATACTGATGAAATCCCAGGTCGCATCCCTATCACATTATTGAATCACATTGAACTTAGAATCCACTAAAATGAGTTGTGCGCTACAGCCAGTTTGAACTGCCTGGTGAGAGCTGATTGTTAAATTTTAAACATGAACATTTGTGCTTCAGAAATCAACAAATGTTATTGATAAAGCCTTGAATTTGTGTGTGTGTGGATGTTTGTATGTCTGTGTCTGTGTCTGCGTTTTACTATGTGGACTTAAGACTTAAGTGATAATGAAAAATGTTAATAATACAGATTAAACTTGGAGCAATGGTTAAACATTTATTAGCACACCACTGACTAAAATCCTTAGATTTTTTTTTCAAACTATTATCTAAAAATAAACACACAACCATCCTGTACTTTACTAAGGCAAAATTTTAGAACAAGTCTAAGACTTTATATTTATCCCCATTAAATTTCACTTTATTAAACTCAGTTTGATGTTCTATTCCAACAAGATATTTTTGGATCTTGATCCTCACATCCAGCGTGCCAGCTATCTTGGCAGCTAGGTGGTGCAGTGAATAGAGTGTGGGGTATAGCATTAGAAATTTCTGAGTTAAAATTACTCCTCAAACACTTACTAGTTGTGCATGTCACTTACCTCCTGTATGCCTCAGTTTCCTCAACTGTAAAAAGGGGGTAATAATAGCACTTACCTCATAGTGAGGATCAAATGAGTTAGCATATGTGAAGCAATTTAAAAACTTTGAAGCACCATATTGATGTTATCCATTAGCATTAGCTATCCTCCAAGCTATGTGATATCTTCCAATTTGATATTTGTCATCTATGTCTTTGTTCAAGTCATTGATAAACAGCTCAGGGCCAAACACAAATGAGTGTGGCACCATATTGGAAACTTCTTTCTAAGTTGATGTGGAACTATTATTGAAACCTCTTTGGGTACAATGGCGTAACCAGTTCTGAATCTTTCTAAATGCATTATTATTTGATCCATATCTTTCCAAGAATTTCATGAAAGACTTCTAAAATCCAGAGAACTTAAATCTTAGAATTCCCTTGATTTACCAGGCTAAAAAAGCCTAGAAAATAAAGTTAATCTGTCATGATATGCTGCTTCTCTGTGATCATTGAGTCAATCATGAATCATCTCTCTAATAATATGTTCTAGAATTTTTCTATGAATTAAAATTAAAGGTAACCAATAGCTTACAGATTCTTTTTTTAAAATAATGGGACATTTGCCCTTCTCCAGTCCTTTGTTACCTTACCTTTCCTATTCTCATTAGCCGTTCAAAGATCCTTCAGAATGACTCAGCAAACATAACCAGGTCTTTCAGTAAGAGAAAATGTAGTTCATTTGAGTCAGACCACAATAATCTATCAAATGCAGTTTGGTCTTTTCTTGCTACTTCCTTATTTATCTTGGATATCAACTCCCATTTTTCTTCTGTCACTTTCAATCCAAAGGTCATTCATTTTGCCAGAGAAAAGAGAACCAAGAAAAGAACTGAGTAGCCAGGAAAAAAAAAAACCTAGAAGAACCCAGTCATTTGTTTTTGTATATCCTTTGAAGTTACTAGCATTTCTAGTTCAGCAGTCAACTTGGGGACTTTTCAGTCAGTCAGCCAAAGCCAGCCAATAAACATTTATTAAGTGCACATAATGTGTGCCAGGTACTGTGCTAAGAATAAATGCTGAGGGTATAATGAAAGGCACAAGATATTCCCTGCCTCTGAAGAGCCCAAATCTAATGAAAGAAACAACATGCAAGTATCTGTGTTCAACAAGGTACATATAGGATAAATAGGAAAAATCAACTAAAAGATACTAGAATTAAGAGATTGGGAAAGGCTTCCTGTAGAAGGTGGGATTTAAGCTGGGACATAAAAGAAGTCAGGGAATTCCAAGATGCAGAGATGAGCAAGGAAAGTATGCTGGACATGGGGTCAAGCAATGAAAATGCCTGGTGTCAGAGATGGAGTATCTTGAGCAAGGAACTGCAGGGAGGCCAGAGTACAGTATGTGGGGAAGTATAAAGTATACAAGAAGATTGGAAAGATGGGGCGGGCTAGGTTATGAAGGGCTATAAATGTGAAACAGATGATTTTGTCTTTGATAATTCAGAGTAAGCTCGTAAGTCATATGTGACCTGAATCTGATCCCAATGTTCTCTCTCATTGTCAACAGAAAGCAAAATGAGATTATCTATGCATGCTCCAAGGATGACCCCTATGGGACAATTCACCCATGCTACACTGTATCATGTTTCTTGTTGTCCCTCCCAGAGTGTTTCACCACTAGCTAACTCTCTACCTTGCCTATGAGGTGAATAATTACCAATGCCCTCAATGAGATATTCTAGTTTCACCAAAAAGCTTTGCTTTGTAACATATCTAGACCAACTATCCTATTTCCCAGGATGTAATTACAGTGTAATAGAAAAAGCTCCTGGACTTAGAGGTAAGAGGGACCTGAGTTTAAATCTTGCCTCTAATATTTTCTTGCTGCATGAGTTTGGAGTTGCTTCCTCACCTTCATAATAGTCACAAGTAATTAGTAGTAATAAGTAACAGTAACTGTATAATACTAGTAATAAAGACCTGTAATGATATAGAGCAAAGGTGGCAGACTTGCAGCACACAGGCCACATGCAGTGCACACACTACCCAATATGGTCTGTCAGGTTAAAATATAATTGGGAAATACTTTAAATAAATACAAATACAATAAAACACAGATAATATTAGTATATAGTTTTCTGAGCCAATATGTAGGCTGCAGGTATCCTTATATGTGGTTTAGTGGCCTTCATTTCTATTCAAGTTTGACACAACTGGCATGGAGGATACTCTGGAAGACGCGTTAAGTCTTGCCCTCTGAAACATACTGATTATATCACCACAGGCGAGTTATCAGACTTCTCAGTGCCTCGGGCAACTCTCTAAGACTACAAATTGTAGAGAGAGTACTGATATCAGCAGAGAAAATTACTCACTTGGAATTCTCCATGCCAATGAAATCACAAATCCAGGCAAAAAGAAAAAAGAAATACTTGCTTCACAAAGTTATTTTGAGTTTCAAATAAGAAAATGTATGTAAATGCATATTTTTGTACTGATCCAATTAAAGCCATGCTCATAAGTCTTCTTAGAACTTTCTTTTCACAGTATAGCTTTAAAAATTACTTTTCATGATCATTAGATTTCTCACTAGCCTCATTTCATTTTTACCTTCAGCATTCTCACAGTATTCTTTCAAGACCACCCCAGACTTTATCATTCTTTCATTCTCTATTACGTGCCTTTGTTGCCATCTTCTGCATCTGTCTTTTAAAAATCTTAAGTTGCTTTGTGAGTTTCATGCACATTCAATAGTCTTTCAGATAGCTATTCTTTTCCTCATTGTTGGAAGTGATTTCCTTAGAGTATTAATACTTTGTTCTTTGAGATCCTCCTATTCCCTGGAATTGATTTACCTTATTGAAAGTTAGTTCATGGAATTCTAGCTATCTTTCTTTGTAATTCTTTGAAATCTACTCTCCCCAAATCTGGGTGGCATATCAGATTATTTTCTGCTTTCCTCTCCACTCTATCAAAAATTCTAAGATAGAATAGTCACTTCTCTCCAGGTCCTTATAATTTCCACTCCAGCAACCAGTTCCTCCTAATTGGTAAGAATAAAATCCAGGGTGGAAAATACACTTATTGGTTCCTCTGTCTTTTGGAAGAAGCCCCTTCCTTTTCATCTTGGAGCACTTTTGAAGAAGAAATTATTTCCTTTCCTAAATTATGTCCTCAAATTGGATTACATTTTAAATATATTCTGTACCATTGGTTTTACTCATGAATGCAAAAATATCAGTAAACTACTTAAATCATGTTAAACTCAATGGCCAATCAACAATAGGCTTGCCACTTTTTTTTCAGTCCTGACAACCCACAATATAGAAACAAAAATTGGTTCTTGATGCTACCTATCCTCCTTCTTTTTTTACGGTAATGGTGGCGGATTAGTAGAAAATAGGATAATGTTTGCTAAAGATCATCTGATTGTTACCTTCTTACAAACAGTGATCTGATTCTTGGTACTCTAAATTTGAGACCCTTGTTCATTCAGCAACAAATGGATTAATCAAAAGTAGTAATGATATTCTCTCTGTAAATTAAACCAGCATGAAAAAAGAAGGTTGAGGGGAAGTGGAAGAATAACTTGTTTTCTCCTTGGAAAAGCAAATAAAAAGAATAGACAAATTGGTTTAATTGCACATCCAAAAAAAACAAGAAATTTCTTTTCCTAGGACACAATTATCTTGTATTACAGTACTCATAACACACATTAAAGAAAAAAAAAAGCACTGTGAAAATAATTGCAGGTTATGGGCCAGCCTTCACTGTATTAGATAAGGGGGTGAAGAATTCTATAAAGAACTCAATATAAACATCCAAATAAATTAAAATGCACTTTAATGTTCTGTAACATCAATGAATAACATCAGTTAGAAAAGTGAAAGATGGGGGGGCAGAGACAAGATGGCAGAGTAAAAGCAGTGACTTGCTTGAGCTCTCCCTTAAACCCCTCCAAATACCTGTAAAATGACTCTGAACAAATTCTAAGGCAGCAGAACCCACAAAAAGGTAGAGTGAAACAAATTTCCAGCCCAAGACAACATGGATGTTTGATCAGAAAGGTCTATTGCACCAGGTGGGGAAAGGAATGCAGTTCAGCGCAAGTGTGCAGGCAAAATATGCCTTAGTGAACCTGGAGCAAGCTACAGAGGACTGAATCATGGTCAGCTGTGGTGCTTTCCAAACTTCTCAACCCACAAACACAAAAGATAACTTAGAAGGTCAATAGGAAAAGTCTGTGACTGCGGTGAGAGAGAAGCTCGGTCCCAGTCCTCATGCGTGGCCCCAGGGAAGCAGCTGCTTTTGGAGCTCTCGGCCCACAGACTGAGAGGGAATTGAGTGACTGCTCAGAGGGTGATCACAGGGATGTCTTTGCTGGTACTGAGGCAGGATTCTCTTGCTTTGACTGTGCTTAGATCTGGGTCACAGTTCTGGGTGGCAGTCTTGGGGGAAGAAGGAGTGCTGGTGTGGTGGAGCTTGTAGTGGTGGTGCAGAGAAAATCCTCCTCACAGTTCCAAGGCAGAAAAGAGTGCTCTTGAACACTCATAGACCAGAGCAAAGGCCAGGAAAAGAATAAAAACCTCACCATTTATACCACCTTGGAAGACCTGAAAATTTACAGGTCCCTAGAAGTATCTCTGAAAACAGCTGCACAAAACCCCTGAAGTTTGGGAAAGTATATTCTCCACATTAGAGGCAGACCCCTAACTCAACAAAGAGTTTATAACTCAAGTAATTGGCTGGGATCATGTGCAACAGTGCAAAAAGAATCAGACCACAGAATCTTTCTTTGGTGACAAAGAAGATCAAAACATACAATCAGAAGAAGACAGCAAAGTCAAAGCTCCTACATCCAAAGCCTCTGAGAAAAATATGAATTGGTCCCAGGTCATGGAAGAGCTCAAAAAAGGATTTTGAGAAGCAAGTAAGAGAAGTAGAGGAAAAACTGGGAAGTGAAATGAGAGTGATGCAAGAAAATCATGAAAAACAAGTCAACAGTTTGCTAAAGGAGACCAAAAAAAATACCAAAGAAAATAACCTTTTAAAAAATAGACTAACCCAAATGGCAAAAGAGGTCCAAAAAGCCAATGAGGAGAAGAATGTTCTAAAAAGCAAAATTGGCCAAATGGAAAAGGAATTCCAAAAGCTTACTGAAGAAAATACTTCCTTAAAAATTAGAATGGAGCAATTGGAAACTAGCGACTTTATGAGAAATCAAGACACTGTAAAACAAATCCAAAAGAATGAAAACAAAAATTAGAAAACAATGTGAAATATCTCGTTGGAAAAACAACTGACTTGGAAAATAGATCCAGGAGAGAGAATGTTAAAATTATTGGACTGTCTGAAAGCCACGATCAAAAAAAGAGCCTAAACATCATCTTTCAAGAAATTATCAAGGAAAACTGCCCTGATATTTAGAACCAGAGGGCAAAATAGAAATTGAAAGAATCCATCAATCGCCTCCTGAAAGAGACCCCCAAAGGAAAACTCCTAGGAATATTGTAGCCAAATTCCAGAGTTCCCAGGTCAAGGAGAAAATATTGCAGGCAGCCAGAAAGAAATATTTGAAGTATTGTGGAAACACAATCAGGATAACACAAGACTTAACAGCTTCTACGTTAAGGGAACAGAGGGCATGGAATATAATATTCTGGAGGGCAAAAGAGATAGGATTACAACCAAGAATCACCTACCCAGCAAAACTGAGTATAATTCTTCAGGAGAAAAAATAGACATTCAGTGAAATAGAGAACTTTCAAACATTCTTGATGAAAAGACAAGAGCTGAATAGTAAATTTGACTTTCAAATACAAGACTCAAGTGAAAATTGAAGAGGTAAACAGGAAAGAGAAATCACAAGAGACTTATTAAGGTTGAACTGTTTATATTACTGCATGGAAAGATGATATTTGTAACTCATGAGACCTTTGTCAGTATTAGGGTAGGTAGAGCAAAAAACATCATATGTATGTATATGGGAAGAGAGAGAGAGAGAGAGAGAGAGAGAAGAGAGAGAGAGAGAGAGAGAGAGAGAGAGAGAGAGAGAGAGAGAGAGATGGCACAGGGTGAGTTGAAGATCAAGGAGTGATATCTGGAGAATAAAATTAAGGGATAAGTGAGGATTATACTGGGCGAAGAAGAAAGGGAGAGGTAGAATGGGGTAAATTATCTCACATAAAATAGACAAGAAAAGGCTTTTACAGTGGTGGGGAAACAGGGAAAGGTGAGAGGGAATGAGTGAATCTTATTCTCATCGGGTTTGGTTTAAGGAGGGAATAACATACACACTCAATTGGGTATGGAAATCTATCTTACCCTACATGAGAATAGGAGGAGGGGGGAAGGGGACAAGAGAGCAGGTGGATGATAGAAGGGAGGGCAGACTGAAGGAGGGGTTAATCCAAAGCAAACACTTCTAAGGAGGGACAGGGTCAAAAGAGAGAATAGAATAAATGGGAGGTGGAATAGGATTAAGAAAAAATTACTTAATTTTTCACAACATGACTACTATGGAAGTGTTTTGCATGACTACACATGTATAACCTGTATTGAGTTGCTTGCCTTCTCAATGAGGTTGGGTGGGGAGGGAGAAAGGGAAAAAATTTGAAACCCAAAATTTTAAAAACAAATGTTAAAAAAAATTGTTTTCACATGCAACTGGGAAATAAGATATACAGGCAATGAGGTATAGAACTCTATCCTGCCCTACAGGAAATTGAAGGGGAAGGGGGGAAAAGAAGTGGAGGAGAGATAGAAGGGAGAGCAGATTAGGGGAAGGGGTTTTCAGAATGCATGCCATCTTGGGATGAGGGGGAGTGACAAGATGGGGAGAAAATTTGGAACTCAAAATCTTGTAGCAGTGAATGTTGGAAACTAAAAATAAATTTAAAAAAATAAATTAAATTTTTTTAAAAAAAGAAAAGTAAAAGATTTGTTTTAAAAATGATTCAGGAGCAAGAAAAAAAGAGGCCTAACACTCACATGTACAAAAAACTTATGCTTACATATGATTAATATTTCTTTAAGAAGATAAATGGGAGGTGCTAGCCATAATGGGCACCAAATAATGTAACAAAAACAAAATTGATTATATTTTAAAAGAAAAGAAATGACTAGTCACTGATAAGAGACTCCTTTTCCAAACCAGTTTTCTAAATAAAATAAGACGACCAACTTAAGAATGTTGCACTTATGTCGGAGAGCTAAGGTTCAAATTCCACCTCTGATACTTACTATCTGTGTGAACTTGGGCAAGTTTAAACTCTCTGGATCTTAGTTTCATCACCTGTAAAATACAAGTGTTAGATAAAAGCCTATAATGCCCCCTTCCATTTCCAAAACTATGATCCAATTAACTTCATAGATCAAAGATCAAAACAAATTGTTAGAAAAAAATAAAAAATGAGAAGATAGGGCACCTAAATGCCAACATAAGTCCTTTCAACAGCTTTTGATATCCAGAAAAGAAAATAGATAAAAGAATAGAATCAACACAATTACCATTTCCAAGGAAGTATGGCCAATGTCGGTCACTTCCTACCATGAACAGGCCAAAAAAGCACATCTTTACATTGCACAACTCAATGAAAAGTGTAGCAACTGCAGGATTCCATTACGATAATTGTAGATCATTAAAATAGCATTTGATCTCAGTAGAGTAGAATAACTTTTTAAAGGCTATTCTCCAATAAAGCATATCCCATGTGTATGACAAAATTAAATAAAGATAGATGAAAGGTTCTATAACAGAGAAAACTTTATTCAATGACCTTTGATAATTGATGATAAGTGAGGAATTAAAGAGAAGGATGCCTTCTCAACAAAGGTGTTATTCAATGTTATGGACCATGTTAAGCACAGATTCCAAATGGAAGAGGGATTATCTATAGATAATGAAGTCCTCCACATAGTCCTGTTTTTAGATGACATGATAGTAATCATGGTTTCTAGATGACATCAAGCCCTGGAATCATGGTGAGTCTCTTAAATGACGTCTATAATCACTCAAAAAATTTAACAGTCTAACTACCCATGAAGGAAAAACCAAGAAAGGTGATACTATCTAGAGTATGATCTGCAGTTGGATGGACAACTCATAGAATTGATTCATCTCTACATATGCTTTAGACAACCTAGTAGTATTTGGCATTTAAAGAGTGCTTGGTGATTTTAATTAAACTGAACTGACAGACGTTTCATATGTGTAACCTTCTGGGTGTAGACAAGGACAGGAGAAATTGAGCAGGTCAGATTTCCTTTGGGAAATCATACATGCTTTCTAGAAGTCCAAGCTTCTTCCTAGGGAAAAAAAGAAACTGTGTCATTCAAAAATAATTTTCCTTAATTGTAGACTTCTTGGGGAAGAGGGGAGGAAGGGAGAAAAAAGAACTAAGTAAAAAGTGCACAGCAGAGAATAAAAGAAAACTTACAAGGAAGCAAAGAAAAGATGGACAGCTCAGAACCCAATGTGTAATATTCATTATATAAGCTTTCTGGAAATGCTTTTTTTTGCTTTATTTTGAATTCTCTCTTACGTCCTGCTATGCACATGGCAATGCTTTTGTTTCTTATTTCATATTCAAGTTTTAATATTTAAGTATATAATATTTCTTTCCTTTTCTTATTATGTATTTAAGTTTTGGTATTTAAGTTTAAAATAAAATAATTTTTAAAATTATTTTCTTATAATGATCCCATTTGCCAAACAAAAATCTCCAAAAAATTGAACTTGAGGATCAGTCAAAGGCCAATGAAGGGGGCACAATGTTGGCATGAATATTTTGTAATGAATTGCCAGTAAAGGACTATGCAGGAAAAGCTATGTCAATGATAAGATTGGAGATCCATACAACCAGAAATAGGCAAGCCATGTAACAAGAATAAGGTATAATCAGTGGATAGCACATATGGTCTTTTGATATGCAGAGGACTTTAAGAGATTTAGAAGAATCTACCACTATATTAGTGGCTTATGGGAGGACTTATGGGATAAAAAAGACAAGAATTAGCACAAAATGGCTTACATCTGCTGTTCTCGTTCCTATCAAAGGGAATGCCTACACTGAAGGAATTACAAATGCATCAAAGTGTAAAAATAAATCTTACCAGGTACAGTTTTCCCATCAAACATTTGTATTTTGCTTTGTTTTGAAGATTTTTTTTATGAATTAATTCCTATTTGCTTTAAATAAGCAATTTGATAGATCATTTTTCAATACTCTCCATCTTACTCTTCACTGGTGTCCTTTTTTTACTCTGAGGTCAGATAATCATAAGAAAGATTAGTTCTCTGATGTAGACAATCCATTTCTGAAATAGACAACTAAGGAACACTCTCTGGATTCTTGCTTATCCTGTAATACTTCAAAGTTACTTGATCTGAAAAGTCTGGACTTTTCCTTTGTGAACACAGCACATATTTTTCATTAATAACTTTTAACTGTTCCCTGCCAGAGAGAGAGAGAGAGGGAGGAAGGGAGGGAGTGAAGGAGGGAGGGAGGGAGAGAGAGAGATACAATAGATAGAATGAACATTTAAGTCTTTACTATTTACCAAATACTGTGCTAAGGACTTGTTATGCAGATATTAGCAAAAAAGAGAGCACCTACCCTCAAAGAACTTATATTCTCATGAAGGGAGATAATACATAAAGAAAAGCGGAAAAATAAGAAAAGAGAAGGATACTCAGATAGAGGCAAGGCTGCTGGTAAGGAAATGGAGAAGTCTGGAAAATAAAGAATAGATTCAGGAGTGAAGTGATCATGGACTGGGTGTCTCATTAAATGGTAGGATGGGCCAGGGACTCATCCATGAAAAGAGAGACACATGGGGCAAAGATGTCTCCAGGATAAGAAGAGTACTTCCAGGAGGGAGAGGGGATGGCAAAGTCTGGAGAATGTTGAGTGGAGTCAAGAGTATAGTAAATTTCCTGGTGGTTGGCCTTTCTGAACCTATATAGGATGGTCAGAGATTCACAGAATCATAGAATCTCAGAGTAGGAAAGCACCTCAGGTATGATCTAGTCCAACTTAGATCAGGAAAAAAAAAAAGTCTCCTCTACAAATTACATAAAAAATGGTCATCTAGCTTTGGTTTAAAGACCTCAAGCAAGAGGGCAACCATTACTTCCTGAAACAGTCTATTCTGCTTTTGAATTGCTATTTGCCACTTTGCAATCTTCATATGCTATATCTTTCCCACATGGCAGTTATGATATTTTCTTGAATTATATTCTTCTGCAACTTAAGCATCCTAGGTTCTTTCAGTCAGTCTCCATATGGCCTAATCTAAAGGTCTTCCATTTTCCTATTCCACAGTGACAAATATTCAAGTCTTTTCAGGTAGTTGGAATGTCCCAGAGTTTGTGTATTACTGCTATACTTTCAGAAAATGTAGGGTCTCTTATACATCATGATCAAGACAAGGAGGGAGGAGCCTTCTTTATGTTCTCCTAAGTTCATTCCCTCAATAAGTATTTATAATATACTGTTGCTAGGTATAGTTGCAAAGTGCTGGGGATATAGAGAACAATGAACAGTCCCTTCCCTCAGCTAGCTTACATTCTATGAGAGGATATAATATGAATGCATAAGTATAAAATAAATGCAATATATTAATAAAGGTGCTGGTATATGCAGAGCATTGTGCTATGGTAAGATATGGTTCCTGTTTTCAAAATGCTTAGAGATATTGTTACATATCTGTAGCATTCCCTCAGGAGCCCCTTTTTCAGCTTTACTCACTTTGGTGTGTTGGGTTCCGAAAAGATAGTTGACTACTTCCATCAAGGTTCTATGGGTAATCATGAAGGGCTAAGGTTTCTAGCATTATATCTCCTGAGCAAATGGCACTCAGTAAGGAGTATAGTAAGAACATTTGCTATAGAATGTTCTCCACAAATTGAGATGGATTTTCCTCTGCACACACAAGCTCATAATTAAAGTATAGTGATAATAAGGCATATATGTAAGAAATCCATGTTGCAAATCCTAGAAGTTGGTGTCCTTTTCTACCTTTGAGATATTCTTGAAATTCCCCTTACTTGTAGCTCTCTGATGGGTTCTGAAGAACTATATCCATCTCTAATCTGTAACCAACACTTCTCTCCATTGTGAGAGGTCACTATCCCTGTAGGTAATGCTGTCTTTGGATAACTGTCTTTCCCTATCTGTCTGCAGGCACTGCCACTCTTGTCAGCCACTACTACTGAGCAGCCACTGTAATCACTAGTGGTGGACATTGCTACTGACTGTTTGTTTTGGGGACCTTTGGATCTCTCAAACCCTTAAACTCAATGCCCGGACATGCCCACTTATATTTGCAAAGAATAAACACAAAAGAAACAGATACCATGTTCTTATGAATGTATCATGACTAGATGGATGGGATGCAGCTTGTTGCACTTCTCTCCTCCTCACCCAGAGGCTCTCACAGAAAGAGACAAAGAAATTTGCAGGTTGTCCTTTCTATTGTGCACAGACAGTTCTACCTTAACACCTCATGAATCATTAGCACTTTTAACTTGGTAGCCAATTAGGAGATTTTTCTTCATCACACAGTACAAAACTCATTCACTCATAGCTGAAAATTGACCTACAAAGTTCTATATATTGTATTGGCAAGGAAGATCTATCTGTGCTTTGTATACTTTTTTAGGAAAGGTGAATTGAGGATGCTCTAAGGACTCTGCCCTCAATGGCCAGTCTATTACAGAGTGGTATCCCATACCATAGAGAAAGCAATTAGAGGATTCAAAGGGATCATTTCTGATTGAGGGAAAGGGGAATGAAATCAGGAAGCATTTCACTGAGGATGTAGTGTTTGGTATGAGTCTTAAAGGACAGTATTCAAACAAGTGAAAATGTTGCTAGAGGGCTACACTGATAACTCATTGGATCTTTCATGGGAGAGATTACGGAAAATATGGATAACCAGTAACAGAGAAAGGAAATAGAAAAGAAAAACATTTAGGTAAGGATTCAAAATGAAGGTAATGATCAAAACAAGTTTCCATTCTGCAATTATAAAAATATACAAATGTCAGAATAGTAATTACACAGAGTTACACAACTAGTCAGTGCCTGAGGCCAGATTTAAGCTCAGATCTTCCTGATTCTAGGATACACATACATACACACACACACACACACACACACACACACACACACACATACGTGTGTGTGTGTATGTGTGTGTATGTGTGTATGTATATGTATACATCTATACATATATGTATGTGTGTATGTGTGTGTATACAGATACGTGTGTGTGCATATATAAAGATAATTTGATGGAAGGAGGGGAACACTAGCAGACGGAAAGTAGGAAAGGCCTCATGTAGGAAGTGACATATAGATTGAGCTTTTAAGGGAACTAGGGCTACTAGGAAGTGGAGTGGGAAGAGAATATATTCCAGGCATGGGAGAGAGCTTCTTCAAAGGCATAAAGATGGGCAATGGAAAGCTATGTGTTTAAAACAGAAGGCCATTTTGGTTGAACCAAAAAAAAGTGTGTGAAAGGGAAGAATGTATAATCCAGCTAGAATAATACATTGGAGCCAGGTCATGAAGGTTTTGGTTTTTGCTTTTTAATTCACTTCAGTTTATATAGGATCCTAGAAGAACTGGAGTTTGTTAAACAGAGAAGCACCATTTTTCATGCCTGTACTTTAAAAATATGTTTGGTGAGGAATATGAATTTAAAAGGAGATGGAACTGAATCAGGGTAATCAAATAAGAAACTTTATTTTGCAATAGTCCAGGAAAGAGGTGATGAGGGCCTGAACTAGATGAATGGACAGTGTCATGAGTGAAGAGAAAGATACAGATGCAAGAAATGTTGTGGAAGCAGATTCAAAAAGATTCATTAACAAGATGTTTGTAGTGAGGGAGAGTGTGGAATTTAGGTGATGCAGAGTTTATGAATCTTGCTTTGCTTTACAGAAATAAAAAAAGTTAAGAAGACTGGTAGGTGCAGGGGGAAATAAAGAAAAGAGCAGAAAGTTCAGAAAGAAACACAGAAAAGTAGAACAATTTTGAAAATGATGTGTAGCATTAATTATATACTTGTTAAGATCAAGTAGAATGAACTGGATGGATAGATAAATAAATGAATGAGGAGATAAATGAATGAGTAAATTAATGGATGGATGGACAGATGCATGATGGATAGATGGATAGATAGAAATAAAGATAGAAGGGGGGGAAAGAGATTTTTTTGGAAATATTTGAAATGTCTGTGTAATTCAAAAATCCTGTAGTCAACTGGTGATATGGGACTGGAGCTCAGAAAAACTATTGAAGTTTAAAACTTCACTAAAATTTTTGAGACACTCTATAGATCTGAGTAAGTCATCTGTGTAGAGATGATACATGGAAGTTGCTGAGATCACTGAGAGAATAAAAGAGGGTCCAGGACAGAGTTTTTGACTATAACTACACGTTGAGGGCAAGATATGGATGATGATGGTACAGCACAAGAGAAAATGTATGCAATCAACTTTTCTGTGGCCACTTGTTTTTTTTTTTTAATTAAACCTAGCAAAATTGCAAATGAATTCCCAAGACCTTCCCTATCATAGAGTGCTTTTCTCATTAAATCCTTCAAAATTCCTCTCCCACCCAGAGGTGATACAAAAGGAATGATGAAACAAGAAGTCCAACCAAGGGTCAGAATTGTCTCCCATAATTCTCAACATCATTAGAGGTTTGG
Organism: Phascolarctos cinereus; assembly: GCF_003287225.1. NCBI lineage: Eukaryota > Metazoa > Chordata > Mammalia > Diprotodontia > Phascolarctidae > Phascolarctos > Phascolarctos cinereus. Next base: position 241,905,317 of record NW_027555847.1, read on the forward strand.
GGACTCTGCTCTGTTTCTCCACCTAGTTTGCACTGAGTTGTCTCAATGCTAATCCTTATTTGTATTCTTCGGCTTCTGGTATGATCTCAATTCTCCCACCCTGAATCTCTGAGAAGTCCACAGCAACATCAAGGTGTGGCTGCCTCTAGCCTTCTCCTCTCCTCCCAGAAATGCTGAATTTCAAGGGTGAAGTAGCAGCAACTTGTAGTGTCTCTCACTGTTCCCCTTATTGCAACTGCAATAACCAGCTACAACCCACGTAAAAAAAAAAAAAAATATATATATATATATATATATATATATATGTATATATTCACATACACATACATGTACATAATATATATGATATATTATATATGTGTGTATATATGTGTGTAAATGCATACATATGTGTGTATGTACATTTGTGTATGTGTGTGTATATATATATATGTGTGTGTTGTGTATATATACACATACACACACATATACATATCAAAAGGGTGAGTATAAGGAGAGAGAAAGCATCCAACCTTGAATACCCACACAAAGTCTTAGTTACAGATTCGTCCTCTTGCATGGCTTCCCCCAGAGTGATTGAACAATCAATCATTTACTCTCTAACCTCCAACTCCCAGAGACTAGGGAAAAAAATTACAAAAACCAGAGCCCAAAAGCCAGATGGGAGGAGAGAAGTATAATTCTCAATACCTATTTTATCGCTTACTCTCTTTAAATCATCATCTTAATCATCACCATACTTCTTTAGTATAGAGGGAAAAATTATAATAATTTAAGTAGATGAGAGGGCAATGTGTGGGCATCAGTTACAACAATATAGATTCTTTCACAAATGTTAAGTAATGCCAGAAAAACACCAGTCTTTCTCTTTGATGCACAATTTATAACAGTTGAACATTATTTCTGCATTTAGAAAATAGAATAACATCATTACTCAGGTCACTGCATTCAAATATAACTCTTTACTGACACTAAAAGGGTCAAGGTAAAGAAGTGAACCTGATTTGTGTTTGTGTGTGTGTGTTATTCTTCTATAGGGATTTTTTTTCTAGTTCCAGATTCATCTTTTTCATGAAGATGGAAAAGTTTGTCAGTAGAGAAGAAAATGGCTATTAGTACCTAGTACATGGCTGTAATCCTCATGGAACAAACTGAAACTAAGCTATGAACATCCTGTCCCATTATCAGTTCCGCGGCTGACACCCTAATTATAGATATAGCATTAGATGGGTGATTTCCATTATTGGAACATCCAAAGTGGGAAGGCCCCCACGAAAGTAGATTGCCACTCATCTATAATTTAGTAATGATATCCTAGAGATTTACCTAAGGCACATAAAAGTTTACATGACATGCCCAGGGACACATGGCTAGTAAGTACCAGGGATGAGATTTAAACCTATAGCTGCCTGACTTCAAGCGTAGAACTCAAATCATTAAATTAAATTATCTCTACAACTTCAGGTTTACAAGTCAGAATTTGTAAAGGAAAACAAAACATTTGATTAAAACTGGTTGCTAAGTATATAGCAAGCCTAAAACAGTTGCACTTACAAGTATTTTCTATGTAGATCACTTAATCTCCACTAACTTGCAACATAAAAACACCTGAAGGAAAATTCATTAGAAAATCAAATACTTATCAAGGAAAAGTAATTACATACATTGATATATGCTGCTTTGTACAGCACAATCTTTGTCTTTCATATAAAAGTGTATACAACCAGACTGACAGATTTACAGTACACAACAATTTCCAATCAGAGTCCATAGGCCATTTCAGCATAGCAATGTGAAATGTAAGAGTAATTAAAGGTGCCAACCAAAATACTTGCTGTAAAAATGAAGAAACTTCACTAGCCAGGTCAAAAACCCAAAAGAAAGCAAGCCTATTTTTGTTGCTGATATATCTGTGTTTAAGGAGGTGAGGAATTAATTTGATAGATATAAGTACTAAGTAAACTAAAAAATAAGATAAAAATAAACTTTGGAATACTTATGAAGTTTTAAAGAAATGCTTCTTAATTATATATTTCTTAGACTAATAGAAGAAAATCCTTCTTTTTCAGAAATGGCATTCCTTTAAAGGAAAAAATAAGAACAATAAAATGTCAATTATATGGAATAAAATTGCTAAGCCAACTTATGTGCTCAAATTGGCCTGGTACTCATATGATACCATCAGCATTCAAAGCCTCTGACATCTCATGTCAGCTAAAACTTATTTTAGACATGTAAGAAGAGGGGTTTGGACCCTGAAGGTCTTTTTCATGCCAACTCAGAGCTATAGACAAAATGTTGGAGTGCATATTAAGTGTTGTGAATTATTTTGTGTATTATCACATTGCCAACTTCCCTTAGATATAAGAATTCACAAAATGACAGGTAAGTTCCTTTCACTCATTTTTGAGACTGGTTGCTACTGTCTGCACTCATAAACAGTAAACATTGTTTACCAAAATAAAATTATAATTATTTCCCTTTCTCCTTCCCAAATTACTAATAGCATCTTTTGCAAAATGCTTTAAATAGTAAATTGTACATTGTATTGATACATTTTGTATATACATCACAATCATTTCAGCATGTGGAAGAGAACATTCTACCATTCTCCATACGGAAACCTTCTTATGAGAAAAGAAAAACAAACATCTAGATCAACCCATCTGATCTGACTATGCATGCAACACTTAAACCTGGCAGGCCCCTGCCCCTTTCTATGAGAAAAGAAGTATGATTTATTAACTATTTTCTGAGAATTCCATTAGGTTTTTTTTTTTGGCTAATCAGATACTTGATTACTTTTTGTGATATCTCCTTTAGAAACTAGTTAGTTTTTAAATTCTGAACTTATGCACCAATAAAGTATATATCCATGTACAGAGCAGAACACAAAAATGATTATATACAAAACCGTGAATCACCATTTCATGCTGCATGCTATTTTTTTAAAAAGTATATAAATTCTAAATGTTACTTTCAAAATTATCTTGCTTATCTATGTTCCTTCCAAACTTCCTTCCATTTTCTTTTGAATATTGAAAAAAAAAAGTTTGAAAGAAGTCCTTGACATCATTATGGCTAACCACCCACACTTTTACTTTCAATCACCCCTCCCCAATTGAAAACTGAGAGAGAAAGGGAAAAAATGACAAACATAGTCACCAAAATGTGTACACACAGTGGCTATGTCTAATAATATATTGAACCTTGAGTCTATTGCCTCTATTAGGACATGATTAACATGCTTCATCATAGGTCCTCTGGAGACATGGTTGGTCATTTAGTTGATCAGAGTTCCTAAGTCTTTCAGGATTGCTGCTGTTTTTCTTTATAATAAATATTATTGTCCTATATAAATTGTCCTCTTGGTTCCATTCACTTCAGTCAGCAAGAGCTCATGTTTCTAAGATTCCCCACATTCATCTCAATTAGATTATACATCACAATTTGTTCAGCCATTTTTCAGTTGATAGGTACTCTCTCTAGAGTCTAGTTCTTTAATTCATTTTATCCATCTTCAATATCGCCTTCAAGATCAAGAAAAGTGTTTTACTTACGACCATTCACTCCCCATATTAACCTCCCCTTTTACGGTCACTTCCCCAACAGCTTATTTTCCCATTGGATTTGGTGTATTTCTCTACCAAATTCTATGTGTTCAACTCTTCCTTCAAACGAGGTTGACTTAGTCAGCCCTCTTTGAATAGTCACCCCCCCTTACCATTTCTTGCATATATGTATACTCTTATCAAATACCCCAATTATGAGAATTAGCAAGTTGTACCTTCTTCCTCCTTTCTACGCTTATAAATTTCTTTTACCCTCCCTTCTCTTTCTTCTATTCAAACTCTCATAACATGTACTCTCTTTTTTCTTATTTAATCCCCTCAAAACCTTTTGAAGTGTCTGAAAGTATACTTATCTCTTCTCCCCCTGCATTAGTGCACAACATTATAGCCATTTTCAACTGCTCAAACATATTTAACTTTTTAGGTTCCTCTTGCATTTGCATTTCAAATTGCCTGTCCAACTCTGATTTTTTCATTAGAAATACTTGAATGTCCTTTATTACATTAAAAATCCATTTTTTTTCATAGGATTATACTCAAATTGCAGGGTAAGTTATTCAGGGTTGTAAACCTATATGCTTTTTGGAATATTTTATTTCAGGATCTTTTCTTTAGAATAGAAGCTGCCAATTATTGCAAAATTCTGATGAAAGTTCTTTGGCACTTGAACTGATTCTTTTGGGATCATTATTTTTTCTTTGATGTATGGCTTCTGGATTTTGATTATGACAGTTCTTGGATGTTTCTTGAGGAATTTCTTTCAGAAGGTGATTGTTGAGCTTGTTTTCTATTTTCATTTTGGCCTCTTATTCTAATAGATCTAGGTAATTCTAAGTTAAGATTTATTCAAATATACTGCTCAGGCTTTTAAAAATAATCTTGGCTTTTATGAAGCCAAATGCTTCTTAAATTATCTCTTCTTGATCTATTTACCAATCAGCCATTTTTATAACAGATATCATACATTTTTTCTATTTTTCCGATGTTTAAAATTTTTCTTCTGATATTTCTTGCAGTTTCATCGAGTTATTCGTTTCTGTTTTATATGTTATGGTTTGCAAGACATTTCTTTTTTAAATTATTTTACAGCAAAAATCCACCTTTCCTCATTCTTACTTTGCCCCCTCATCCTCAGTTGGACTAAAGAAAAACAAAACCTGAAACAAACACATAGCTGATCAAAACAAGTTTCCATATTGACCATATCCAAAAAATATTTGTTTATTCTGCAACCAAGTCCTTTGCTCACTATCAAGAGGTGAATAACATGTTTCACCACTATCCCTCTGTACTATGGTTGGTCACCACAGTGATAAGTTTTCCTAATTCTTTCAAAGTTGCTTGCCTTTACCATATAGTTGTCATTGCACAAATTGTTTCCCTGGTTCTGTTCACTTCACTCTACATCTGTTCATATAGCTCTTCCCAGGTTCTCTGAAACCATATTATTTAGCATTTCTTATAAAGCAATAACATTGCATTTCATTTATATATGACAATTTGCTTGGACTTTCCCCAATTTATAGGCAGTCGCCTCAAATTCCCATTCTTTACCACCTCAAAAAAAAAACTACAAAGATTTTTGTACATGATTAGTTAGTTTGTTTTGTTCCACTCTCCCTCTAAATCCCTCTCCCCACTTCTCCTTTTTCCCTCCTATTTCCCTGTTGAGTGAAATCTATTTCTATACTCAGATCCCTTCCATTCTTTTCCCTTTCCTTCCTTTTCCCCTTGTCTTCCCTTCTGCTTTCCTTTCCTGTCTCTGTCTTTCCATGTTTCCTTCCCTTCCTCCTTCTCTCCCACAGTCCACATGGGATATCACTCCCTTAACTGCAGGTACTCTGCCCAAAAGAATGTAAATTTTGATTACTGAAACATCCCAAGATATCTTGCAGTTTATGGGCCAGATTTCTTTCTTGAGGACCATGCCTTAAACCCAAATAACTCTGGCTCTCATTGATTGTCCAACAATATAGGTCCTAGGCCAAGCCCCACTTGCTCATTGTTTGGAGCCTGATGAATGAATGCAAATTGTTTCTCTTTTAGCCAGAAACCCTAAAGATCTTCCCATCCCAGGTTGATTTTTTTGACTAAGTAAAAGAGGTCATTCTTTGTCTCATTTCTTACTTAGCCTAAATCACTGAATGAGCATTGTCTCAGTCAATCTGAGACCTAGAAAAGATCTTATCTTAAAAAGGCCAATGTCTCTCATTGCATCTGGGGCCATCTCCAGTCATCCTGATCTATATCTTGCCATTAGTCCCACATGGCTGTGAAGAGAAAGTGAGGCTGGTAACTTTACAAACCTTTCCCTCACTTAAATCCAATTCATTTACAAGTCATGGCATCACCTTCCTAATGTCATGTCTCTTTGAGAATGAAGGACAAACAACAATTCTCTCTCCAATTGTTTCTTCCATAGTTTCCTTTCTTTTCTTATTTAAAATATTTTCTCAAGTGTTTTATTTCATTTATTAAAAAAATTCACTTTTTTAAGAAGCTCTTCCTTCAACTCTTCAAGAAATTCTATTGAGTTTGCACCCAAGCTGTGCTTTTCTCTGATGCTTTGTTGTAGATATTTTGGAGTCATTCTTTCTGGGTTTATGCTTTGAGCTTCCTTGCCACTGTAATAGCTCTTTATGTTGGGATTCTTTCACTCCATCTTCCAGGCTACTTCAGACTTGATGTTTGGCCTTGGCTCTGTACCACTTCTAGAGAAAAGGTCTGGGCTAGTCCTGGACTGCTTTCTTGGGTTACTAAGTGTTGTATTATTCCAGGATCTCAGAAATAAATTGGGAACCTGAAAGCTTTTAGCACTCCCAAAATGGTCTAATCCTGGGTTAAATCTGATTACTGCTTCCTGGTCTGAGCTCTGCAAATTCCTGACATGGATTTTAGTCTGAGCAAGAATAGACTGCTGCTACACTCAAAATTCTATGATCCAGCTATAAAGCTCAGTTAGTTCAGAGTGACCAAATTGTAGACTCTCCTTGGGTCTGAGATTCCTGCCCTGGTTATTTCTGTGCAGGCTGGGCTAGATGCTACAAATGAGACCCCATTCTCTTTCTGAGGTCTGAGACACATATCTGCTGCTTACTTCTTCACTTTCTCTTTTTTCAAATACATGGTCCTCTGCTACCCCTGGGCACAGATCTCCTTCTCACTCTGTGACCCAGAATTTGGCAGTGGGCAACAAACTGCAAGGTGGAATCTACCCCACTGTGGTGTCCAAGTATGGCTATTGCTGTGCTCTAGTATATATTTGGGACCTCCTCTTGATCTGTGCCCTGGAGTGTTCAATTATGGAGCCTAACTTGATCCCCAGTGTCAGCAGACCTGAACATCTCCCAAAAGAGATCCCAAAATGAAAACTCCCAGGAATATTGTAGCCAAATTGCAGAGTTCCCATGTCAAGGAGAAAATATTACAAGCAGCCAGAAAGAAACAATTCAAGTATTGTGGAAACACAATCAGGATAACACAAGATTTAGCAGCTTCTACATTAAAGTACCGCAGGGCCTGGAATATAATATTCTGGAGGGCAAAGGAGAGAGGATTACAACCAAGAATCACCTACCCAGCAAAACTGAGTATAACCCTTCAGGGGAAAAAATGGTAATTCAGTGAAATAGAGGACTTTCAAGCATTCTTGATGAAAAGACCAGAGCCGAATGGAAAATTTGACTTTCAAATACAAGACTCAAGTGAAACATGAAGAGGTAAACAGGAAAGAGAAATCACAAGGGACTTATTAAGGTTGAACTGTTTACATTACTGCTTGGAAAGATGACATTTATAACTCATGAGACTTTTGTCAATATTAGGGTAGTTGGAGGGAAAAAAATTATATGTAGATAGATAGATAGATAGATAGATAGACAGACAGACAGACAGACAGACAGACAGACAGACAGACAGACAGATAGATAGATAGATAGATAGATAGATAGATAGATAGATAGATAGAGGGCACAGGGTGAGTTGAAGATGAAAGGGTGATATCTGGAGAATAAAATTAAGGGGTGAGAGAGAATTATAGTGGGAGAAGGAGAAAGGGAGAGGTAGAATGGGGTAAATTATCTGACATAAAATAGACAAGAAAAGGCTTTTATAGTGGAGAGGAAAAGGTGGAAGGAGAGAGGAAATGAGTGAATTTTATTCTCATAAGATTTGGCTTAAGGAGGGAATAACATACACACTCAATTGAGTATGGAAATCTATCTTACCCTACAGGAAAATAGAGGGGAGGGAAGGGGACAAGAGAGCAGGGGGATGATAGAAGGGAGGGCATATTGGAGGACGGGATAATCAGAAGCAAAAACTTCTGAGGAGGGATGGGGTTAAAAGAGAGAATAGAATAAATTTGGGGCAGATAGGATGAAAAGAAATATACTTAGTTTTTCACAACATAACTACTGTGGAAGTGTTTTGCATGACTACACATGTATGGTCTGTACTGAGTTGCTTGCCTTTTCAATGAAGGTTGGTGGGGAGGGAGGGAGGAAAAATTTGGAACTCAAAGTTTTAAAAACATGTGTTAAAAAAATTGCTTTCACATGCAACTGGGAAATAAGAAATATAGGAAATAGGGTATAGAAATCTATCCTGCCCTACAGGAAAATGGAAGGGGAAGGGGATAAGAGAAGAGAGGGAGAGATAGAATGGAAGGCAGATTAGGAGAAGGGGTGCTCAGAATGCATGTCATCTTTGGGTAGGGGGAGGGACAAGATGGGGAGAAAATTTGGAACTCAAAATCTTGTGGAAGTGAATGTTGAAAATTAAAAATAAATTAAAATAGAAAAAAAAAGAATTGCTCCACTGACCTCAAATCCATAACATTTTTTGCAATTAAAATTTTGATGGATTGCAAAAAAATAGTCTTCTGATTGGTTTCTTTGCTTCAAACATCATCCTACTCCAATCCATCCTCCAATCAGCTATCAAAAGTGATCTTCTTGATACACATGATTGATGATGTCACTCCACTATTCAATGAACTCCAGTGGTTCTCTATTACGTTCAGGATAAAATATAAAATTTTCTGTTTGACTTTAAAGCCTTTCATAATCTATCCCCTTCCTCCACCTTCTCATCTTCTTATACTTTAATATCCTCATAGTATACAATTTGGTAACAGGATTGCTTGTTCTTCCTTGAACATAGCATTCCATCTCACAACTCTTTGTACATTTTCAGTGTCCATCTTCCATACCTGGAATGGTTTTCTAACTCATTTTAGCCTCCCATCTTCCTTGAATTTCCTGGCTTTCTTCAAGTCTCAGCTAAGATCCTATCTCTGCAGGAAAACTTCCCCAAACTGTAATGGACATATGTTTTATTGTGTGATACTTTGATCTTTCTCAAAAATTCTTTTTGTCACTTGGGGCCCATCTTATAACTTGACTTGTGATGCAGTTTTAATTTGCTATTGGATTTTGCCAACTGGCTTGCTGAAACAACTCCCCACTTCGTGGCCTCCCTGACTATGTATTCAGATAAGCTGACATCCCTTAGCCTGTTCCTTGGCACAAGGCCACAACTCTCAAGATAGTCTGAGTATAGGACATTGAACAATCCTTCACCTATACATCTAGAGATAAGACTTACCATTTCTCAGATGCTCAGGAGTGAACACAATCTTTCACCTATACATCTGGAGATAAAACTTACCATTTCTCAGATGCTCAGAAGGGAACAACTCATCATCATTTTGAGGCCAGTGAAGAACACCTTTGCCTCACTTCTACTTTCCTAACAGAATCCATTTGAACCAGTTGAATGTGTAACAAGACAAGCCTGGACCACAGGTACCTACCTTTAGCCAACCAAAGCTAACATTAAACATCCTGGTGGCCATAAGGGCTGGATCATTGAACTTCATGCTTTGTCAATAAAGAACCCCTCACTGTGTACCCCTTAATTCATAAAACATTACCCAAACCTGAGACTACTCGTTCAGATAGTCACATTGATACCTTGATAAGCATGGTACCTTGATCCAGGATTTGAATGCAAGGACTTGGCAGTAGAACCTCATAGTTCCACCAGAGTTTCTCTTCTATCCTGATAGATCCATAAATCACTGACTAAAGCTAGGACAAAGACCCACAGCAACCACCCCAAACATCCTGATAAGCATATAACTAATTCAAAACTCTATTCAAGGCCTAAGGGTCTCAAACCTGTGAGTCAATGGTAGAGAATGCCTACCTTTCTTTTAGACCCATGAGTACTAACCAAGGCTCTGGCAGCCTCACCTTCATGTAGAGAACTCCCTATCCCCACCAAAGTAAGAAAGGTTCAGGACCTGAATGATGTGCCTGAGCAACAGGGGAAGATCCTTCCTTTATACCCCTTAGATTCATAAGCTGTTGAGCAGGGTCAAGATGTGTCTGCTGTGCCCCAGTGGTAGGGGACTCTTCCTCTATTGCACTCACTAGTTATTTACAATCCTTCCACATTACTAATACCTTCTCTGAAATTACCTCTAATTTACCCCTTATATATCATTCAAGCACATCTGTGTTGTCTCCCTGATTAGAAGGTGAACCCTTTGAGAACATGTATTATTTTTGCCTTTCTTTGTATCTTCAGGATTTAGCACAATATTTGATGAATGTAAGTGCTTAATAATTTTTTTTACTTCACTGAGGTTTCAATTCAGATGAAATAAATTTCCAGAGATAAAAATATATGGAATTGATCAGTGTCAAAGAAGTTGTGGTAATATTGGAACACTAATGTACTGTTGGTTGAGCAAAAATTGGAACAACCACTCTAGAAATCAACTTGGAATTATGTGAAGAAAGTTAGGAAAATGTCCATATCCTTTGATCCAGAGATCCCACCATGAGGCATATACCCCAAGAGATCAAAGACAATAGCAAAAGGAAAGTACACCTTTTTATCCTACTATTCATAATAAAACTGTTTGTAATAATGAAGAACTGAAAAAGCAAATAGAGTCCATAAATTATGTAATGTCTAAAATAGTTGAGATACATGAAAGTAATGGATTTTTCCTTTAAGAATTGACAAATATGTAGAATACAAAGCATGGGAAGACAAATGCAAAGTAAGTACAACCTGGAAACACACACATATGTATGTACACACATACAATCACTGCAATAATGTAAATGAAAAGGGAGGAGGAATAACATTTGAATCTGAATGCCTTAAAGTTGTAGTGATTACTTGACCTCAAAGAATATATACATATATATATATATATATATATATATATATATATATATATATATATATATATATATATATATATATGAAAAGGCATTCTTCCCTCTTATCATAGGGTACTATGAATTTGGAACACTACTGCAATAGAATAAAACAAAAATCTGCAGTTAGAAAGTCAAAGTTTACTATACAGTTAGGAAACAACCATATTTCTCAAAGGATGTCTTACTGGGATATTAGAATTTTGAATTTTTATACATTTATGAGGCCTCCTAGTAAATAACCATGTAAAACTACTCTTATTGGGTTTTTTTTTTGTCAGTATCAAAACATGGCACATGAAAGTATTTTGCTAATCAAAGACACTTCTTTTCACACGATTATTTCTAAATCAATCTTCTTTAATGACTAAAATTACCTTTAGTCCACAATTGAAATTTTTAGAAATTTGAGATATTATCCTAACCAGCAACCCTTTTCACATTTACTTTTTGAAATACCATAATATAAAAAGTTCCAAAGAAACACTGAAATCTCCACCAAGCAAATGGAAATTATTTTGTTCTCAATTATAAAATCATGTTATTTTTGTTTTTGTTTTTTGGCTAGGCAATAGGGTTAAGTGACTTGCCCAGGGTCACACAGCTAGTAAGTGTTATGTGTCTGAGGTCGGATTTGAACTCAGGTACTCCTGAATTCAGGGCCGGTGCTCTATCCACTGCACCACCTATGTGCCCCAAAATCATGTTATTTAGAAGAGGCCATATCTTTGCAAACTAACCCACAAGCCAAAGAAGTGTCACTATTGAAAAGCATTGATTGAATATAATCCAAAGCACATTTATTAAATACCTGCTATGCACCAGGCATTCTTCCAAGCACTAGGGATGCAAAGGTAAAATTAAATAATATCTACTCTCAAGGAGCTTTTAGTCTCTATGTGTGTGTTAATGTAGATTGACTTGAGGGTGGGAGGGTGAGGTATGAAAAAAATCAATGTAAGTAGGGACGAGGCTAGGGAGGCAAGTAAAGCCACCATCTTGATATGAAGGATTTTGTAAATACCTTTTGGTGAAGCCTGGATTTAAAAAAGTTCTTCTAAAACTAGAAATGCATTAGTAATAGTTACAAAATAGTGTAACAATTTAAGAGACAAATACCATCAATTAAACAAGAGAAGTAACACCCAGTATAAAACACTAGTTCTTAATCCTTTTTTTGATGTGATACATCCTCAGTAATATAACAAAACTTTTAGTATATTCATTACTCCATATGATAGAAAATATACCATTATTATCCATTGGACAAGAAAAAAGTGGCACCTTGATGACGATTGGTGGATATGTATATTTATATAATCCCTTATAATTCTTCCTTGGCTCCTAGGGTTCTGTACTTTGGAGATAACTGATAGAATAGAAAGGGCAAAGATCAAGGAGAAGGAAGATTTGATTACTATACTCAACTCTACTATTAGCTACATGAAAATTACTTAGCCTCTCTGGTGCTAGTTCTTCATTGTTAAATCAGGTGTTAGGCTTTCTCATTTTCTTCTAATTCTAGCACACTATGATTTTATGATTCTATTTGCTAGAAGGTACTGGATCATACCAATGAAGTAACATATTAGTGATTCCCTGAACTTTGGAGATCTTTTCATAAGACAAATAGGAATAACTTTGGCCTTGAAGAAAATATTGATAAGGTCAATGAAGCAGGAAGAGATAACTATTTGGTGTGGTTAAGACCATAATTATGTGGAGACAACTGTGATCACATGGAACTCAGCTTGAATTCCCAAAATTGCCCAAAATAGAGGTACCAATATGAGAGACCCCAAGCACCTCTTTCTGTATGCAAACACACCTAGCTCATGAGTAGACATTCAGCGTTGGTGTTCCATGTGGTTGAGAGAAGCCACTTTTCATAGGCTACATAGCCAGACTGTGGTGTCCGGGGATGAAGGATTCATTCACTTCTAGCAGGGACATCATGCAGTAAGCTGAGGAAGAGCCTATAAGCCACCTCCTGTCTCTCAGTTCATGTGTCAAAGAAATGGACTTGAAATTTTGATCTTCTAAAGTTTGTCTTTTTTATTTTTAGATACAAAGCATAGAGGCACTGACACAGAAGTTTGAGCCATAGGGATCTTGGAGTCTGGGATTCCTGGTTAAATAGTGCTGCCAGCCCAGCAGGGAAGCCAGTGTCCCTGCAATCTAGCTAAGGGGGAGACTTTGGACTTGGGACTTCATGGAACTAACACTAAGTAGGAACTGAGTTAAGTTGTAAATCTATTCCTCCTTCTCTTCCCAGAGATGGAGATGGTATTGGTTTAATGGAGGGGGAGGGAGCAGGGAGTTTATTGCCCCAGGTGTTGGTAGGGGGAGGATTTTTGTAGATTTGTTCTTGGTATATCTTTTAATGAAATGTTTCTTTGTAAAAGTTAATCTGACTGTTGTAAGTGGTTAAATGGAACTGGGATATTTGGACCACTAAAATTTGGAAAAGACAACTAGTGAGGGCTTGAGCAGAGATAAGAAATCTCTCCTTCTCACTCCTCAATTCCTTACATGTAGAGGACAACATTGGAGAAAGGGTAAACTAAAACCTACCTGGTCTTCTTCTGTGCTTTTCCAGGATTCTGACTATAATGCTTGGTTGTGTCCACAAGCCAACTCCAAAGGTGGGATATAGAGAATTAGAACACAGCAGTCCAGACCAAAAGGAACAGGTTCTCAATCAAAGATCTGTCAGTATGGCAGTTACCATTACTACTGAGGTGTAATAGCCATTTAATTCTCCTCTTTGTTTAAGAAATGGCTCAAGAAATCAGCAGATGCATCCAGACTTACTGGGCAAACTATCTCCATATCATTGTTAGATGTGTAACATCTATCCCAAAGTCCATTGGTATGGGATGCTTTCTTTATTGATGAAGATGAAGGCCCTGATTTGTGAAGGGGTGGGATATTTCTTACATTTTTCCTTTAGAATGGCAAATATATCTTCAAAGTGTGACAGTATGATTTTTTTTTTTAGAGAAAAGCATACCACACAATATCTACCAGTAACCAGAGACGAATAAATATGCCATTAAAAAAATCTCCTAAGTAATAGCTCATTTATGTAAAGCTTAAAGGTTTATAAAGTGCTTTCTGCACAACTATTCTGTGAGGTAAGTTGTATTATTATCTATATTTTATAGACGAGGGCACTGAGCCTCAGAGTTGTTAAGTAATTTGTCCATAATAACACTGCTAATAAGTGGCATAGCCTGGGTATGATTGATGCCAAGCCAGCACTCTTTCCATTGTATCATGAGGATTCTCAACTCTAGAGAAATGAAAAGGCAACTGGAAAATAAACTTTCATCTATCAGAGTAATAAAGTGATGTTTGAATTTTGTGTTCTCTTCTGCCATAAAGGCCCTGGAATGGAAATATATTCATTAACATCTTCGGGTGACTTTTGCCCATATCCTACCTGAGACTCTACAAATCTAAACTCCCACAAGTTATAAGGTGTGAAAATGCAGATGAATGAGCTGTCATCACTGTTCAAAACAACTTAAATTGCATATCTAGGTATAAGTAATGTTGTCTCTAAAGCCAAAGAATATTTAATTTAATTTAATTTTCAATATTTCTTGAATTCTAGTATAATATCCATTCCATATGAATTTTGGTTGTAATGAAATATTCCTATAATAAGACACTGATAGGAATCACAAGGATTATTAACCAATATTTACCTAGGCATTTGGGGAATGAAAATATGTTCTGAATACAATAAAGAAGTACCAAATATCTGTCCACATTCAAACTTTTTATAGAGTGGAAAGAATTTTAGATAAGTAGGGATTCTTTGTGACTCATTTCTTAAGAGTACTGAACCTATTCTTTGTCAACCTAAAATAAAGTCAATAGAAAAGTCTGCCATCTTTGTGGAACGTGTATACAGAGGAAGATGATGGGGATCCTCCTAAGATTTGTCAAAGTAGGTGAGTACTGTTCTCTTCTGATGATTCACACATACACAAAATGCATATTTTGAAAATATTTCTCAGGATTATAAAATCTTGGAGAAAATCTTGATGGCATTTGGCTTATATGCTATAGTTTTATTATCGCTTCTGATTGAAGGCAAGGACTTCAAGAGAAAGGTAGATTTGGAAAGCACTTAAGAAGAGAATGGGTTTTGAAAGAACATGGTTCCCTAACAATACCTTTTTTGAGATCACAAAGCAAACAAAAGTCACAAAGAAAATGAGAGCCAATCCATTAATAAATGGCTAAGAAAATGATGATATGTTAATCCAATGGAATATGATTATGCTATAATAAATGACAAATGTTATAAAAAGGAATTAGAATGTAAACCTTCATATCTCCTTCTCTGTTGTCTAGAATGGAATACTTCAAATTATCAGAACCCAAACATAGGAGAAAGATTATGAGTCTTAAATACATTTTATTTTCCTCTTGCCCTGAAGGATGAAAATTATGTGGATTGAGAGAAGTGAACAAAAGAGCAGAGTTTTGAAATAAGTACATTTAGGTTTTGCCTTCTGTTTGGGGCAGCCTGAGGTTAAATGAAGGCATGTCTGGAATGGACTAAGAGCTGTTGAACTGTCCCTTTTAGAAACCTGGTAACAAATTAAAGCATTGTTGGTGGAGCTATGAATTGGTCTTACCATTCTGAAAAGCAATCTGGACATATGCTCCAACATTCTCTAAAATGTAAAAAAGTCACTGTTACGCTTTGGAAAAGGTCAAAGAAGATGGAAGAAAGAGACCCACACATACAAGAATATTTTAGGAGCTTTCTTTATTATAGCTAAAAATTAGAAACTAATAAAGTGCCCATCAATTGGAGAATGGCTGAACAAGGTATGGTATACAAATGCATGAAATATTATTGAGCTATGAGAAGTAACATAAAAGATGTTTTCAAAGAAACCTGAAAAAACTTGGATAAACTGATACAAAGTGAACTATGCAGACCCCCAGGAATAATTTATACAATGACAGCATTGTTATAAAAAATATGCTGAAAGACTTAAGAGACAATTTGTAACTCTAAAGGATCAATGAGTAGTGGTCTCAAGGTAGAGAATGAGACATACGTTTTTAGACATATCCAGTGTGGGGATTTGTTTTGCTTGAGTAGATGCATTTGCTACAAGGATTTTTCTCTTCTCTTCTTTCTTTCACCTTTCAATTTAAGTACTGATAATTGAAAGAGAGATAGAGGGTTAACAAAGTTTCCAAAAGAAAAAAAAAAGAGGGTCAAATATGCATTTTTCACATGTTAAGAAAAGAACAGATTCAAGGCCATGAGGAAATATGATAAGTAGGATGGCTTTTAAAGTTAAAAATGATAGTCTTAACCAAATAAAGGATAAAGAGTCAATTATAAAATCATATCCTCACAGTCTCTTAGGTTGGCAACCTAAGTGTCATTCTTGACTCCTCACTATCTATCACTACAACCCTATATCCAATCCATTGCCAAGGCTTTTATAGATATCATCTTTAAAACATCTCTCAAATATAGCTTCTTCTCTCCTCTGATTCTATCACCTTTCTAATGCAGCACTTCATCATCTCACATTTGGACTATTACAGTACCCTGAGGCATTGTGTGTGTGTCTGCCTACACCAAATCTCTCTTTCATTTCTATCCTCCATTCAGTCATCAAAGTAATTTTCCAGCAGAGCCATGATGGCAAAGTAGATGCAGCAAGCTAGCTAAATTTTGCCAACATTCCCCTTCAAAGAACTTTAAAATAATGCAACATTGAATTCTGACATGTCAACAGTCAACAAAGTGCCAGGTGAGACATTTTTCCATCCCAAAACAACTTAGGGGGTCACAGGCCAGGTCTGTGACAACAGGTTGGAGGCTGACTGGGAAAGTAAAGCAGTGGTGGGCTTTCAAGGCAACTGTGGTAGCAATAGGACCAAATTTGGGAGCCCTCAGTCAGAGGTGCTCAATTCTCTCCCTGGAGGTAGATAAAGGGCTCTTTGGGATTATCCAGGATCCATGTATTGACTGGAGTAGCTAAGAATTCCACAGTTGAATTATAATATTGCTGTTACTAAGTCCTACTAAGGATTGAGCAACTGTTAATAAAGAGATTACAGGGGACCTTGGGTTGACATTGGGTGTAGGGCTGGGCATTGTTTGGCAGCTCCATTGGAAATACACAGTCTCAGTTGCACTTCAAAGCCAGAGAGGAGTTTGTGTGGTCAGTCACAAGTGAGCAAGAGCCCTGTTCACAGTCTCAGGGCCAAGAGGAGCTCTAGCACTGTTGGCTTAAGGGCAACAGGGAACCTTCCTGGGTAAATATCAGAACAAAGATGAGGAAAGCAGTGGCCATTCCTCTTCCCCCCCCGCTTTTGAAAAAGCCTAACCAGCCAAATGACTACAGAGTTGACTTGATTTGAGGGCATCCTGAAATACTGCTATAAAATGCTATGAAAATTAATAGCAATGGGGAAAAGTAACAAATTTAAAAACTACATGAAATCATGTAAGTAGCAAAGGCCCAACAACATGTCTATTTTTAAAAATATGTAATTCGTTCTAGTTCAAGGACACCTTCTCATATAGGAACTTCAAAGTCAGCAAATGAAACTCATGGAAAATTTGATGAAAAGCAGACCAATAGACAGTACTATTTTACATGAAAAGGTAATGGGACAAGAATACCAAGGCCTACCTAACATATGAACACAACCAACAGGAAGAAAGCAACAAAATATAACTCTTTTTGTGGTGTCGAAGAATTGTTAAAGCTGCAAACAGGTTGCTAATGGGCCATATGCAATTATGTAGAGACTAAACAGTAGCTCTCATAGTGCAGAAATGGAGGGCTATAAGATCAGCTTCAGGAAAAAAAAAAGATAAGTTCAAGGAATGAAGTTGCCTGGGCCTTCATAACCACTAAGCAGTATTTAATCATCAGTTCCTTATTCATTAACTAGTCTTTTGAGCCAAGATTCAAAAGACCTCATTAAGAGGTGATGGTGAAGACTGAAGATGCAGACCGTACTGCTATCCTAGACAGTGAAGCAAAAGCAAACATTATCTTCTAGTCAAATTATAGAAGACATTTGAGGAAAATACATTTTACAGGCTTTGGAAAGATTTGATCTTAAGGACTGAGTGACAAAATCTGTGTATCTGATACTAGGATTACATCAATGCAATCTTAAAATACCCCCCCCAAGTTGTTGTTGTTGACATAAAAGTGAACGTTTTGGCTGTAATAGGACTTAATATGATAAGACCCACCATCTGTCAAAAGATATCTAATATCTACACACTTTGATTATTCATACAGACTGGAAAAGTATACAGAAGGATAGAGGAGGAGCAATGATAGTGAACATGCTGACAGTACTGGTTCTTTACCCTCTAAAGTGAATCCAGAGAAATTTGATTCTGGTGACTCTCATTTTTTTTAGGAACGTGGAAAGAGTGTGGGATATTCCTGAAGAACAGCCTGGAAAATCCAACTTACCTGCTCCAGTGGTTCTAGTGATGTTCTAGAAAAATTCCTTTCTATGTGATTAATGACTTCAGAGACCATTTATAAAACCTTTTGGCCAATGGCATTATCAAACAGTTAACAGTTCATATGCATATCCTATAATGATGGTACTAAAGAATACTGGAAAGATACCTATGTCCATTGACTATGGAATTCCGAAAAAAGAAAAAGTGAACCAGTTCACCACGTCAGGAGTTCAAGATGCCCTGGAATATCTGTTAGACAGCCAAGGAGGGGGTCTCAGGATTAGAAGTGAGCCATTGTTATTACCGAATTCCTGTGGTAGAGAAGGATAAGAAAAAGGAGCTTTCATCTGTCCTGCTAGATTTCACTAGCTTGTTCAAAGTATCTCAAGGTCCCCTGCTGCTTTCCAGAAACTGATGGAGAAAGCAGTTGGAGACATGGACTGTTGTTGGTGACATAATATCATTGTCTTTGGGAAGATCTGGGGAGGGAGGAAATAATGAAAGACTAATGAAAGTATTTTATTTATCTGAAGATAATGGTCTAAAGGAGAGGTGTCAAACCTTCTTGCCCCACGGGCTACATTGCCTACAGCATTTATGAGTGCAGCTGAACCAGATTAAAATGTAATTGGGAAATCTGTAGCAATGTAGATAGAACATAGATAATGTCAGTTATGTCATTTTCTTAGTCAATATGTGGCCTACAAGGATATTTATGTACCTTTATTATATGGGATTTCTATTTGAGTTTGACATCACTGACAAGTCAATTGATAAGTACTAGCTTTGTAAAGCCTCTGTCAGAATATTGCAGCAAGGTGTGAGCACTAACTCACAGAAGACTGAAGTACTTCTGACTTTGCCTCCAAAGAGGCCTTGAGATCTCAGCTCATCCTAGGATTTGGAAGTTATCACAATTTTTTTAGGAACTATGCTATTATCATCCAGTCGCACAATTTTACTTGACTATTGAACTGGGTCTGTTAAGATGAAATGTAATAGTGATAAATAAATTTTATTTTTTCAGATCAAAAGGTATATTTCACAAGTACAAAGATAATGAAGGACCTCATTAAAATACCATGTGATGAATATTTGGGGGAAATGGGTATATTTAGCTGGAGAAGAGGGAAATCATTATAGCTGTTTTAAAGTACATGAAGGATTCTGATGAAAAAAAAAGATTCAACTTTTGTTTGTTTTTGAGGCAGAATGGGCTATCATAAGCAAAAGCTGAGTTTCTCCCTCAGTAGAGTCCCTTGAGTAAAAGTTGGATATAACTAGTTGGGTACATTATAAAGAGAGTTCTTATTTAGGTACGGATTAGATTAGCTGTCTTCCCATGCCTCTTGTACCTTTTACATGTCTATCTGTTGTAAAGCATCTAGTTTTGGCCAGTAATTCAGAACAGGGGCAATTTTTTTTTAATTTTTTTTTCCATATGATTTTGAGTTGAAAATTTTTCTCCCTTTTTCTCCCCCCCACCCTCCCCAAGACTGCGCACAATCTGACATAGGCTTTACATTTACACACCCATTAAACATATTTTCACATTAGTGAAGTTGTAAGTAAAAATTAAAACCAATAAGAGGAACCATCAGAAAGATGAAACAAAACTCAACAGAAGGTAAAAAGAAGTGAGAGTGATTTGACTTCCATAGTTCTTTCTTTGGATGTGGACAGCATTTTCCTTCCCGAGGCCTAGAACAGGGCCAATTTTTAAGAAAGCTGGTTGGTATGCTTACAGTTAGAAAAGTAAAGAAGTTTAATATTAACTTCTTCAGGATAAGATAACAAAAGACTTCCATTCTTTTGCACATAATATTTTCAATGATAGGCGATATGAAATAGTGGATAAAGCACTGCCCTGAGAATCAGGAAGGCCTGTGCTCAAGGATTACTTCTGGCATATGGCAGATGTGTGACCCAGACACAGGGTCTTCTTCCAAGATAAACCTCGAGCACCATATATAGCCTTTCCTGGTCCCTCCAATTACTAGAGCACTTTCTAATTACCTCATAATTATTTGTATTCATTCTCTTTATGTAAATTCTCTATTTTTTTATATATGTACTTGTGCTTCCAATTAAAAATTAAAGAAGGGAGTGATTCATTATTTCTATTTGTATCCCTAGGGCCTACCTAGAGCATAGTATAAAATTAATAAATCCTAAATAAATTTTCAAATCACTTAGCCTCTCAGTCCACAGGAAATTTACTACAATATTCATTGGCAGAAGGAGCTTCCTCACCAGAAGTTCTCTACACTACTGAAATCAGAGATCCAGAGGGAAAAAATAATAATTTTTTTTTAAAGTGCATGGACGAGGATTCGGTGGGGGGGTGGGAAGTATATGTCTATATATGTAAGTATATATGTGTATATAAATATATATGTGTGTATGTATAAATCTATGGCTATAGCTATAGAGAAATATATCTGTACTCACTTGTAACCTTCAGGGGAAATGGAGGGGGAGAAGAACAAAGTGAAAAAAAGTGCACAGCAGAGAACAAAAGAAAACTTACAAGGAAGCGAAGAAAAGGTGGACAGCTCTCGACACAATGTGCAGTGTTTGCCATACAGGCTTTCTTTTTTTTAAATATAAATTTATTTATTTTTAGTTTGCAATATTCACTTCCACAAGTTTTTGAGTTCCAAATTTCTCATCCCTCCCTCCACCCCAAGATGGCATGCATTCTGAATACCCCTTCCCCTGGTCTGCCATCTCTTCTATCTCTGCCCCCTCCCTTCTCCTATCCCCTTCCTCTTCTATTTTCCTGTGGAGCAGGATAGACTTCTGTACCCCATTTCCTGTATTTCTTATTTCCCAGTTACATGTGAAAACATTTTTTTAAAACGTGTTTTTAGAGTTCCAAATTTTCTCCCTTTCCCCCTCCCCACCCACCTTCATTGAAAAGGCAAGCAACTCAATATAGGTTGTACATGTGCAGTTATGCAAAACACTTCCATAGTAGACATGTTGTGAAAAACTAACTCTATTTCCCTTAATCCTATCCTGCCCTCCCATTTATTCTATTCTTTCTTTTGACCCTGTCCCTCCTCAGAAGTATTTGCTTCTGATTACCCTCTTTCCCAATCTGCCCTCCTGTCTATCACCCCCCTGCTCTCTTGTCCCCTTCTCCCCCTATTTTCCTGTAGGGTAAGACAGATTTCCACACCCAATTGAATGTTATGTCATTCTCTCCTTAAGCCAAATCCTATGAGAATAAGATTCCCTCATTCCCTCTGTTTCCCCTCCACTGTGAGAGACTTTTCTTTTCTGGGTTTTTTGTGTGTGTGTGTGAGACAATTTACCCCATTCTACCTCTCCCTTTCTTCTCTGAGTATCATCCTCTCTCATCCCTTAATTTTATTCTCCAGATATAACCCCTTAATCTTCAACTCACCCTGTGCCATCTATCTATCTATCTATCTATCTATCTATCTATCTGTAGATAGATACATAGATACATAGATAGATAGATATAGATATAGAAATAGATATAGATATAGATATAGATATAGATATAGATATAGATATAGATATAGATATAGATATAGATATAGATATAGATATAGATATAGATATAGATATAGATATACATACATATATTTTTTTTCTTTCAACTACCCTAATACTGACAAAGTTCTCATGAGTTATCAATATCATCTTTCCATGCAGGAATGTAAACAGTTCAATCTTAATAAGTCTCTTATGATTTCTCTTTCCTGTTTACCTCTTCATGTTCCACTGGAGTCCTCATACAGGCTTTCTTGAAATGAAAATTTATCATTACATATTTTGAATCCTCTCCTATGTTCTGCTATGCACATGGCATGCTTTTTTTTCTTTTCTTACTTTGTAATTAAGTTCCAATATTTAAGTTTATGATATCTTTTTTTTCTTTTTCTTTTCTCTATTCTGTGTTTCTATTCTGGTGTTTGAATCTAAAATAAAATTTAATTAAAAAAAGAATTCAGGGGCAAAATGTGCATGTACTATACAGAATGATTTGTTGTAGAGAATTAATTACAAACAATATTTTTTAAAAATCATACATTTAGTGTAATTGAATTTCAACTGATTTTATTTTGTTTTACCAGAAGTGTCTAATGTCTTCTCAATGCACAGACTTTAAGAATACTGCTAATCTGTAAGTTAATACCTTCTTTTGGTGTGTGTGTGTGTGTTGGAAGGACAGGGTCTGTATTGATGCACTATTTTTTAAATTATCTTATGTTTGCTTAAATAAAATAGGTATTTACAGAGAATGTATATTAGCAAAATCTATTGGACTGTGTCATTCAGATTAATTGCAGTCAAGTAATGTGGGGGTTTTGACGCAGTTTTTATTTTAGTTAAAAAAATTTGGCATTAGTGTAATCATGCCAAAAATGAATGCCTAATTTTGAAGAGAAAAATTAAACACTATAAATATCAATGGTTTCAAAGAAAACTGTGACTATAATGTAGACACTGACTTGAGATAGTCTCATGGAGCTATTTTACCTTCAATTTCCATGAAAAAAAAATGTTATATCGACCTCTTGGTATTCTAAATTCATTTACACATAATATTAAAGAAAAATTCTAAATTTAAGCTTAAGTTATTTCCTTTTATTTGGTTTATGATTGAGTAGAATAGCATTGTTGAAAGGAAAATTCTTCATTTGGGCTTTCACTCTGATGAACAAGACAAAACTCAGAACTAAGAGAATTTAAAATATTTTATTATAAGTACTTTGAGATAGCAACACATTGACAGGTGATCACTGGAAATCACCAAGGACTTCAAGGTGGGGAAAGTTTTTAAAGGTAACTTTAAGACAATCTAGATAGTACAAACTCAACAAAAGAGGTTGGGTCCTTGATTCTCAGTTCCTCCCCAAGGTAGCAAGAACTTGACAATTTGCAGGTAGGGATATGTGACAAAGCAGGTGATACAAAAAGCTACAGACTTCTTGTCTCCTTCCACACCAGAGTCAACACTGTTTGATAAGCAAGGCTGGAAACAATGGGTAACTGAGTCAACATAACTTTCAATAGCATCATGTCTTAGTAGGGAAGAAAACTAAACTATAAGCCAAGCTGTGCCATCTTGAGCAAGTATCTTGATTTCTCTGAGCTTCAGTTTCCATCTATAAAAGTTAGTTAGCTGGATTATCCCTAAGGCCTTTCCCAGCTGTAACAATCTATACTTCATCTATAACCAGCTATATTTAATACTCCAGTCAGAGAGATAATTGATTGTGGATGTTAGTACAATATGGTTGAATCTGGCCTCATTATCTCAAGGTTATGACTTTGATGTTCTCCGATACTCTGAGGGGGTTAGGGATTAGATTTCTTTCATGCTTATGGTTCAGCTCTCTAACAACTTTGTTCTTCTCATTTTAGGGGCCCAGTGACTAGCACCCCAGTTTTACATTTAACCACCTATCATCTGTGTACCTTTTACAAAGTGTTATTTACAGTTATCCCTTCCACGTTCAACTTTCTCCATTGTGGTTTTGATATATCACAGGTCCACATAAGAATGGGAATTTGAGGGGAGTTTTGTGGAAGCCACAGACAATAATTGAAGGTGAGCAGATGCTATAGAAAAAGTTTAGAACTCAGAAATGCATAAAATATATGTATAATAGTGTGCAATATCAACATATTTTATCTTTTACTTTATGTACAGGGTGATTTATTGTAGAGAATTCCACAATATCATACCATAATAATCCAGAGTTCTTTTCTCATACAAAAGGGAGGCCAAAAATTTTATGCTGATTTTGCAGATCACAAAGGGGGCTAAGCCCCTGACCCCCTGTGACGTGAAAGGGATAACTATACTTCAAAGATCTAACGAAAACAAGAATATGCTTCCCCCAACATCTTGGGGGAACATCCTCCTCCACCAACTTGGTCTCTGGGGGAGAGAAGTATAAATTAGGATAACAGTTTATATCAATCAATCCCTATATAATATTAGTCCATTGCTACTTGTAGCTGGGCTGGTTTGCAGCATCTGGGTTGGATACCTGAAGGCTATGATTCTTGTGGTTTACACACCCAGGCTATATTAGAGACTCTCCTCCCAGCTCCTAGAATGGAAAAAAATGAATAAACATGTCAAAGACCAGGCCCTTTCTTGGGGCCACACAGCCTCATAAAGTTTTTGGGTGCTAGGAAAAGGCCAAAGTCTCACAACTGCAAATAAATGAGTTATGTCCTCCCTCAGACTCAAATGGCTAAAAAGCTAGATGAAGGTTTTGAGTCAAGACCTTTTAAAGACCCAGATAATTGTGGGTATATACCCAAAGGGAAAAGGCTGCTCTCAACCATGTAGTAAATGAATACAAGATGTTCATGAAAAATCTAGTTCTCTAGTACCCTGAAAGCGGGTCTCCAATGTCCAGTGTCTATGTTGATAAGACTATCTTATCAAATTGATGGCATCTACATATGTCCCTGACCCCATTACACTAGCAAAACTGAATTCTTTTTAAATATTTGTGCCTTGTCATTACCTGTTAAATATCTCTTATTAAATTGAATTATATTTTTTATCACTTTTCAAGGACCAATAGAAAGCAACAAGCTCCTTACTTACCATATGTATTTGTGTCTGTGTCTATGTCTCTGTAAATGTGTGTGTGTGTGTGTGTGTGTGTGTGTTATAAAAGAAAGTTAAAGCACACACCTTCTCTAATCAAAGATTTTTAGAACAAGCAGCCTAGCTGTCTTGCTAGGACTCTCCTTGGAAAAGAGTTCAGCTATTACACCATTCTAATGATTCCTGGCTTTCTTTTGGTGAAGCTTGCCAAGGCAAATACAACACCTGCTGGTTGTTTCTTAATTTCTCCAGATAATGTTCCATTTCCATCTGGTTATCAAATTATGATACTGATCCCAAACTTGCACCCCTTTTGTAAACAGAAAAAAAATCATTACGCAAAATTCAGTGTCATTATGAACTGTTCTTTATCCGGTGATGGTAGTAGAGGGATAGTGGTGTGCTTTACAAAATGAAACAAGCAATTCATCATGGATTAACTGCCTTTTGCTATTTGAGGTTATCTAAATTAAAACCCAATCTGTAATTATTCTCCTTTTCAATTTTATTTTATCTTCTAATGTTTTACAGTCATGTATTTTTACATAGAAACTCAATTAACAGAAGTATTATAACACTATTGTTTGCTTAATAGTATCCCATTTGCAAAGCTCCAAGTCTAAAGAAAGTAAAACAAACTGAAAAATACCCAGAAGGCTTTTCTTGCATAAATTAAAATTACAGTCCTATCTAGCCCAAACCCTGCCTGGAGAAAAATTCAATTTGGTATGGATCAGTCTTTAAGAAAATAAAGAATAGTGGGGGGGAGGCAGGATCAATGGAGAAGGCAAAGGACAGAATGGAGGATATGGAGGCCTGGTGGCACAAAGTGAAGTCAATGGTCTTTTCCCCAGAGAATCCTTGGAGGGAGTTGTACTCTGAGCCTCTGAAGGGACCTCAAGTCAAAGAGATAGTGATCTATGTTGGGAGGAAGTTTGCTTCAGGAAGATGTACCTGCATCCCATAGAACACCCTAGAGCAAAGTCCCTGAAAGTAAAACTCTAATCAAAACAATTGATTGATTTTCTAAAGTCACTACGGAAAAAATTAGTGAAACTAATGGTCAATGTAATCAAAACAGTCCATTAGGCGTTATATAATTCAAACTGGGTAGGTAGGTAGGAGTTCTACAATGGAGGTTCCTGGAATAGTCACTAGTGTGTAGTAGAATTTGAGTCTTGAATATGTACATTTCATGGTCCCCAGAATTATATAACTAATTGGGAGACTGGAAATAGTAGAATTAATTGGGTCATTGATAATGCTGATCTAAAAGGGTAAGGTCCTTTGAAAGAGAATCTTTCTTCAATTGTCTGGGTGATTCAGTCAAAGCTAATGTCCTGGATTCCTGTGCCTATATCAATCTGGAAAGCAAGATGTAGTAAAGATCACTCACAACATGGGAAAGCTCACAGTATGAACTATATTCACTAAACAGCATACTGAACTAAAGATCTTTGGTTTTTTCAAGATTCTAAAAAATAAAATTTTCTACTTAACAAATATGAGAAATGCTGGAGTCCTGACAGCCAACAGTGAATAAAAGTGCCAATTTCTGATAGGTGACAAATTTATTTGAATTGGATTAGAAATTTGATATTGCCTAAAAAAACTCAAACTACTCCCTACTACCCACCACCTTTTAGCACAGTAGGGTTTCTGTCCTCCTGTTTCCTTATATATTTGCAAATAGTATACTGACTTCACTAAAATGTTTGTGTAGAATCCATTTTCTGTCTTTCTTCCTGTCATATTTCTTCTCTCTTTGTTCAGCTCAAGAAAGCATATTTCTCTAGCAACTTGGAGCTCATTGTTTCTGCTATCTTGAAACTTTCAAATCTTGAGATAAGCATTCTATAGGGTTTTTGTTCAGTAATACAAGAAATGCTACTCCTATTGAACTTTAAAACTAGGAACAAGTAAACTCACAGATAACATCAGTAGATTTTAGGGTATGTCAGTCTGCATAATACAAAGTAAACCAAGCTCATTTCTCTCTCTTCCTTAGAACCACAACTATATATTTTCTATTTCTGCGAAAAAGGGGGGAGGGTAATTGGCAAATCCTCTAGGGTGTGGTTATTGAAGAAAAGAATCTGACCTTGCTGACAACTTTAGGTTTCCATGCCTCTGTATGCCTAGCCACTATTGGAAAGAAGTAGGGGATGTGGGGACTGCCAGGAGAGAGAGAATGATCCAGGTACCCTCTAATTTTCATGTCCTGGGGTAAAGCCTCAATTGTTCTGTACTACTTTTAGCTCTACTCTTCCTTCCCCTACTCATCTACCCACCTGAAGTTTGAGAAGTTCACTTACTACTGGCTCATAGAAAATTGTTATTTTTTTAATTACTCAGGACTAAATGGATTTGAGAACACCTTGGAGG
Organism: Phascolarctos cinereus; assembly: GCF_003287225.1. Taxonomy (NCBI): domain Eukaryota; kingdom Metazoa; phylum Chordata; class Mammalia; order Diprotodontia; family Phascolarctidae; genus Phascolarctos; species Phascolarctos cinereus. Next base: position 241,932,608 of record NW_027555847.1, read on the forward strand.
TTTTCTTATTACTTCCTTGGTTATCAATTCCTAATTCAATAACGAGTAACAACATTTTTTCATAAAGGCACATAATTCTGTGATAACTGGTTTACAAATATTTCCTCATTTGATCAGTGCTAATTTGTGATATATTAAAGACACAGCCTCTAAGAGGTAGGATAGTTTACCATGATAATCATAAGCACGAAAATGAAGCCACTATTTTGAAAGTTCTTTCCAATTTTTCACAATACCAGCTACCTAACCATAATGCAGATGAAAAATATAGCAACTGAGAGCAACAGGCCCCAAATTAGATCTTCTTCATGGTAAAATGAAAGAAATAATTGGAGGCAATGGTATATAAGGAAGAAGGATATGTCCTTTCAGGGCTATGATGGCAGCTGACAAGACAGCAAATTTAACTGGGGGCACTGCAAAGTCATACCTTAAATAAGTATCATTTGCAATAAGGGGAGTCTTCCTGAAATGAGGAAGAGTACTAATACAATTTGCTAATTAGTGACAGGTGGGAAACCATTTGAAAACACCGATATTTCAAAGGTGGACACTCTAATTCAAAGTGACACAAAAATGATCACTGAACAGAAGTAGAGATGTTGTCCTTAATTAAAGGGATAATATGGCCCTGGGCCCACCACAACGTACCATTACAGATTCTATTTACAGATTAATAATGGAACCAATTCTCATTAAAGCTTCAACCTAATTATTCAGCTTATCAGAGATGGTATGTTATGTATGGTGATCACATAAAACACATATATGCACATGCATGATGTAGATGTGTATATGTGTGTATACTTATACACATGTGTATAGGGGCGTATTACCTATATGTGTGTATATACATATGCATGTGCGTATGTACCTGACAGCTTTGGCAAAATTTCTTTATTGGTCCCTAATCCAAAAATGGAGAATATCTGTGGACTGATTCTATACTCTCCAGACCCCAAACTATTCAGGCAGATTCATGGCCATCATTCAGGAATCAATATGATAAAAATTCTGTTTGTCTTATCCTTCAAGAATCTCTCCCTTGCAAACTGTGCAGTGTTTAGCTCAGTCAATTAGGAGGACTCGCTAGGCTTCCAACCTACCTTTACTGGATTAATGGCTTCTGAGATCCAATTGTATATACCCTACTGATAATGGTAAGAGCTATCAGTGAACAAAGCAAAACAGATCCTTATTGGCATAGCAGAGGAAGCAGAGAACTGGATCTGGGACTTGAGGTCTCAGCCACTGGCAAATATACATGTTAATGAAGGACATAAAACCTGAGGGGACTGGGTAAACATGATCTTGAATGCCCTATTTCCATCTAACAATGGAAACTTTCTATTCTCTACCCATCTTGTTAATGGGACCATCTTATATTACCCAACTCATAATAGGCAAAAATAGACAAAAGTTAATTGTATAAGGCAGTGTATTCCATTCAGTAGCATCTAGGACCAAATAAGAAGCAACTGTTTTTCTAAAGTGATATATCAAGTGGTTGTTTTAGGGAGTTAATGACTCCAAAAGTCTAAAAGTCATATAACCTGACTACCCCTCTGGTGCTTACTAAAGTCTCCACTCAGCCTCTATTGGTATGAAGTGACCTACATGACTATCAATCCCACAGGATCATAAGGACTCAGGGAGGAAGACTCCTGGACAACCCACTTTATGTCTTCTGCCTTTTTTGAGTCCACTTCAAAAGAAGTAGATTTGAAAGTGACTCAATAATGGCGGGTATAAAAATAACCAAGTGGAAAATATGAGTTCCCAATAACAGATTCAAAGAATCTAATATTTTTTTAATTTATTTACTTTATTTTTATTTTATACAATAAAACAAGCATTGCCATAACATAGTATAATATAAAATATGATTTCACATGGAACTGTAAATATACCATATACAACTTACTATTCCTTTTAAATATATAATAAAGATATGTAAATTAATTTTTTCCTTCTCCTCTACCTTGAGATGACTACCATTAGACATAAATATGTGCATGCATGTATATGTAAAATCATTCTATACATAGTTACATTCATTATTTCTTTCTCTGGATGCAGATAGTGTCTTCCTTCATATGTCCTTTGTAGTTAATTTGGGTATTTATAATAGTCAAAATCACAGTCACTCAAAATTGTTCTTGAAACAATATTGCTGTTACTACATACCAGATTCTCTTGGTTCTGTTCATTTCATTCTTCATTATTTCATTTGAGTCAACCCATGTTTTTAATGTAATTTAATTTAATTTTTTATGTTTTACTTTATTTATTTTTAGTTTTCAACATTCACTTCCACAAGATTTGTGTTCCAAATTTTCTCCCCATTTTGTCCCTCCTCCACCCCAAGATGGCATGCGTTCTGAACACCCCTTCCCCTAATCTGCCCTCCCTTCTATTTCTCCCCTTCTCTAATCCTCTTCCCCCCTGTTTTCCTATAGGGTAAAATGATTTTTATACCCAATTGAGTGTGTATGTTATTCCCTCCTTAAGCCAAATCCAATGAGAATAAGATTCATTCATTCCCTCTTAACTTCCCCCACTTCCCCTCCATGGTAAAAGCTTTTTCTTGTTTGTTTTATGTGACATAATTTACCCCATTCTACCTCTCCATTTCTCCTTCTCCCAATATAATTCTCTCTCACTCCTTAATTTTGTTCTCCAGATATCACTCCTTCATCTTCAACTCACCCTGTGCCCTCTATCTATCTATCTAACTACATACAATTTTTTTCCTACCAACTACCCTTATACTGACAAAGGTCTTATGAGTTACAAATATCATATTTCCATGCAGAAATGTAAAAACTTCAACCTTAATAAGTTCCTTATGATTTCTATTTCCTGTTTACCTCTTCATGCTTCTCTTGAGTCTTGTATTTGAAAGTTGAATTTTCTATTCAGCTCTGGTTTTTTCAACAAGATGCTTGAAAGTCTTCTATTTCACTGAGTGTCCATTTTTTTGCCCTGAAGAATTATACTCAGTTTTGCTGGGTAGGTGATTCTTGGCTGTAATCCTATTTCCTTTGACCTCCAGAATGTTATATTCCAAGGCCTCTGCTCCCTTAATGCAGAAGCTGCTAAATCTTGTGTTATCCTTATTGTGTTTCCACAATACTTGAATTGTTTCTTTCTGGCTGCTTGCAATATTTTCTCCTTGACCTGGGAACTCTGGAATTTGGCTACATTATTCCTAGGAGTTTTCCTTTGAGGATCTCTTTCAGGAGGTGATCAGTGGATTCTTTCAATTTCCATTTTACCCTATGGTTCTAGAATGTCGAGAAGTTTTCCTTGATAATTTCTTGAAAGATGATGTCTAGGTCCTTTTTTTGATCATGGCTTTCAGATAGTCTAATAGTTTTTAAATTCTCTCTCCTGGATCTATTTTCCAAGTGAGTTGTTTTTCCAATGAGATATTTCACATTGTCTTCTATTTTTTCATTCTTTTGGTTTTATTTTACAATGTCTTGATTAAAGAAGCATTTTCTTCAGTGAGACTTTGGACTTCCTTTTCCATTTGGCCAATTTTTCTTTTTAAGACATTCTTCTCATTGGCTTTTTGGACCTCTTTTGCCATTTGGTTAGGCTATTTTTTAAGGTGTTATTTTCTTCAGTATTTTCTGGGTCTCCTTTAGCAAACTGTTGACTTATTTTTCACAAATTTCTTGCATAACTCTCATTTCACTTCCCAGTTTTTCCTCTACTTCTCTTACTTGCTTCTCAAAATCCTTTTTGAGCTCTTCCATGGGCTGGGACTGATTTATATTTTTCTTGGAATCTTTGGATGTAGGAGCTTTGATTTTGTTGTCTTCTTCTGGTTGTGTTTTTATCTTTGTCACCAAAGAAAGATTCTATGGTCTGACTTTCTTGTGCAGTTTACTCATGTTCCCATCCAATTACTTAAGTTTTAAACTCTTTGTTAAGTTCAGGGTCTACTTCCAGTGTGGAGAATGTACTGCCCCAAGGTTCAGGGGGTTTGTGCAGTTGTTTTCAGAGATACTTCTAGGGACCTGTAAATTTTCCATTCTTCCAAGGCGAGGTGTTTACTCCTTTCCTGGCCTGAGCTCTGATTTATGAGTGACCACAAGCACTCTTTTCTGCCTTGCAACTGTGAAGATAATTCCCTATCCACCACCACTACAAACTCCACCAGGCCAGCACTCCTCCTCACCCCAGGACTGCACCTAGATCCAAGATGGGCAAAGCAAGAGATTCCTGCCTCAGGACCAGCAAAGAGATCCCTGCAATCCCCCTCTGATCAGCCACTGGATTCCCCCTCTGTCTGAAGGCCAAGGGCTCCTGAAGAACCTGCTGTCCCAGGGCTGCTCTGAGACTGGGGCTGGGACCAATTTTATTTCTACTGCAGTCATAGACCTTTCCTACTGACTTTCTAAGTTGTCTTTGGTGTTTGTGGGTTGAGAAGTATGGAAATCACCCAAGTTGCCTGTGATTCAGTCCCCTGAGGCCAGCTCCAGATTCACTGAGGACTGGTCTTTGCCTGCATACCCATGCTGAACTGCACTCCTCTCCCAGCCCAATGCAATGGACCTTTCCGATTAACCATCCAGGCTATCTTGGGCTGGAGATTTGTTTTACTCTGTCTTTTCATAGGTTCTGCTGCTCTAGAATTTGTTTAGAGCCATTTTTACAGGTATTTAGTGGGGTTTGGGGGAGAGCTCAAGCAAGTCACTACTTTTACTCTGCCATCTTGGTTTAGCCTTACCCATGTTTTTCTAAGATTATCGAGCTCGTCATTTCTTATAGCACAGTAGTTTTCCATCACAATCATATACCACAACTTTTCAGCCATTTCCCAATTGATATTAATCTCCCAAATTATAAGTTCTTTGCTGACACAAAGAGAGCTGATATAAACACTTTAGGACATATGGATTCTTTTCCTTTTTCCCTAATCATCTTTGGAAATAGAACTACTAATGGTATTTCTGGGTCAAAGGGTATGGGCAGGTTGATAACTCTTTGGGCAGAATTCCAGATTACTCTCAAAAATAATTGAATCAGTTCACAATTCTATCAACAACGAATTAGGTGAAAAGTGCTATTTCAAGGTTGTTTTAATCTGCATTTCTCTAATCAATATGTAATGGACTGAGTATTAGCATCTTATTATAGACTATATACAGAATCACTTGGATTCTCCCCTTCTGGTATATTTTCCAAAACTTAACTGAGAGATATAACTCTAACTCCTTTGTGGAAGAAATCACTCCATGGAGGATAGTACCCAACCAGGGAGTATGGGATAAGGCCAGGCCTTTTTTATTACCTATTCCAATTCCCAATCTTCATTCTTATTCCATTTTCTATAGCCCTAATCAAAGCAGGAGTTAATGTATTCTACAGAGAAGTCTCTGGATCAGAAATTGTACTTCCCATCTGTAACAGCAACAATAATTTCTAGCACTTATACTTTGTCCTTTAAAAAGTGTTTTACATATATTTTCTCATTTGATCTGTAGTCCTATTAGTCCTCACCTCCATTAGCATTATCCTTTTTACGTAGGTGGTTAATAGATGCATAAGCTGCACATCTTTTCAAGGAATAATTTTTGAAGATAAAAAGCTTACTTAGCTCTGCCTCTAAATGCCTGCTACAAAGACAATTTTTTCTTCATTTTCCTTGTGTTAACGATCCAGCTTTTCTACAAACGTGAATAAGATCCCCAAACACTAGATTTTTGCCTTATTTTTTAATTCTCTAATAGGTTCCATAGGCATCCAATAAGTTCTTTCTAAAGGATGAATTTGACCTTCTTTTCCACTAAGAGACCTATAGCCCATTTACAACAAATAACATTTTGGTGATAGGATGACAAAGTCCTGTATCTGAGCATCTCATCACCAAAGTGCCATTTCTTCCAGACCACTCTTCTCTCATTTATAAAACTGAAAAAAAAAGACAACCTCAAAACCATTGTCAACAACCCCAACCACAACAAATATTCTGATCCAGACATAACACATCCCAGTTCACTTTCGCATGTTTGGGTTAGAATGCAAAGGTATAATAAACCTATCTTTATTGCTGACTATGTATAAAGAATAGAATTCCTCAGGTTAAGAAGAAACTAATTCAGATAAAATAAATATCCCCCTCTGCCTCCACATTCACCATGGAAAGTATCTAAATTAGGTCAGAAAGGAGTTCCCATAGAGCAATGGAAATTGTGTTAAAATATCCATCAACAACTACTCATAGGCTGGGCTTTTTATGCCTCAGGCAGCAAAGGGAACCAAAGCAATAATAATCCTGAGAGTGGCTTCCTTGCCCCCACTTAATAAACTAACCCAGCATAATTAAAATGGGTCATAATACACCATTCTATTTTTCATATATAAAGAAATGGATGTCTAGTGTCATGTTGTCATTTTCTAGTTAGTATACAGAAGTATGGAATATAGCATGACATAATAAAGGGCTGGCTATGGAGTCAGGAAGAACTAGGTTCAAGTTCTTCTCTTACACTTTCTGGCTGGGCAAGGTACTCTTCATGCCCCAGACATCTCTTTAAGACTCTAAATATTAGAAAATTGCTGATTCGCATTACAAGAGAGAGTTGCCACACCAGGATGTCTTCTCATAGATAAAAATTATAGGTTTTAGATCAAAAGAGGTTTACTTTCTGTGTACCATTGCCAAGTAACTGTGCCCCTTCTCTGAGCTCTCTACTTCAATGAGACATCAAGTCCCAGGGGGCTACCCCCATTGTTGAGGTCAAGACTAAGAAATAAAATAAAATAGAAGCTTTTCTTTGAAAATAACCTTATGGTCTCATTAACTCCAAAAATTTGAGAATCACATGTAGAAATTGAGAGTTAATGTGGATCTTTAAGCCTTTTCTTGATCTCAATTTATAGTCGCAAGTTGGCATCAAGAACCTCTGAAATCACATCAGCCGTGATCAATCTTCAGTAGCCTATATATGACTGTTGTACATTTATTTGGTAGCTTTTGGTGGTAGGTATTGACTAACATATCTAGGGAAAGGAAAAGGAAGAAAGGCTAGGAATGGAAATGAAGCAAAGAGAAGGGAAATAAAGGAAAAGGAAAGGAAAGGAAGGGAAGAGAAATGAAGGGAAGGGAAAGGAATGAAAAGGAAATGAAAAGAAATGAAGAGAAAGGAAGGGAAAATAAAAGAAAAGAAGGGAAAGGAAAGGAAGGGAAGAGAAATCAAGGCAAGGCTAGGCAAGGGAACCAGATATATAATCTTGTGAGATTTGGTTTAAAAAAAAGACCTCATCAATGCCAGGCAGATAGAGTTATTATATAAAGTCTTATGATTTCTAAGGACAAGATGGCATTAATAAGAATCATACACAGAAATCTGGGCTATTTATACATCTGTCTCAGTTTCCTTGAGCCAGTACAGCTGTTGTTTGCCTTCCATACCCAAAACACTTGTTTGCAAGTGTTGTAACACTTGATTTTATATATTTCAGTAGAGGTTTTTCCTCCTGTACTGGAATAGAAACATGATCTTCTAAAATTTAGCTTTTATTCTATAAATATTAATATTAAAAGCCCAAGTGTATAGACAATCTTAAAAGAGAAAGTTACTGTCATCTACTCTAGTTTTCTTCCACTGTAGTAAGCATAAGTGAACCTTGGAGGCACAATCCCAGAAAACAGGTCAGTTCTTAGAAGAGGTCAGTATTCTTCAAAATCAGATCCATTACAGTTGGTCCCCTGACCTCTGTGCACCCCAATAGATATATCACGGTCTTTACTAGCTATCCACAACCTTCTCATAAGATCACAAACAGTTCACTCCTTGTGTTATTATACTACAAACTCTGAAAAGAGGGACAATGGCCTATCTTACCTTCATATCTTTCTCAGAACACAGAAGAGTGATTTTTCATACAGTGGGTCTCTAATAAATGTTTGTTAATATTATTGCCTGTTCCTGAAGCTCTGACTCAAGGAAAACACACAAATTCAAACACAGAGTAATTTGAGAAAGGTAGCACAGGTGTTTGAATCCCTGAGTTCAAGGTCCTAAACCTTGGATCACTACGATCATATAATTCCAACTCTGAAACAAACTTTCCCAGCAGTCTGGAACCTCAGAAACAGGAGGAAATGATCATATCACCTGAATGATTCTTTTATCTGGAATTAACCAAAATTGAACTGTTTCCATACAGGAAGATGATGTCTTGACTTGCAAGTGTGTATATATGTAAATGTGTGTATGTATATATTATCAAATGTATTTATAGAGAGAGAGTTTGATGACTCCATTTGTTAAGCACTTTGAAAACCTTACAATGTTATATAAATCCTGACTATTTTATCATATTGCAAGATTTGTCTGTAACACATTATTGTCTATATTGCTTGTATTGACATTTATTTTAGGCAGACTTTATTGTCTGTATAGCTTAAAGATTAAATCTTTAAAATCAAAAACCACTCATGAATCTCAAGATGAACCATTCATACCAAGTTCATCTTCACTGGTAAAGTGGCTTTGAGTTGCTAGCAACATGACATATTGGTATAACACTCACTTGCATTATTATTAAAAAAAAATAAATACTTCTTTCTTAAGAACTGTGTCAGGGATATCATCACTCATTTATGTGATTTTTCTCATCATCTTCCATAAACCTAAGTTAAGGCAGGGTTTTGCTGTTCAACAAAAGGACACATGATGTGGTAGTCAAACTCACGAAGTATAGTTGCAAAGGGATTGAGTCATGAGGAATGGCCACGGACTAAAATCTACAAGTCATCCTCTTCCAGTCTGAGGCCCACTCTTCTGATTGCTGCATCCCTATCTTGGAATATCATTTGATGAGAGTACCCAGCCATCTTACTTCACTCTTGGCTCAATTCACTTTCTGGACTTCATGTTACTTTTTTGGACCTCTCCACTTCCTCATTAGACCTTGCCCTTGCCCTGGTATCCTTATTACTGCTCCTCCTCTTTTCAGCTCTTTTTATATGTTGTCTTCTTTCTATATTAGAATATAAGCTCTTCATCATAAGGAATATTGTGTATATCCCCATTATTTAGCACAGTGCCTGGCATACAGTGTTTAACAATTATTCTATTTATCTATCTATCTGTCTATCTATCTATCTATCTATCTATCTATCTATCTATTTATCTATCCTGTACCATATTTTGTTTGGCATTGGTTTACTCGAAAAGTGGAAATAAAAGGTTTTTTGTTTTTGTTTTGGTTTGGTTTTGGTTTTGCATTTATCATAGTCTAGAATCCAAAATTCAGATCTAGCATGATGAACTGATCACCTGGGCCTATAAGGGTTGGAGCAAACATCCCATCCTCTCTTGTACACCATTGCAGTTTGGATCACGTTCACCTGTGCAGAAGCCTGACTTCTAAGTTGGGTGATTAGACTCCCCATTCTCACATTTATTTGTTCATTAATTTCCCCTTAACATCTTGGGGAATTATTTTACTTGTGGTAAATTTCATTATGATTTAAAAGTCTAAGAGTTCCTCAAAAGAGAGAAAGTTCAAAAAATTGCTCAGGATATGTGACAAGTAATCATAAACATAAAGAATTACAGCACACATAAACAGAATTAATAGGATTCTGCAACTTAATGTATAACCTTCATCACAATCGATTTTGAGACTAATATTTAGACCTCACCAGAACAGTTTTGCAAGACTGATAATTATCCATTTTACACTTCACCTCAGCTAGGTAATGTACTTATTATACTTCTATTATAAAATGTCCCCACTTAGGCCAGGCCTTATGTCTGTGACCAACCCTTGTCATGTAGCATTTTCTTCTACTGCCAGCCAGGTCTCACTCAGTGATGCCCACAATGTCTAGACATCTTGAACTCATGGTATTACTTCCTAAGTTGGACATGTCCATCACAGGAAACTCAGTTGCCTAAGATCAACGATGAATAAAAATTGTAAGGGATACAAGGACCCAGATGAAAACTTACTTAAGTGCTCATAGCCATATGAAGCCAGGTATAAGACACAGTAGCTTCACTTTCACCCACCCAACTCGGGATACAACTGGAAATAGTCCATAGGCTTCCTGCCAGAAAGGAAGAAAGAATTGAAGGTGTGGGTTGATATCTTTTGTATACTTACTGAAGCATCAGCTCCTCCAGCTCAGCAAACAATTACAAGATCCTTCATCATCTCAGAGAATGTGCACTTTATCTGTGAGTCATATATAATTGGAGGCAGGCCCCAAAATTCCCTTCTGGTCTATCAGAATTGCACAACCCATGTTACACAAACAACTATTCCAATGAAGAAGTGTGGAAGCAAGAGGGAGAGATTCCCTCTGCTTCCACGAGACCTGACTTGCATGTTTTATGGCACACTTTAATTAGCAGATGGAAGTTTATTGAGCAATATTGAAATTAATTTTCTTGTAGCTTTGATAGATTGCACCAAGACGTGATAGGAATGAGGGGATGAATTGCCTGTCTTTTACTACTAGATCCTCATGGACCAGAGAACTTAAAATCTCTGCTTAAGATTTGGCCTAGTATATACACTCTTATGGAAAAAGAGTGCACTTTCCCAAATGGAGCCAACTGTCAACAAAGTTCCTCATAGATATCTTTTTATTACACTTAACCAAAGCTTTGTAAATAAAAATTAAGCTTACTTTCAAATACTGTGAACTCACTTTTGTAGGATTATTGAGATGCTAAGCAAAAATGTCTTGAAATAAAGCAATGCAACTTTCAACCTTAGCAGAAGAGATCTGTTATATGGCAAGTGGTACAGCTCTATACCACAGGGGCTTTTGCCAGAAATTCCAGGATTTGAGAGTAATGTGTAAAAAATGGGCTGCTAGTTCTACAATTATACCCCATTGACTGTTCCCTTTCTCAGCAACTCACCAACTGCTTATGAACCTGATGTACTCAAATTCAGGAATAACTCCTCACCTCTAAATAGGTTTCTAACTATTCCTCCCTCGTTTCTTGATAATTCATCTTGAAAGATTAGAGATTCAGTTGCAAAGCATGTCTTTGTCACTAGATGACTTAATAGATAAATGCATTTCTTGATGGTAAAGAGAAGTAAGCATCTATTTCTTCATAAGGAAAATGGAGATTGTGGTGAACTGGAGGCAAAATTCAGAGGGACAAAAAAAGGCAAAAAAGAGTATGAGTCTTAAATGACTCCCAGACATCATAATGTGGAATATAATTAGCACAATTCAATGAAAGCTATCTGTCTACCTAACGAACTGGGTTGGTTATGTATCTGGAATAGAAATGAAGAAAACTTGGTAATAAAAAATAAATATTTATATAATGCTTTTGGGCAGTGAGGTAGCACAGTGGATAGAGTGCTGGATCTGCAGTCAAAAGTACCTGAGTTCAAATCCAGCCTCAGGTACTTACTTGCTGTGTGACTCTGGGCAAGTCACTTAACTCCAATTGCCTGAGTTTCCTCATCTGTAAAGTGATCCGGAAAAGGAAAAGGCAAACCACTACAGTATCTTTGCCAAGAAAACCACAAATGAGATCTTGAAGAGTTGGACATGACTAAACAACTCAACCAATAACATATAGTGCTTTAAAGGTTTGCGAAGTGTTTTTCATATCTGGAGATTCTGTTTATGTTCACATAGGCTATCTAAATGCAGTGTATCTGGAGGCATGAATACATATCCCTGGAATCTTGCCCTCCACAACTTTCTCCTTTGATTCTTGCTTGGAGGGGAGCAAGAGAAGGGCCACAAAGCTGGACATGCTGTTCTTCTTTGAGATACAGGGGTATTAGACTAGAATTATATCTATGTGCCCCTCTAAATATTTCTGGTCAAGGATAATGATTTCTTTAGGTTTAAGTCACTTCTGTTGTTATTCCTTAAAGGGGGAACATATAGCTTATGCTTTTATGCTGGGTCTTTTCCACCAAATAATAGTTATAAAAAAGACCATCAGAAATAGTAAATAGCAAATAAGCCATTTTATCCAAGAAAATAGAAATCAGAGAAGATGTGTTGGTTAGCATACATTAGCAAAATACAGAGAGTAAATAAGCTTTCCAAATGGGAACTGGATATTTCATTTCAACCCAGAGAGAGCAGCCTGAATATAATGCAAGGGGAAATTCCTTGAAGCATCTAGGGAGAAAAGGCAGAAATTAAGGATATGTTGATAAGCTGATTTTTCCCTCCCTACGTGTCCTTCTTTTTACCCTTTTCCTTCAAAAGGGAAAAGAGTATTTCCTCTGTGTGTGTGTGTGTACATGTGTATGGATGTGTATATATGTATATATATACAAATATACACACACATTTATATATATAATACACTTATACACATATACACACACCACATATGAACTCATGTCATTCCGATTCCAAGCCAATCAGTCTTCACTATACCACCTAGCTGTCTCTGATAATACCTTTTTGGCATCTTCCAGCCCAACAAAAGTTATGCAGATTTGCAAAAGTTATGCATAAATATAACCTCATGTGTGTATTTAAAAAACAAAATAATTTTAAAATTCATAATAAGTTAGAGGAAAGATAGAATCACATGAAATATTTACACAAGTAAATGGCTCTATTTTGACTAAATTCACTTGGAATTTCAGTTGAGCAACCAGGCAATTCAATCCAACAACTGGTTTGACACTTTTTTTTGTTTGGAGGAGTTCTTTTTTAAACTCAATTAATCAATATTTGATTAAACAAACCACTCAATGTAGTCAAAATTGTTGACCCTGTATTATTTGTAGACATTATCATAATCTAAAAGGAGACAGAGAGAGAGAGAAAGGAAATGGACTAACTTTTCTGTATGAACTTTTCTGTACTCTCTTCTGAGTTTCTTTAAACATGGAAAAATTTACATTTAAATGCACATGAAAATGATAAATGGATGGATAATAATTTCAAATACATGAAAATAATTATTCAAATGATTTAGCAACAATACAGTCAGGGTATACTGAGTAAATCATTTTCATTTACATTATTCCTTCACAAAGAAACTTACTTTAAGTATTTTGTCATAAAGCTTTATCTTTCTCAAAAGGTTTATCATTTAGATGTATATGATACTTTCTCATTTCTAATTTTTTTCTAATGTTTTCTTTCTTAATTTTTTAAAATATTATCTTAATAGTCTGCAGAATGAGATCTGTCCTATTTTAAAGTCACTATACAACTTAACTATTTTATTTATATTTTTCAAAAGCACAAATCTTTTTAAATTTTTATGCCATAATAATTGCAGTCATCAAAAAATGTCCTTTAGTTTTTTTTTCTCTCTCCACTTTGAATAGTTTAAAACTACTATTTAGAAAGTGACATACTTTACATATCTTTTGGGTGATTTCCTATAAACCTTACAGTATCATTTTTATATCATCTTTTTTTGGAACAGAATCAATATTTCATTATATATCAGCCAGTGCTAATGTATTATTGCAATGCCTCATTTTATTGTAAAGATGACCTTGGAGTCTCAAAGGTTAGGCCAGTTGTGGTCAAATTCAAATTTTCCTACCAACCTGGAAAGTCTTCAAGTATATAATCAAAGATGGTTGTATATTTATAGTCTGAGAACCAGCTTAGCCAATTTTAAGGAGGCTTATAAGTATACTGACCACAGGGTGCTGAAAGTTTTAGTTTCAGCAACTCTTGAAAATATTTTATTAGTTAAAAATGGTCCACAATCAATATCAGTAGATAAAGTATTCATGTTGATGAAATCATAGCAGCATAGGATATTGGTCAAGTTTCCAGAGATGGATTTAGGGACACTTGGATTCAACTCCTACCTTAAACATTTGGTGATTGTGTGGCAATTGGCAATTCACTCAACCTCTTTGAGCCTATTTCCTCATCTGGTTTCATTAACTGTTCAGCTAGCTTTGATACAAAATATTCCACTGTCAAGCACCCACAAGTATCACTCATACCCACTGAAGGATATTCATTCTATCTACTGAGTGGGATCTGTGTGAGATCATAATTATCTGTCTTCAATCAGCAATCCAGAAGATTGTATGTCCTAAACTTATTTCATTCTATCTTACAAGGAGAATAAGAATAATGATCTGGCTGAAAGAGAGCAGTAGCAGACTATTTCAATTATAAATCAATAGTGTGGAACACTTTTCTTTTCTTTTTCTACCTTCTTTCTTTAAAGGCAGAGTAGAGGCAGGATAGAGAGACTAATCAGTGGAACAAATTAGGTACACAACATACAAAATAATCTAGTAGCCTAATATTTGGTAATCATAAAGATCTAAGCTTTTGGGATAAGAACTCACTATTTGATAAAAACTGAAGATAAAACTGGACAGAAGTATGAAGGAAATTAAATTTAGACCTCACACCTCTTATAAAATATGTTCCAAACGGGTAAATGAACGAAATATCAAAAATCACATTAAAAACTAAGAAACATCTAAAAGATTATCTATCAGATTTATGGATAGGGAAAAAGTTGATGACCAGACAAGGGATAGTGAATATCACCATGAACGAGATAATTTCTGTCATGTGAAATCAAAAAGATTTTGCACAAACAAATTCAAAATAGCTAAGCATAAAAGGGAAACAACTCAGGAAAATCTTTGTATTATGTTTCTCTAATAAAATTTTTTGTAGTGAACTGTCTTTATGAGATACCTACCTGTGTCTGGGACTATTTTCAAAACCTAGCAAGTTTCAATACAATACGATACTAGTTAGCTTTTTTATTAATCTGATAACTTATACATCCAATAAACATCAAGACTTGTTGCTTTGCTGATGGTCTTGACAATGAATTTGGACATCATACCAATATTCTTTTTTTGTTGTTGTTGTTGTTTTTGTTGTTGTTGTTTTTTAGGCAATTGGGGTTAAGTGACTTGCCCAGGGTCACACAGCTAGTAAGTGTTATCTGTCTGAGGCCGGATTTGAACTCAGGTCCTCCTGACTTCAAGGCCGGTGCTCTATCCACTGTGCCACCTAGCTGCCCCTCAATATTCTTTTTAGCTAGATGATAAGCTTCTTTTAAATTATCTCCCAATCAAGAGATATACTATTTTAATTGGCCACAACCCCTCTCTCCTCAGAGACTCCAAACTACTAATTCTGAGGTGAGAGTGTCATCCAAACTTCAAAGATTCAGGAATAAAGCAATGGTATTTTTCCTGGTGAAGTTATATGAGTATACCAGAAAGGTCATGTTAATTCTAATGACATTTTTTTCTGGACTCAGTATATCTAACATGTCTAGCAATGAGCAGTTGAAACACTCAAGTTATGTGTCTCATTGAGAGTAGTAAGTTGTAGTTCTAGAAATCAGGCAAAGTTATCTACTTGAAAAAGTGTTCTTTCAGACTTCTGCTTCTGGGGGCATAGATGGCAAAGTAAGAAGTCTCGCTTATGCTCCCTTAGTAACTTCTGAAAGCTCAGAAAATATTGCCCCAGGAAAAACCCTGGAACAACTGAATCAGAAGAAACATGGGTTGCAGTAGTCTAGTAGCCCAGGAAGCTTAAGGGATTAATAGGAAAGGCCCCTCTTGCCTTGGGGGAAGGGGAGCAGTACTGAAGCAAAGGTGTCATAGCAAACTAGCAGAAAGCCACACCTCAGCATACCAGGAAGAGATCCTGAACCCAGGTGGTGGAGCAGGCAAACACCAACACCAGGACCTCTGAGTGCCTCAATGAGGGTGTGGGAACTGGTGGAAACCAGATTGGAAAACCACCAGGTGCTCCAGCATTCTACAGAAACTGGCTCTCCCAGTGCCTCAGCAAAACTAAGGGAAGCAGCACTACAAGGGGCCCCAGGTGGATAAACATCCTGCAATATCCATCTGAAAGGAGCTGAAGACGGAGAAAGGAAGGAACGGTCCAGGTGACCAGGAAATCTCCAGAGGCCATACTACCCAATCCTACACCTAGAGTTCCAGTGTTGCTGATTCCAGCCCAATACCAGGTAACCAGCCATAACCTTACAGCCTGCAACTGCCAACATTGAAGGCCCCAGCACACAAAGCCAGTGACCAGGTCCTAGGATATAAACATAAGAAGCTTGGGTCACATCCCTCTGCTCCCCAGCAGGAGAGCTCAATCTCTTTAAAGGCCAGGGAATAAGGAAACACCATGAGTAAAAAGAAACATACCATAGATTCATATAATGAGAAGAGTGAAGATCAAGGCAGAAATTCTGAAGGTGACAACATTGTCAGCAAACCCACATCTTCAACCTCAAAAGGGAATATGAACTGATCTGAAGCCCAAAAAGCCTTCTTAGAAGAGCTCAAGGAGGATTTTAAAAGTCAAATGAGAGATGTAGAAGAGTCCTTAAAAAATGCAACTGGCCAACTGAAAAAAAAAAAAAAGAGTACACTGAAGAAAAAAAAAATCCCTAAAAAATACAATTGGCCTAATAGGGAAGGAGGTACACAATCTAATAAAAGAAAACAATTTTAAAAATTAGAATTGGGCAAATGGAAGCTAATGACTCTATGAGAGAGCAAGAATCAGTCAAACAGAAACAAAAAATGAAAAAATAGATGAAAATGTAAAATACCTCATTGGTAAAACAACTGACCTGGAAAATCAATCCAGGAGAGACAATTTAAAAATTATTGGTCCACCTGAAAATCAGGATGGAAAAAAGAGCCTGGACAGTATCTTCCAGGACATCATCAAGGAAAACTCGCCCAAAGTCCTAGAACCAGAAGGTAAAATAGCCAAAGAAAGAATCCACTGATCACCTCCTGGAAAAGATCCCAAAATGAAAACACCAAGGAATATAGCAGCCAAATTCCAAAATTACCAGGTCAAAGAGAAAACTGCAAGCAGCCAGAAGAAACAACTTAAATATCATGGAACCACAGTCAGGATCATGCAGGACCTTGCAGCTTCTACATTAAAAGACAATTAGGCACAGAACATGATATTCCGTAAGGCAAAGGAGCTTGGATTACAACCAAGGATCAACTACCCACTGAAAATGAGCATGATTCTTCAGAGGAGGAGATGGATATTCAGTGAAATAGGGGAATTCCAAACATTCCTGATAAAAAGACCAGAGCTCAACAAATTTGATCTTCAAGTACAACACTCAAGAGACATAAAAAGGTAAATGGGACAGAAAGATACAATATGTTGTTAATAAGGGCAGACTGTTTACAAGGGAAGATGACACTTGTAACTCTTGAGAACTGTATTGTTATTACACCAAGTTAAAGGAATATACACAAAGGGGGTGGATATAAGTTGACTTTGATGTAATATTTTAAAAAATCTAATCAAGTGGGTTAAATGGATCCAAGTAAGTGGATTAGTATGATCTAAGAAAATGTACCAAGAAAGGAGGAGGCAGACAAGTGTAAATGACCTTACAGGAAAAGACACAAAATCCTATTACAGCAGAGGGAAAGAAGGGAGGGGGTAGGGAGCATTCTTTGAACCTTACACTCATCAGATTTGGCTCAAGAAGGGAAAAACATAATCAGTTAGGTATAGAAATCTAACTTGCCCTATAGGCAGTAGGAGGGAAAAGGGGAAAGAAAAGGAGGGAGGATAGAAGGGAGGGAAGAAGCAGTAAGACTAAAGGGGAAGAAAAGGGAAAGGGATAATAGAAGGGAAGAGGGACTGAAGGAGGTGGTGGTCAAAAGCAAAACACTAGTGAGGAGGAAAGGAGAAAGGAGAAAGAAAAGCATAAATGGGGGGGAAAATGGAGAAAAAGACACAGATAGTAATCATAACTGTGAATGTGAATGGGAAGAATTCTCCCATAAAAGGGATATGGATAGCAGAATGGATTAAAAACCATAATCCTACAATATGTTGTTTACAGGAAACACATTTGAAAAAGAGTGACACACACAGGGTAAAGGTAAAAGGCTGGAGCAGAATATATTATGCTTCAGCTGAAGTAAAAAAAGCAGGGGTAGCAATCCTGATCTCAGACAAAGCAAAAGCAAAAATAGATCTAATCAAAAGAGATAAGGAAGGAAACTACATCCTGCTAAAAGGCACCATAGACAATGAAGTAATATCATTACTAAACATATATGCACCAAATGGTATAGCATCCAAATTCTTAGAGGAGAAGTTCAGGGAGTTACAGGAAGAAATAGACAGCAAAACTATACTAGTGGGGGACCTGAACCTCCCTCTCTGAACTAGATAAATCTAACCACAAAATAAACAAGAAAGAAGTTAAGGAGGTGAATAGAACATTAGAAAAGTTAGGTATGATAGACCTCTGGAGAAAAGGGGGATAGAAAGGAATATACTTTTTTCTCAGAAGTACATGGCACATACACAAAAATTGACCATGTACTAGGGCATAAAAACCTCACAATCCAATGCAGAAAGGCAGAAATATTAAATGCATCCTTTTCAGATCATGATGCAATAAAAATTATATGTAATAAAGGGCCATGGAAAGATAGACTAAAAAATAATTGGAAACTAAATAATCTAATCCTAAAAAACAGTTGGGTCAAACAACAAATCATAGAAACAATCAATAATTTCATTCAAGAGAATGACAATAATGAGACAACATACCAAAACTTATGGGATGCAGCGAAAGCAGTTCTTAGGGGAAGTTTTATATCTCTAAATGCTTACATAAATAAAATAGAAAAAGAGAAAATTAATGAATTGGGCATACAACTAAAAAAACTAGAAAAAGAACAAATTAAAAATCCTCAACTAAACACTAAATTAGAAATATTGAAAACCAAAGGAAAAATTAATAAAATTGAAATTAAGAAAACTATTGAACTAATAAATAAAACTAAGAGCTGGTTTTATGGGGGAAAAAAAATAAAATAGATAAATCTTGGGTTAATTTAATTTAAAAAAGAAAGAAGAAAACCAAAATTCCAGTATCAAAAATGAAAAGGGTGAATTTACCACCAAGGAAGAGGAAATTAAAACAATAATTAGGAATTATTTTGCCCAACTATATGCCAACAAATTTGACAATCTTAGTGAAATGGACATATTTACAAAAATATAAATTGCCCAGATTAACAGAAGAGGAAGTAAAATACTTAAATAACCCCATCTCAGAAAAAGAAATTGAACAAGCCATTGATGAACTCCCTAGGAAAAAATCTCCAGGGCCAGATGGATTTACATGCAATTCTATCAAACATTTAAAGAACAATTAATTCCAATACTGTATAGACTATTTGTGACAATAGGTGAAGAAAGAGTCTTACCAAATTCTTTTTATGATACAAATATGGTGCTGATAGCTAATTAGAAAGAGTCAAAACAGATAAAGAAACTTATAGACCAATTTCTCTAATGAATATAGATGCAAAAATTTTAAATAAAATATTAGCAAATGGATTACAGCAACTTATCACAAGAATAATACACTATGACCAGGTAGGATTTATACCAGGAATGCAGGGTTGGTTCAATATTAGGAAAACTATCAGCATAATTGAGCATATCAACACAAAACCAACAGAAACCACATGATCATCTCAATAGATGCAGAAAAAGCTTTTGACAAAATACAACACCCATTCCTATTAAAAACACTAGAGCATAGGATAAATGGAGTCTTCCTTAAAATAATAAATAGCATCTACCTAAAACCTTCAGCAAGCATCATATGTAATGGGGACAAGCTAGAAGCATTTCCAATAAGATGAGGGGTGAAACAAGGATGTCCATTATCATCCCTGTTGTTCAATGTCATACTGGAAACATTAGGTTTAACAATGAGAGAAGAAAAAGTAATTGAAAGTTTTAGAATAGGCAAAGAAGAAGCAAAGCTATCACTCTTTGCAGATGCTATAATGATATACTTAGAGAATCCTAAAGAATCAAGTAAAAAACTACTTGAAATAATAAACAACTTTAGCAAAGTTGCAGGCTATAAAATAAACCCACATAAATCATTGCATTTCTATATATTACCAACAAAGCCCAACAGCAAGAGATAGAAAGAGAAATTCCATTTAAACTTACTGTAGACATTATAAAATATTTAGGAGTCTACCTCCCAAAACAAACCCAGGAACTCTATGAACACAATTACAAAACACTTTTCACACAAATAAAGTCAGATCTAAATAATTGGAAAAACATCAGTTGCTCATGGGTAGGCTGAGCTAATATAATAAAAATGACAATTCTACCTAAGCTAATTTACTTATTCAGTGCCATACCAATCAAACTACCAAAAAATTATTTTATAGAGTTAGAAAAAATAATTTTGGAAAAACAAAAGGCCAGAATATCACGAGTACTAATGAAAAGAAATGCAGGGGAAGGTGGCCTAGCCATTCCAGATCTTAAATTGTATTATAAAGCAGCAATCTTCAAAACTGCTTGGTACTGACTAAGAAATAGAGGGGTGGATCAGTGGAATAGGTTAAATATGCAAGACACAGTAATCAATGACTGTAGTAATCTATTATTTAATAAACCTAAAGACCCCAGCTTTGGGGATAAGAACTCATTCTTTGACAAAAACTGCTGGGAAAACTGGAAAAGAATGTCAGAAACTAGCCATAGACCAAAATCTCACACCATATACCAAAATAAAATTAAAATGGGTTGATGATTTAGATATAAAGGTTGATAATGTAAGCAAACTGGGAGAGCAAGGAATAGTTTACCTATCAGATTTATGGAGAACAGAAGAATTCATCCAAACAGGAGATAGAGAGCATTAAGAAATGCAAAATGTATAACTTTGCATTAAATTGAAAAGTTTTTGCACAAACAAAACCAATGCAACCAAGATTAGAAGGAAGGTAGAAAATTGGGAAAGAATTTTTACAACCAGTCTCTCTGATAAGGGCTTCATTTCTAAAATATATAGAGAATTAAGTCAAATCTATAAAAATACAAGTCACTCCCCAATTGATAAATGTTCAAAGGATATGAACAGACTGTTCTCAAATGAAGAAATTAAAGCCATCTGTAGTCATACAAAAAAAAATGCTCTAAATCACTATTGATTAGAGAAATGCAAATCAAAACAACACTGAGGTACCACATCACACCTACCAGATTGGCCATCATGACAAAACAGGAAAGTGATAAATGTTGGAGAAGATGTGGGAAAATTGGAACACTAATACATTGCTAGTGGAGTTGTAAAATGATCCAACCACTTTGGAGAGCAATTTGGAATTATGCCCAAAGGGCTATAAAAACGTGCATACCCTTTAACCCAGCAATAGCACATCTAGGGCTGTATCCCAAACAGACCATACAAATGGGAAAAGGACCCACATGTACAAAAATATTTATAGCAGCTATTTTTGTGGTGGCAAAGAATTGGAAACTGAGAGGATGCGAAGGGCTGAACAAGTTGTGGTATATGCATATAATGGAATACCATTGTGCTATAAGAAATGATGAACCGGCTGACTTCAGAAAAACCTGGAAAGACTTGTATGGTCTGATTCTGAATGAAATGAGCAGAACCAGGAGAACATTGTACACAATAACAGCAGCGTTGCACGATGACTAATGTAGATAGACTTAATCCTTTCCAGCAATACAAGGATCTAATGTATCTCCAAAGGCTTCATGATGGAAAATGCTATCCACATCCAAAGAAAGAACTATGGAGTTTGAATGAAGATAAAAGGATACTATTTGCTATTTTTTTTCTTCTATCGTGTTTTGTTTCCTCTTTCTGATGATTCCTCCTATTGGTTACAACATCACTTACTTACAACATCACTAATGTGAAAATATGTTTAATAGGAATGTGTATATATAGCCTATATCAGATTGTGTGCCATTTTGGGGAAGGAGGTCGGGAGGGAGAGGGAGAAAAAATTTAAATCTCAAAAGCTTATGGAAGTGATTGTTGAAAATTAAAAATAAATTAATTTTAAAAAAAGAAAAAGTGTTCTTTCAATGCCTCTGCCTCCATATAAATGGAACCTGTCAAGAAGTCAATACAATGAGAAATATTTCTGCCATAATACTTTAGGTATCATCAAAGCTTTTGATTCCTGTATACATTGGTAAATGATTTGTCATCACCAATATATGATGTTCTACCTCCTTCAAGAAATAGGAGGTCAATGTAGACAATTTTTAAAGTTTGCTAGAGCTTATGTTCTCCAAATATGCAGTATGAGCTCTTGATATATTTCTTTGCACACAATGAGCACAAGTATCAAATTTCTTGGTGATACCAACTATCTGGAGGCAAGAAAGGTCAAGAATCTTGAGAAATTATGAAAAGAAATTATAATCAGCAGTATTTGATTAAGCAGTAATTCTCAAAACAATTTATTACTGGTTAAAAATAAAGACATCAATCAGTAGAATAGTAAGTACACAGCATTTTTTCTTGTTTAGTCATTCACTTGTGTTTGACTGTGACTCCTTTTTGGTGTTTTCTTTGCAAAAATACTAGAATACTTTGCCATTTCCTTCTCCAGTTCATTTTTACAGAGAGGAAATAGGATTAAGTGACTTGCCCAGGGTCACATAGCTAGTGAGCACCTGAGGCCAAATTTGAACTTAGGTCTTCCTGTCTCCAGGCCCAGCAATCTATCCACTGTGCCACCTACCAGCCTTCCAAGTATACAACATACAGAAGCAAATATGTATAATACCATAGTATTTGAAAATCAATAAATAAACATTGTGACTTTCTACTATGTGCCAAACACTGCGCTAAACACTTGGGATACAAAAAGAGACAAAAGACAGTTTCCAACCCCCTCAAGAAGCTTACAATCTAATAATAAACAAAAGGATCTCAGCTACTAGAACAAGGACTCACTATTTAACAAAAAACCCTGGGAAAATTGGGCACTAGCATGGAAGATATTAGAAGTACGCTAATACCTCTCACAGTAACCTTACCTTAGAGTGTAACTGTAAATCAATGACATGAATTAGGATTTAAATTATGATAAAATTGTGAAGATTCCTATAATATAAATAATAATTAATGTATTATTTTGCTGCTTGGAAACCAGAATCTTGTTACAATGGTCTCTTCAATTTCTATCATTAACCTTGTTGTTTTATTGTAATACTTCAGAGTTGTCTTTCTTTATTCCCTCTTACTTCCCCTTCTTATTCTCTTCTTCCTTTCCCACTAACAGCAACCTCAGTAGGCCTTGCTTTCAAAAGTTTTTAAAATGAAATCCCGGGAAATTCACGATTGGATTATATTTGTTGTTTTGGTTATTTAGAGTTGGATTGAAGCGCAATGTGAAAAATCTATGAACTAAAATTGACGCCTAAGTGGGATATCAAAATGTGAACTCAAAAGATCTTATCTTATTGTCTTGTCTGATTAAGTACAATCCACGATATAAAACTAAAATGTTTTTCATTTGATCAATTATGTTTGTTCATTAGAATTTTTTTCTCTTTTTCTCAGTTTGAATGTGGGACTAGGAATTGAGGGAAGGAAGGAAATATCAGGTTAGCAATATTGATGCACAAAAGAGAGGCATTGAAAAATTTTTTGAGTGGACATAAGGGAAGAGAAAGAAGTTCAGAAGGAATCATCGACAAGCAAGACAGTTTTGAAAGCAACACAAAATTATTACATGCTTTTAAAAAAAGGCAAGAAATATGAAATGAAAATTTTACACTTTCATTTTCAGTCCTCTGTGTGTTCTGCTGAGAACACAGAAGTATTATTTTTGAATGTTTAAGATTAGAAAAAAAACTTAGAAATTAACAAATCATTAGATGCCTTGATTACTGTGTAGTAATGGGTTATAAATTAGCTATTCTACATTACATAAAATCAAGAAGTAAGAAACACTTGCTTCAACTTGCCCTGTTAGAAGCCAGTTTGCTATTTGCAGATTCAAACCTGAAAGTTCTTCCCTCTCAAAGCAATACCTCATTTCCCCTTTTGTAATAAAGCTCTCTGACCAGTGACTACTTTATGATATATTCAATTTCATCATGTATCCTTAAATCCATAACATTTTCACTCCTATACAAGGGTGAAATATTTTGCCTCTTAAAATTAACCATTTCCTATGTACCAAATTTGTCACCCCCACTCACCATGCTCAAGAATTCTGATGTGAAGTATAGCGTCCACTAAGGAATATGACAGATAAACCCTATGCCACGTACTGTCTAATAATACCCCAATGGTCCTGTAATAAAAGTTGTGCTAGCTTTATTTAGAAAGCAACTAGGGTGCTAGAAAACTACTGCTGGGGAGGAGTGATTAGGTTACTTTGCTTATGAATTTCAAAGAGTAATATTATGCTTGTCTCCCACCCCTCACCCTTACTGCCAATCCTTTCTCTATTCTTTTTTTTTTTAATCTCTCCATTGCTTACCCTCTTTTAGGCTCCCACCTAGAGCTTTATATACCAGATGGTTGTTCCAAAAATATACGGGCTAGAGTATTTAAGCAGTGGGGCTAGAAGGGTTGTTCTGTCTTTGTTCCAGATATACAGGGACTATCAGAAGAACAAAGGTGGTAAGAAGTTATGCTTGAACTCTAACCGCTGGCAGTTCACCCTCCTGAGTTCCTGATTTGACATTTAGAGAAGGGATAAGCATTTCATATAATTTTTGAATTTTAGGTGTGTCTTCCCAATGTTTACTTAGTAAAGATTGCAATTACATTTTGTGTAATATATATATATATATATATATATATATGTGTGTGTGTGTGTGTGTGTGTGTGTGTGTGTGTATGTATGCATAGAATATATTTTATGTATTTTATACAAGTGCCAATAGCATCTTTTAAACTTTGAACCTAGATAGTAAGACTAGTTGTTTCATTTCTTGACATGAGGAATGCTATTTTAGAATTGGCCTCCATTTCAATGTAAATGAGCAGTCACAGCTAACTCTATGTTTTTTTTTCCTTTATCCCAATTCTTGTATGCTAAAAGACCAACCAGCACAATGGATAGAGCACCGGCCCTGAAGTCAGAAGGACCTGAGTTCAAATCCGACCTCAAACCAAACACTTGATACATACTAGCTGTATGACCTTGGGCAAGTTACTTAACCCCAATTGCATCATTTAAAAAAAAAAAGGACCAACCAAAGAACACACTAAGTCTGCGCTTTCTCAGACACTGCAGGCCAACATTAGACTAGTACATCTGAAACTCCCTGTGCCTTTCCTGGAATAGAGGGGGAAGGAAGGAAGGAAGGAAGGAAGGAAGGAAGGAAGGAAGGAAGGAAGGAAGGAAGGAAGGAAGGAAGGAAGGAAGGAAGGAAGGAAGGAAGGAAGGAAGGAAATGAACACTTATTAAGTGCCTTGTATGTACCAGGCATTGTGGTAAGGGCTTTACATATATTATTTTATTAAAAGCTTATGAAAACTCTGGGAGATAGGTGCTTTTATTATCCTCTCTTTACAGTTGAGAAAACTGAGGTGGACACACATTTTACGTTTCACCTTGTCTCTACACTGATTAAAAATTTTCTTCTAGGTTCATATCTTCCAACAAGCTTAGATCAAAGATTAAACTCCTCTCCCTGTTGATGGTCATTCTTAGTGCAGAAATTCCTCCTACCACCAGTTAGCTCCGACCAAGTGATCCAAGACGTCTGGACTTTGAAAACTTACAAGGTTTCCTCTAAGGATTAACTCATCTACCTCAAAATTTATATTCAGTCACCTGTGCTCAAGGAAAGAAACAAAAAGTATTAAAAGCAGCCTGAGGGATCAAGGTTCAAATTTAGCTCACCTAGGGAAGTCCCCTGCTATAGCTGCGATATGGAAGATGTCATTCTTTGGAATGACTCCCATGATACATTTATATATGCAATACATATCTCTCCAAAATAAGGAAAGTTCCTTAAGAGCAAAGATTATTTCTTGTTTTGTCTTTGTATCACTAACACCTAACTTTGTTTATGTTATAGAGTACATGTATAATAAATGATGATTGATTGACTGTGTATGAATGCAGGTCATCTTGATTCACTGCCCAACAAATTATATATTGTATTCTGCTGCTTCTACCTGAAGATTTCATCTTTATATCAATAACTATAAATGTTAAAATACAATAAAATCAATTTTTCAGCTTTGACAATATAATCTTTGCTCTACTCTAACACGATTCCAGATACTTCTTGGTAAAACTTTCTGAATTGTTACTCTTTTTATAAGTGAACAAACACCTCATTGTTTATTCTTTTTTTTTTAAGTGAGGCAACTGGGTTTAAGTGACTTGCCCAGAGTCACACAGCTAGGAAGTATTATGTGTCTAGGGCCGGATTTGAACACAGGTCCTTCTGAATCCAGGGCCGGTGCTCTATCCACTGTGCCACCTAGCTGCCCCACACCTCATTGTTAACAGACCTCTCCTTTCTACTTCTCAATTATAGTGGCAGGAAATATACCATGTTTTCAAGTTATTTTTAAGTTGTTATCATTTTGATTCATTTAAAAATCAACTCATTTCCTACCTTTGAGGAAACATATGGGAATTTTCTTCTCCCAAAATGAAACTTGTGTTTTCATTAGTCTTTTAGAGAAAATGTGTTCCTGCTTAAACAAGAAATGGCAAATTTGGCTTGATTCTTCCTATTTCCCCTCCTGATGGTCTCCATTTGTGTAAAGTACCTAAAAAGCTATTGCCAGGCATTCTAAATGACCACTGAATTAATTAGCTGTTAATATATTCCAGAGAGTAACATTTAAAGACCAATGAGTAATGTTCATTGAAATGCAGCTCTAATAGGTAAAATTTCATTTAGCATAAGTCATTTACATTGATGTTGTATTTATCAATTGTATTTTAAATAAATATTTCAAACTTACTGCTTTCATATTGCTTGATTCACGAATTTTAAAAATTATAATGAATTTACATGACACCAGTCTCAGTATTTACAAGAAGTTCAATCATTTTTGATTAGAGAATGTTAGTGAAGAAATAAGGAAATAAATGGTTTTTTGTTGTTGTTTTTTTCCCCTATATTATATTTCTTTTAAGGCCAATAGGAGGAGAGTGAGTTCTACACAGTAGGAATCTTCCTGAGTTTTTTAATTTGAAGGTCATTAAAAAGCTCACCTCCTGAAAAATGTCTCCCTTTTTCTGGCTTTCCCTGGTGCCTGATATTTTTATCTTTAGTGTCATTATAAAAGATAGATTTGTTGAATGTAAGAGCTGAAATCCTAGAGATTACAGGGGTTCCAAACTATTGCAGAAACATTAATTTCTTTAGCAATCTAGTGAAGGTTATATAAACTTCTTTTCAGGATAAGATATTTTAATGCATTAAAAATCAACGAGATTGTAAAGAAAACCAATTGCATTGGAGTAAAATTACCAAAAAGCAATTTTTTCAGTGCATAGAACCCATGATAAGAATTCTTGGTCTAGTGATACTCTAGTCACTCATTTTATTCAATTCAAATTAACATACATTTATTAAACAACTGCTTTTATTGCAGATATTATACTAAGGGCTTGATATCTAAAAATGAAGTAAAACACAGGTCTCTGCTTCCAAATCACTTGTATTATTTACTTGCAGGTAAAACTAACAAATTAGAAATGAAACATTCAAAGAAAAGTTTTTAAAAAAACTAGATATTAAAAGTTGGAGTAATTCACACGACCGGTAAAATAGAGAATTAGTTGTTCATTGCAAATCTTTGTCACTTTTGAAACATCTCTCAACTATGCTTCCATAGTATCCTCTGACACTGTCACCATCGTAGTGTAGGCCTTCAGCACCTCAAACCTCAACTAACTTTGGTGAGTCTGCCAGACTCATCTTTCCCCACTCCAATGCATCCTCCATTCAGCCACCAAATTGACTTTTCTAAAGCATAGGTGTGACCGTGTCATGTCCTGCCCCCTCTTTATTCAACAAACTCTAGTGATTCCCTATTTCCTCCAGTATCAAATACAAAATCCTTAACTTTCAAAAGTCTTTATAATCTAGTTCCCTCTTACCTCTCAAATCTTCTTACAACCCACTCCTTGAAAGGCATCAAGTTAACAAGTAATACTTTGATGGTCCAGTGACACTGGCTTACTTTTTGTTCCGCAAATAATATATCCATATGTCAGCTCCAGAAATTTTTTTTTTCTAGCTGACCCATGGTTGGAATGTTTTCCTTTCTGATCTCTGCCCATTGCTTCCCTTGACTTCATTTAAGTCCCAGCCCCTCCTAATTCTAGTGCCTTCCTTCTGTTAATTATTTATAGCTTGCTTTGCATATGTTTGTTTGCATGTTGTCCTCTCCATTAGAGTGTAAGCTCTTTGAGGGCAAGGTCTGTCTTTTGCCTCTTTGGGATGGGAGGAGGCCGCACATAGTAGGCACTTCATAAAAGTTTCATGACTGACTGACCTTTGTAATTCTTCAACCTCCAAAGAAATTATGGGGCTGTGGAAAACTTAAAAATACTAGAAAGCATAGTAATAAAAACTTTCCTTAAAATAATAAATAGTATAGCTCTAAAACCAAGACAAAGCATTGTCTGTAATGGGGAAAAGGTAGAAACTTTTTCCAATAAGAGCAGAGGTAAAGCAATGATGTTATTTATCACAATTACTACTGAATATTGTACTAAAAATACTAACTATAGCACTGAGATAAGAATGAAAAACTACCTTTTTCAGGGGATATGATGGATTTGATTGATAGATATGATTGTTTACTTAAAAGAACCACAGAGATTCAACTAAAAAACTACAAAAATCATTATCAACCTTAGTAAAGTTGCTAGATATAAAATCAACTCATCCAAATCTTCAATATTTCTGTTTATTACCAAAAAAATCAAGCAAGAAGAAATAGAAAAGGAAATTTCATTTAAAATAATTACAAATAGCATAAAACACATAGAAGTCTATCTGAATACTTGGAAGACTATACATAAAATGTAATTGCAAAAAAATCTTTGCATGAATGTTAACCTAGACCCAGAATCCACTGGTAGTAATAAATGCCCTGCCCTATGTAAGGAGCAGGGTATAGTTGGTGAAAGCAGTAGATCTCTGGTCTTATTTGAGTGCTCAAGAGTTGCATAATATTTTCTTCAATCTTCTTTGAGTTATCTTCTGGTTAGTGGATCTCTTTGGACTCCTGGTACTTCTGGCTTCCAGCTTTGAGAGAAAAGATGGGAAAGGTCAACCTCACTTCAGATTGCTGAAGATAAAGACTCTGGGAAGACCAGAGAGGAGTTGACAGTCTTTATGATGTTCCAATTCCCAGTTTGCTACACTACAGATTTAACTTCCCTTGTGTAAGATCTGGGACTCTCTTTCTTGGTTGAGCTGCATTACCTTGTTTTCAATGAGAGTGTTCCTTCGCTCTGTATTTTCTGGTATACACTCTTCTATACATGCCTTCTTCTTTTATGATTTAGATAAATGGGTTTCTTTGCTATTCACAGTACTTAAGTATTAATCTTGTTTGGCTTTATTTGTCCTTTTCAAATTTAGGTGGTAATCCCCACTGGACTGAGAATGTGAGTCATAGAAACCTTGGAGTCAAGATTCTAGGTGGGATGTTGTAGCCAGTCAGTCCAGCAGACAAGCTTAGAGAAGGCTGAGTTCCTGGGACCCAAGACCAAGAAGGATTTTGGACTTAGAACTTAGGATTTTGCTACATAGTAATGGAGCTAAATAAGGAATCTAATCCCTTCCCAAGAGATTGAGATGATGCAGTGAGGTGCCTTATGTTGGAGAAGTAAGATGTTTGCTTAAGTGCTAATATATCTTTAAAGTAAATATTCATTTGTAAAAAACATCATATGACTGCTAGTGGTTCAATGAAACTGGGGTGCAGGGGTCCCCTTTATAATTGAAGAAACTAGACAGTAGAGCCATAGAGAAACAGACTGACACACCCCTATTAGAAATAATGGCAACTTATGCTTGATCTTGGTTTCAGAACTGGAAAGATTGGGGTTAAGAAAGGGTAACAGGTAATGAGGATTTAAACTGCCTCTATGGGACAAGGAATGGAAGAGAGGGGATAGATATATAAGATGGCACAAGATACAGAATGAAAAGACTCTAGCAACTGTTTAGATATGATGATGATAGTTAGGGGAAATTAGGGTTAAGAAAGGCTTCCTGTAGAAGGTAGGATTTTAACTGAGATTTTTTTTTAATTTTAGTCATTTATTTTGATTTATCAACAATCACTTCCACATGCTTTTGAGTTAAAAATTTTTCTCCCCCTTCCTCCCCCCACCCTCCCCAAGATGGCACAATCTGATATAGGCTTTCATTTACATTCCTATTAAACATATTTTCACATTAGTGAAGTTGTAAGTAAAAATTAAAACCAATAGGAGGAACCATCAGAAAGATGAAACAAAACTCAACAGAAGGTAAAATAAGTGATAGCGATTCACTTCCATAGTTCTTTCTTTGGATGTGGACAGCATTTTCCATCCCGAGGCCTCTGGAGATGTCTTAGATCCTTGTAATGCTGAGAAGGGTTCAGTTTAACAATATTAGTCATCATAACGTGGCTGTTATTGTGTACAAAGTCCTCTTGGTTCTGCTCACTTCACTCAGCATCAGACCATATAAGTCTTTCCAGGTTTTTCTGAAGTGAGCCTATTCATCATTTCTTATAGCACAATAGTATTCCATTACATTCATATACCACAACTTGCTCAGCCATTCCCCAATTGATGGGCATCCTCTCAATTTCCAATTCTTTGCCACCACAAAAAGAGCTGCTATGAATATTTTTGTACATGTGGGTCCTTTTCCCATTTGTTTGATCTCTTTGGGATATAGCCCTAGAAGTGCTATTGCTGGATCAAAGGGTATGCACATTTTTGTAGCCCTTTGGGCATAGTTCCAAATTGTTCTCCAAAATGGTTGGATCATTTCACAACTCCACCAACAATGTATTAGTGTTCCAATTTTCCCACATCTTCTCCAACATTTATCATTTTCCTGTTTTGTCATGTTGGCCAATCTGATAGGTGTGATGTGGTACCTCAGAGTTGTTTTGATTTGCATTTCTCTAATCAATAATGATTTAGAGCATTTTTTCATATGACTATAGATGGCTTTAATTTCTTCATCTGAGAACTGTCTGTTCATATCCTTTGACCATTTATCAATTGGGGAATGGCTTGTGTTCTTATAAATTTGTCTTAATTCTCTATATATTTTAGAAATGAGGCCTTTATCAGAGAGACTGGTTGTAAAAATTCTTTCCCAATTTTCTACCTTCCTTCTAATCTTAGTTGCATTGGCTTTGTTTGTGCAAAAACTTTTCAATTTAATGTAATCAAAATTATCCATTTTGCTTTTCATAATGTTCTCTATCTCCTGTTTGGTCATGAATTCTTCTGTTCTCCATAGATCTGATAGGTAAACTATTCCTTGTTCTCCCAGTTTACTTATGGTATCAGCCTTTATATCTAAGTCATGAACCCATTTTGACTTTATTTTGGTATATGGTGTGAGATTTGGGTCTATGCCTAGTTTCTGCCATACTCTTTTCCAGTTTTCCCAGCAGTTTTTTTCAAAGAGTGGGTTCTTATCCCAGAAGCTGGGGTCTTTGGGTTTATCAAATAATAGATTACTATAGTCATTGACTACTGTGTCTTGCATATTTAACCTATTCCACTGATCCACCTCCCTATTTCTTAGCCAGTACCAAGCAGTTTTGATGATTGCTGCTTTATAATACAATTTAAGATCTGGAATTGCTAGGCCACCTTCCCCTGCATTTCTTTTCATTAGTTCCTTTGATATTCTGGACCTTTTGTTTTTCCAAATGAATCTTGTTATTATTTTTTCTAACTCTATAAAATAATTTTTTGGTAGTTTGATTGGTATGGCACTGAATAAGTAAATTAGCTTAGGTAGGATTGTCATTTTTATTATATTAGCTCGGCCTACCCATGAGCAACTGATGTTTTTCCAATTATTTAGATCTGATTTTATTTGTGTGAAAAGTGTTTTGTAATTGTGTTCATAGAGTTCCTGGGTTTGTTTCAGGAGGTAGACTCCTAAATATTTTATAATGTCTACAGTAAGTTTAAATGGGATTTCTCTTTCTATCTCTTGCTGTTGGGCTTTGTTGGTAATATATAGAAATGCTGATGATTTATGTGGGTTTATTTTATAGCCTGCAACTTTGCTAAAGTTGTTTATTATTTCAAGTAGTTTTTTACTTGATTCTCTAGGATTCTCTAAGTATATCATCATGTCATCTGCAAAGAGTGATAGCTTTGTTTCTTCTTTGCCTATTCTAATGCCTTCAATTTCTTTTTCTTCTCTTATTGCTAAAGCTAAGGTTTCCAGTACAATATTGAATAACAGTGGTGATAATGGACATCCTTGTTTCACCCATCTTATTGGAAATGCTTCTAGCCTGTCCGCATTACATATAATGCTTGCTGAAGGTTTTAGATATATGCTATTTATTATTTTAAGGAAGACTCCATTTATACCTATGCTTTCTAGTGTTTTTAATAGGAATGGGTGTTGTATTTTATCAAAAGCTTTTTCTGCATCTATTGAGATGATCATGTGGTTTTCTGTTGGTTTTGGTTGATATGCTCAATGATGCTGATAGTTTTCCTAATATTGAACCAACCCTGCATTCCTGGTATAAATCCTACCTGGTCATAGTGTATTATTCTTGTGATAAGTTGCTGCAATCTATTTGCTAGTATTTTGTTTAAAATTTTTGCATCTATATTCATTAGAGAAATTGGTCTATAATTTTCTTTCTCTATTTTGACTCTTCCTGGTTTAGGTATCAACACCATATTTGTATCATAAAAAGAATTTGGTAAGACTCCTTCTTCACCTATTTTCCCAAATAGTCTATATAGTATTGGAATTAATTGTTCTTTAAATGTTTGATAGAATTTGCATGTAAATCCATCTGGCCCTGGAGATTTTTTCCTAGGGAGTTCATCAATGGCTTGTTCAATTTCTTTTTCTGAGATGGGGTTATTTAAGTATTTTACTTCCTCTTCGGTTAATCTGGGCAATTTATATTTTTGTAAATATGTATCCATTTCACTAAGATTGTCAAATTTGTTGGCATATAGTTGGGCAAAAATTTAATTATTGTTTTAATTTCCTCTTCCTTGGTGGTAGCTTCCCTTTTCATTCTTGATACTAGTAATTTGGTTTTCTTCTTTCTTTTTTTAATTAAATTAACCAAAGGTTTATCTATTTTATTGTTTTTTCATAAAACCAGCTCTTAGTTTTATTTATTAGTTCAATAGTTTTCTTAATTTCAATTTTTTAATTTTTCCTTTGGTTTTCAATATTTCTAATTTGGTGTTTAGTTGAGGATTTTTAAGTTCTTTTTCTAGTTTTTTTAGTTGTATGCCCAATTCATTAATCTCCTCTTTTTCTATTTTATTTATGTAAGCATTTAGAGATATAAAACTTCCTCTAAGAACTGCTTTTGCTACATCCCATAAGTTTTGATATGTTGTCTCATTATTGTCATTCTCTTGAATGAAATTATTGATTGTTTCTATGATTTGACCCAATCATTTTTTAGGATTAGATTATTTAGTTTCCAATTATTTTTTAGTCTATCTTTCCATGGCCCTTTATTACATATAATTTTTATTGTGTCGTGATCCGAAAAGGATGCATTTAATATTTCTGCCTTTCTGCATTGGATTGTGAGGTTTTTATGCCCTAGTACATGGTCAATTTTTGTGTATGTGCCATGTACTGCTGAGAAAAAAGTATATTCCTTTCTATCCCCATTCAGTTTTCTCCAGAGGTCTATCATACCTAACTTTTCTAATGTTCTATTCACCTCCTTAACTTCTTTCTTGTTTATTTTGTGGTTAGACTTATCTAGTGCTGAAAGGGGGAGGTTCAGGTCCCCCACTAGTATTGTTTTGCTGTCTGTAACTTCCTGAACTTCTCCTCCTCTAAGAATTTGGATGCTATACCATTTGGTGCATATATGTTTAGTAATGATATTACTTCATTGTCTATGGTGCCTTTTAGCAGGATGTAGTTTCCTTCCTTATCTCTTTTGATTAGATCTATTTTTGCTTTTGCTTTGTCTGAGATCAGGATTGCTACCCCTGCTTTTTTTACTTCAGCTGACCATAATATATTCTGCTCCAGCCTTTTACCTTTACCCTGTATGTGTCACTCTTTTTCAAATGTGTTTCCTGTAAACAACATATTGTAGGATTATGGTTTTTAATCCATTCTGCAATCCATTTCTGTTTTATGGGAGAGTTCATCCCATTCACATTCACAGTTATGATTACTATCTGTGTCTTTTTCTCCATCCTTTTTCCCCCTATTTATGCTTTTCTTTCTCCTTTTTCCTTTCCCCTTCACTAGTGTTTTGCTTTTGACCACCGCCTCCTTCAGTCCCTCCTCCCTTTTATTATCCCTTTCCCTTTTCTTCCCCTTTACTCTTACTGCTTCTTCCCTCCCTTCTTCCCCCTCCCTTTTCTTTCCTCCCTCCCTTTTTTTCCCTTTTCCTACTGCCTATAGGGCAAGTTAGATTTCTATACCTAACTGATTATGTTATGCCCTTCTTGAGCCAAATCTGATGAGAGTAAGGTTCAAACAATGCTCCCCCTCCCTTCTTTCTCTGCTAATAATTTTGTGTCTTTTCCTGTAATGTAATTTACCCTTGCCTCCTCCTTTCTCAGTATTTTCTAAGATCAGATTGATCCACTTATTTGGATCCATTTAACCCACTTGATTAGATTTTTTTTTATCATTACATCAAAGTCAACTAATATCCACCCTCTTTATGTATACTCCTTTAACAAGGTGTAATAACAATACAGTTCTCAAGGGTTGCAAGTGTCATATTCCCTTGTAGGGTTTAAACAGCCCCTTATTAACAACATATTGTATCCTTCTGTCCCATTTACCTTTTTAAGTCCTTCTTGAGTCCTGTACTTGAAGATCAAATTTTTTGTTGAGCTCTGGTCTTTTTATCAGGAAAGTTTGGAAGTCTCCTATTTTTGAATATCCACCTCCTCCCTTGAAAAATGATGCTCATTTTTGCTGGGTAATTGATCCTTGGCTGCATTCCAAGCTCCTTTGCCTTATGGAATATCATGTTCCATGCCCTGTGGTCTTTTAATGTAGAAGCTGCAAGGTCCTGTGTAATCCTGACTGTGGTTCCATGATATTTAAATTGTTTCTTTCTGGCTGCTTGCAGCACCTTCTCTTTCATCTGGTAATTTTGGAATTTTGCTATTATATTTCTTGGCGTTGTCAATTTGGGATCTCTTTCAGGTGGTGATCGGTGGATTCTTTCTATGGTTATTTTCCCTTCTGGTTCTAGGACTTCTGGGCAGTTTTCCTTTATGATTTCCTGAAAGATACTGTCCAGGCTCTTTTTTTCATCATGATTTTCAGGTAGTCCAATAATTTTTAAATTGTCTCTCCTGAGTCGATTTTCCAGGTCGGTTGTTTTAATGAGGTATTTTACATTTTCATCTATTTTCATTTTTTTTGTTTCTGTTTGACTGATTCTTGCTCTCTCATAGAGACATTAGTTTCCATTTGTCCAATTCTAGTTTTTAACAGATTGTTTTCTTCTGTTAGTTTTTGTACTTCCTTCTTCAACTGGCCAATTGTGTTTTTTAGGGACTTGTTTCTTCAGTGTCTTCTGTTAGTTTTTGTCCTTCCTTCTTCAATTGGCCAATTGTGTTTTTAGGGACTTGTTTTCTTCAGTGTATTTTTTTCCAATTGGCCAATTGTATTTTTGAAGGACTCTTCTACCTCTCTCATTTGACTATTAAAATCCTTCTTGAGCTCTTCTAAGAAGGCTTTTTGGGCTTCAGACCAGTTCATATTCCCTTTTGTTGTTGCAGATGTGGGTTTGTTGACAATGTTGTCCTCTTCAGAATTTCTGTCTTGATCTTCACTCTTCTCATAATATGAATCTATGGTATGTTTCTTTTTACTCATGGTGTTTCTTTATTCCCTGGCCTTTAAAGAGATTGAGCTCTCCTGCTGGGGAACAGAGGGTACTGACCCAAGCTTCTTGTGTTGGGAGCCTAGGTCTTGGTCACTGGCTTTGTGTGCTGGGGCCTCTTATGCTGGCAATTGGAGGCTGTAGGTTTCTGGCAGCTTACCTTGTGTTGGGCTGGAATCAGCAAGGCTGGAACTTTCAGGCAATTCTAGGTTGCCTGCTTTTCCTTTCCTTTAGCTTTCTTCAGCTCCTTTTAGATGGGTGCTGCAGGGTGTTTATCTGCCTGGGGCCCCCTGCAGTGTTGTCTCCCTTTTTCTGCTAATGCACTGGGAGATTCCTTTGTGGTAGAGTGCCAAGGCACCTGGTGGTTTTCTGAGCTGGTTTCCACCAGTTCCACCGGTCCAGGTGTTGGTGTTTGCCTGTTCTACCACCTGGGCTTCAGGATTTCTTCACAATTGTAGGCTGCAGGGCTCTACAGCTCACCTGGTGTTGGGTTGGAATCAGCAAGGCGGGCTTTAGGAAGCCTTTAGGTTGTTTTCTTCACCTCCTTTCAGATGAATACTGCAGGGTACTTATCAGCCTGGGGCCCCTTGTAGTTCTGCCTCCCTTATTTTTGCTGAGGCACTGGGAGACCCATTTTCTGGGCTACTGCACTGCTGCTCAGTTCTAGTTCAGATGTTCCAGGATTTTTTTCTGGGGTGATATTTTCTGGGTTTTCAGAGGTTGATGGGGAGAGTGAGAGAGACTGCCTTTTCACTCCACCATCTTGGCTCCCAGAAGCGGAAGAACTTTAACTGAGATTTAAAAGAAGTCAGGGAAGTCAGGAAGCAGAAATGAAGAGAGAAAGCATTCCAGGCATGGAGGATAGCCAAAGAAAATGCCTAGAACTGAGTGATGCAGTATCTTGTTCAAGGAACAGCAATGAGACCAGTGCCACTGGATCAAAGACTATATGGAGGAGGAAGTGTAAGGTGAAGAAGACTGGAAAGGTGGGGGCCAGGTTCTAAAGTGCTTTAAATACCAATCAGCATTTTATATTTGATCCTGAAGTAATAGGGAGCCACTGGGATTTATTGAATTGAAGGGATGGGGTGATATCATCAGAAATACCATACTCTTTGGGGAAATCTTTTTGACAGCTGAATGGGGAGGACGGGAGTGTTGCAGAGACTTCTTGCAGGCAGATCAACAGACTATCCCAGAAGAGATACACCCATAGATATTATCACAGGACTGTACCCTGTTTGTCCTTTATTCAATATGCTTTCTTTTATCTAGTCTCCATAGCCCCTCTCATAACTTCTATCCATAGGCAATGATGTATAACTCATGCTTAGTGTCTCTCCAAGCACGTAATGGAAAATATACATATCCTTCCACTCACCATATACATACACTGATATGATCATCATGAGATTGTGACAGTTCATTCTTACCTCTGTAGTAGAGAGATCAAACTAAATGCTTTGAAATATAAATAGAAAATACTGCAAAATGCCATGCTTAACTATTGCTTGTCCATTTTAGTATGATTAAATGTGGCATTTCAACTTAATCTATAATATGAATTTAATCACCTCTAAGAAGGAGAGGTTTACCTAAATTCTCTAGTTCTTTGTTATATTTACTGATTTTGTCCTTGTTCAAATATTCAAATAAATGAAATCTCATTCATTCAGATGTTCATTTCAAGAATATAGATCACAATATATCCCTGTCTGCCCAGGCTAAGTGATTTTTGTCCATTTCCTTGCATAAGTTTGCCACAAGATAACAGGAGGAATAGTGTTTAACCAATATGATGTCTATTTCATATCACTTGTAAAAAGCCTACCTATTCCCTACTTATACCTTAACTGAGAATGCTCTTGGTATAGAATGTATTTTCCTACAATTTTATATAAGTGACAGAAAATATATAGGTTAGTAGTTATTGCTTTTTTTTTGTCTTTGTGATCTTTTGATTTTGGGGGGGTATTAATAAAGTTTGAGTGTTTTCCCCCATACCTTTGGTATCTTCCCCTCATTCAGATAAGTTATAAATAAATCCCTACAGGCCTCCATAACTCCGTCAACTCAGCACATACCTCTTCTATGTACTCAGACTAATAACAATAATGGCTAACATTTACATAGTGCTTACTATGTTCCAAGTATTGTGCTAAGCATTTTATATGTATTATCTCATTTAATTCTCACAGTAACCCCAGGAAGTAGGTGAAAATATTATCCCATATTACAGATGAGGAACTAGGGCAAACAGAAGCTAAATGATTTTCCTAAGGTTACACAGATATTGATTGTCTGAGGCTGGATTTGAACTAAGGTCTTCCTAACTATAGGTCTGGTGTTCTAACCACTGTACCACCTAGCTTCATATCTGACTTAGTAAGTTTTCTTGCTCTTTCTTTAGTTCCATTTCTAACTTTTCTATAAACACATTCAAAACTGATATTAAAGTCTAAGTGTGATGGTTCTAATGCCCTTTATGGTATCCTGCATTTTATTTGGAGTAAAAAACCAGTGCCTAAAAATAAAAATCTATTCTAATTTTTCATGTGGAAATTTTATAAACATAGATTTTTGTTTGTTGTGTTTCAAAAAACTTAAGCCTTTAAATGGATAACATTTTTTTCACCAAAAATAACTTCTGAAGTGGAAAGTAAGAGTAAAATGAGCATGCATTAGAAAATTGTTTCATCCTATATGCTGACATGAACAATATGCCTATTGTACAATGCTAAAGAACATATTTCTTTTGCTAAATTCTAAACTGACATTTCATCATACTATGCCTGTTTTCTTTTTTAATTAATTGATTTTCAACACTTTAACATGTCAGAACCATTCTAATATCTTTGACCTTAACCTAATTCTACTCAAATCACCTGATTGGCTAGCTACTGAACTTTATTTCAATCAAGTTCAATCAATAAATATTTATTAAACATCTGCTATGTGCTACATTGATAGACATGTATTATCTTAGGTCCCAAAAATCCCAAAAGTTAAGAAGGAAATAATTCATATTCAGATATATTTATTTTTCTATCACTATTCAAATTTTCCTTTCGTCAACTGAATTTTAAACCTCATCTTCTCCACCCCTACTTACCTTTCAAGAAATTATTTTCATTCTGATGCATAAACATTTTTCAAATAGGGTTATTTCAACATATCCTACATTTCCAATTTCACTGTTAAACCATTGGCAGGTAAGGACTTTATTGTTTGTGTATTTTAGAATTCCCTGAGTGACTACTAAAGTCATTGACTAATTGAAGTTTGGAAGAAGAGGTGTATTTATGGTAGCATGCTGACACCCAGACCTTTACATTCCCTTTGTCTGCAAGGAAAATTATTGCTACAATGATTTAAAATATAATATGGAAAAGAAAAATGATGCTGCTATGAAAGCAGTTGGTCAAGAAAAAAATAGGAATGAGAAAATAATTTTTAAAAAATGCATTACATGCAGGTACAAAAGCCAACAGAAATAGGATACTGCCAAGAGGAACCTAAATGAAATTTAGAGTATTCTAGTATTCTGATAATCCTTTTATTGTTATTCTGATGGCTTAGCTCAAATACCAAGAGTCTAAGTTTTATTGAAACTAAAAATTATAATAATAATTCATACATGAAATGTGTTCTAAATGTGGCCAGATCTATAGAATTTCAGGTCTTCTTACCTTTGTATGCAAATTAAATTTAGCTTAATAAATTTATATTGAGTATCTACTGTGTCCAAAACATTGTTAGGTGCTACAAGAGATACAAAATTTAGATGATGCAATTCCTGCCCTCTTAGATCCCACTTTCATGTCACAATTAAATGGAAGACTAAAGATCAGAATCACAGACTTTCTTATAAATCACAAAACATCATGTGGCTTGCTCAAAGTGTCAGCTGTGATTGGCATTTGACATTGATATTTGATCAATGGAATTTCCTTTGATGGAAGGCATAACTGCTTTGGCTATTAATTTTTCCAGTTTTTCCAGTGTTTCCCAAGTTCCTATTATTCTCTTTTAGGAAGATTTTCTGAGGACATAGCCTCCTCATGGAAAAATCACCATTTCATGATGTAATCTTTGGTTTAATTATTTCTATGTTGGTCAAATTCGAAAGTCATCAAGTTTAGATTGCTTCACTTCCTTACTCTGCTTGTCAAATAGACATTTTGACTTGTTCTTTGCAAATAAAACTATGCCAGCTTCTATCAACAGCCAGCATATCCTGAAAAAGGCAATTAAATGGTTGCATTTGAGCAACAGAGAAGGTCTCAATAGATTTGCATATTCTATTTAGTAATCTACATTAAGATTGAAAATTATAAGCCTCTAATAGGCTACAAAATTCACAATCTAAGAAGCAGATTTTTTTTAAAGAGGAAGAATTTGTATACAAATAGCTAGCAAAGTGTCTCATACTGATAACGGTAAGTGAATTCAAGGAAGTGAATTTCTCGTGATATTTCCTCACCTAGAATGCTATCCCTACTCTTCATTATTCATTCATCATTCAATATTCTCACCCTCAAGGTCCAGTTCAAGTACCTTCTTTTCCATGAAGCTTTGGTATTTTGCACCTTTCTAATGCATTTAGCTTATATTCATATATTATAGTTTTCTGAGTATATTATGTCTACCTATAGAGATATAATGTCCATAAGGGCAGTGTTCATTCCAAACTTTATATCACACATGATGCACAATTCCCTGTACTTGATATTAAGTATTTATTGAATGGGATAGTAGTGGGATAAAATGGAATGATGGAAACTGATATTACAATAAATTTGTGATCAGGCTGATAGGACACATCTTCTAAAGATGTAGATTACAAGTTCATCCTGCATTTCTCTTACATACATCATTTTCAGATATTTTCCTCATGAGTTTTACCCAACATGCCCTCCCTCTATGTCTCTTGATACTGCATGGATTCCAGTGGAGCACATTGGTGCTCCATGAGTAATACATTACTCTCATTATATGACTGGCCTCCCTCCTTTTCTGGTCATATGTCTCCTGAATGATGTACTTTTTCTATGCAATGAAACTAAATCAAACTGATGTCAAGCCAATTGGATTATTCTGATTCTAGTCCTCATTGATCTCTCATCCCCAGGTATTAATACTCTCTCCTGTCTCTGATTATCTTGCATGGGCTTCTAGGTGAAGCAGGGGATAAAGCC
Source organism: Phascolarctos cinereus (assembly GCF_003287225.1). Lineage (NCBI taxonomy): Eukaryota > Metazoa > Chordata > Mammalia > Diprotodontia > Phascolarctidae > Phascolarctos > Phascolarctos cinereus. Next base: position 241,973,679 of record NW_027555847.1, read on the forward strand.
CTGGGACAGCAGTCAAAAAGACCTGAGGTCAAATCAGGCCTCAGACATTTATGAGCTGTGAGACTCTAGGCAAGTCATTTAAAAAAAAAAAAAACCTGTTTGCCTCAATTTCCCCAACTATAATAATAGCACCTACCTTCCAGGGTTGTTGTGAGGATCAAATGAAATAATAAATATAATGTACTTAGGCTAGTACGTAGTACTGGCACATAGTAATCAACATACAAATGTTAGTTATCATTACTATTAATATTTTATTGTTCTTATTATTTGCTTGTTTGTTTATGTGTTGCATATCAATAGCACACAGACTTCTTGACAGCAGAAACTAAATTGGTTTCATCTTTATGTCCCTAGAAGTAATATACCCCCTTGTCTGTAATAGGCATTTAATGAATATCTATTGAATTGAACTAAACTTTACTAAATACGATTCTTTCTGAGTTCTCAAAGCAGGGATGTACTTGAGCCAACTCTAACCAACTCTAAGTGAGAAAAATTTTGCTAAATTTTCAGCATGAACATTTACACCACAGAAATGAGCAATGGCTACAAATCAGAGCTTGATTTATTATTTTGTAGATTGTCTAGACCTAATAATGAAGATTAAATTCAAAAGCATATTGCATACGTTTGTTTGTTTCTAGAGACCCTTGTTGTTAGACATATATCAGCAAACCCCTGTTTTGCTCTATAAACAATACAATAGAAGGTTCAGAGAATTAAGTCATCACCAGACTGGGACCTAATAAGAGGAAGATGAGAAGAAAGAGAAAAAAGAAGAGAACAGGAAGGAAAAGGAGGAGGAGGGAAGGAGAGGGAGAAAAAAGAGGAAGGAGAGGAAGGAGAGGAGAAAAAGAAGAAAAGACGAAGAAGAAGAAAAGAAGAGCATTAATACAGTGCATTAAGGTTTGCAAAGCTTTTTTTAAATCCATTATCTCATTTAAGATTTATAACACCACTTTCTTAGGGTCAATATACTCTGTACCACCTAGTATAGCACACTCAATCTTGCACAGTTCTGAAATAGCTCTATTTGTTTCAGCTTTATAACATCAACTAAAGTTTAAGTGATTTGAGGACAGAGAACATACCTCCTTAATCCTTATTATCTTTATGTCCCAAAATGCTCTAGAATACTGCTGGACACATTGTAAGTACTTAATTAATACCTGTCAGTTTATTTACTTATGAATTAATTGTGCACATGGACTTACAGAACAATATTACTGAGGAAGCTGCTCTTTGGGTGGACCAATTTGGTTGAAAAGAACATACTCTAAGTAACTCCTTCCTGAACTGCTCTCACCACACATGTGCTGGTTTACATCAATTCAATATAAATCTAGTTTTGTTTAGTTGTTTAGGAATCTTGGAGAACATAAAAGCCCAACCTTCACATTCAAAAGGTCTCTGGTATACATTTGTTTAATATTACTGGAAGCCTATAAACAAAACTCTCTGAAGGCAAAATTGATTTCCAATAAAATCCAGAGAAAATTTTTTGTTGTAATGCTTGGCAGTGGATTTGTCTTAACTTTATAGGCAATAGACTTTATCAGCTTATGAACTAATTGAACAAATAATCTTGGTCATTTAAGTTATTATAATTATATTTTCTTCAACTTAATATCCATAGCCAACACAAATCTTGAACCCAGATCCTACACTTGGGTATTCAAATAAAATCTGTAAGAAACATTAAGATGCCTAGAAGAGGACCATAGCTTTAGAAATTGGCAAAACCAGTGCTAATACTTAGATGTCTGGTAGTCTATGAAGATTCTTCTGTCTGTTTAGATATAGTCAGATCTTGGGAAAAGTCTTTCCTAGTGGTAGTAAGATGTAGAGCAATTCACATTTCCTTCATTTTACATGAAGTAAGATTTGGTCTATGACACAACTTAATTTTGCAGTTCAAATTAATTGATAAAATGCCTTAAGATTTATGATACAGGAAAGAAGTCAGTGTATGTGAAATGAATATAGGATGTTCCAGAGCTGTTAATGCCATAGAAATATGTCTAAAATCCTAGCATGCTCCACTATTGGTTTACAAACTCCTGGAATTCACTCAGATATCCATGATGCTAATGATACCTACTCAAATGCATAGTTAAAACTAATACGTAATTCATCATGAACTTTAATAACATTTTAGGATAAAACTTCTTTTGAATTCTTTTGAACATAATTCATTAAAATACTTAAACATTCCCCCATTCCTTAATCTGAAACTCATCAATTTTGCTAGAATTTAATAACAATCAGAGAACAGAAAAAATGTAAAGTAACACAAAATGGCTTTATTTTCTTCAGTCTTCCATTGAAAGTCTAATGTGGATTGAGACTAAAAAAGAGAGGACAAGCTAACAAACAAATACGTATGAGAATTTGCTTGTTGCCCTAAAGAACCTGTTGTCGTTGTTTTTACAAAATGCTATAGACAAAACAAAAATTTTGTTTTTATCAACTACAGCCTTGGAATTGCCCAAAATTACATTCTTCATGAAGTTTACAATAGAAAGGGTTTGCTTTTTACCCTACTGCCCTGATTATCATGCTACTAGCAGCTATAAGATTTGCTCATTGAAATTTACATCATGAGCAACAGATACAAAATGTCATTAATGGAAACTGCATGGCACTGATGATTTGCATAATACTAGCTTAGACTGAAATAACTTGGAAATTTAATTCAGTTAATGAGAGTCCAACAATGTACTGACTTCTATGAATGTTGCCAACCACTTAGGTTTGGGAATCTCACAAAAACACACATACTAAAATTTCTCACTATTTTCTTGCTTCCAAGAGCTCAGCTATTCTTAAGGAATTTGATGTTCTGATGCTGGTTTTCCCTCTTACCTTGAATGAAATGTATTTAGAATCTACCACGTAGTGGGAATGAAGATGGAAATGCATTTGTGGTTTTTCAAAGAAAGAGTCATCCATTGCTAGTTTTGAAAACCATCAGAGAAGGCAGAAAATTGATATTTGTGCTGGTGGTGGTTAGGGACTGAGGGTGTGGAGCAGGAAAAGAGTTATAGTTTTTAACCCAGCTTTCCAAAATAGATTAGATTAGATTAGATTAGATTAGATTAGATTAGAAAACTGTGGTTCCTGGAATATTTCTACCAGCCCTATTTGAAGAGACCAAAATCTCAATTTCATTTATCCCACTCACCCCTCATTTCAGTGATAAATGAAGCCCTGTCATTTTTGTCCTTCACAATGACTAGTAACACATGGAATCTGGTCTTGTTTTTAATTTTTGTTTTTTTTCATAATAATGGAAATTGATAAGCCCAAAATCTCACTTTTTAGTGGGATTCATTCTCTGGCTCTTTTCTTTCATCAAATGAGCTTATTTAGAGATTAATGGAAATCAAGTCTGCAAGAAGATGGCAAGTGACCAGTGAAGAGGTCAGGAGAGCCAGTAAAAGGTGGAATAAATAACGCATCTTTTTTTAACCTTAGTTTTCCTCAGAGCTTCAGCTTTAGCTTTCCTGACAGTATTTTTAAAGTTTCATGCTACAATTTTATATTCACCCTCTTTTCCAACCTTGCTTCTATCTGTTGTATATTTTTAAAAATCTAAGGCAATAGGGAATTACTCCTGAATCTACCTCAGTCATTTCATACAAATCCCATTTTTCATCCTCATTGGAATTGTTTCTCTTCATGTCTTCAACATTTCATCCTTAAACATTTCCCATCCTTCCTGGGCTGACTTACACTGAAGCATATTTTTTTTTGCACCAGTGACTCTGCCTATCTCTCCTCTGAATTTTCACATTCTATTTCCTAAAAATTAAGGTAGATATGAGACTATACTCATGTTTCCTCTCCTCTATCCCAAACTTTAAGATTAGGTGGTCATTTCCTCTATAATTCCCATCATTTTCATCCTAGCAACTAGTGCTTCATTTTTTAAAAATCAGGTTAAGAATAGAATGTCCTCTTATTGATTCCTTCACTGTTAGAAAAATGAAATTATCACTAAAGCAAGTCAAGATTTTACTGACTTTATTTAATAGCTACAGCAGATACCTGGTTAATTGATGGACCAAATCATTGTTTCATGCCTCTGTGCCAGGCTAGTGATCTGTTTCTCAAATTCCTCATCTATTTCCTCTTTTTGTCTAGGTAAACTATAGCACACTTTAATAAGACAATCATTTCTGTTTCTCTCTTCTTTTTTATGAATAACATTTTAAAATTTAGTTTTAGTTTTCAACATTCACTAACATAAGCTTTTGAGTTTTAAATTGTCTCCCCCTCCCTCCACACTAGCTCTACATATACATTCATATTAAACATATTTTCACATTATTCAGGTTGTAAAGAAGAATTAGAACCAATAAGCAGTACCACAAGAAAGAAGAAACAACAGTTCCACTTCTGGGAGCCAATATGGCAGAGTAAGAAGTAAGTCACTCTTACCATCCCTTATTAACCTCTGAATGCCCAGAAAATATCGCCCCAGGAAAAACCCTGGAACAGCTGAACCAGAAGAAAGACAAGGTGCAGCAACCCGGTAGCCCAGGTAGCTTGAGGGATTAATGGGAAAGGCCCCTCTTGCCTTGGGGGGAAGGGGAGCAGTGCAGAACAAGAGGCATCCCAGCAAGCTAGCTGAAAGCCCCACCTCAGCATACCAGGAGGAGGTCCTGAATGCCAGGTGGTGGAGCAGGCAAACACCATACCAGGACCCCCAAGTGCCTCAGTACAGGCAGGGGAACCAGTGGAAACCAATTCAGAAAATCACCATGTGCCTCCGAGTTCTACAGCAATCAAGTCTCCCAGTACCTCAGGGAAGTGCTCCATGGGGGAAAGCTCCAAGATGAGAAACATCCTGCAGCAGCAAAGCGTCCATCTGAAAGGAGTGGAAGAAAACAAAAGGAGGGAAAGGAAAGGCCCAGATGAACAGGCAACCTCCAGGGGCCAGACTACCCAATTCTACCACTAGAGTTCCAGTGTTGCTAATTCCAGCCCAACACCAGGTAACCTGCCACAACCCTGCAACTTCCAACTGCCAGCAATTGAGGCCTCAGTACACAAAGCCTGTGACCAGGCCCTGGACTCCCAGCACAAGAAGCTTGGGTCAGTGGCCCCTGCTCCCCAGCAGGAGAGCTCAATCTTTCTAAAGGCCAAGAAATAAGCAAACATAATGAGCAAAAAGAAACATACCATAGATTCCTACTGTGGGAACAATGAAGATCAAGGCAGAAATTCTTTTTTTTTTAATTTTTTTTAAAGCCAAATTTCTTTTTCATTTATTTTATTTAAGCTAAGCAATGGGGTTAAGTGACTTGCCCAGGGTCACACAGCTAGTAAGTGTTATCTGTCTGAGGCCGGATTTGAACTCAGGTCCTCCTGAATCCAGGGCTGGTGCTCTATCCACTGCACCACCTAGCTGCCCCTCAAGGCAGAAATTCTAAGAGGATGACACTGTCAACAATCCCACATCTGAAATCTCAAAAGGGAATATGAACTGGTCTGAAGCCCAAAAAGCCTTCTTGGAAGAACTCAAGATTGATTTGAAAGGTCAAATAAGAAAGGTAAAAGAAAATTTGGGAAAAGAAATGAGAGGTATGCAACAGAGAGTCAATAGCTTGGAAAAGGAAGGACAAAAATTAACTGTACAAAACAAGCCCTTAAAAATTACAATTGGCCAAATGGAAAAAAGTACACTGAAGAAAACATCTCCTTAAAAACCAGAATAGGCTAAAGGGAAAAGGAGACACAAAAATTCACTGAGGTGAAGAACTCTTTAAAAAATAAAATTGGCCAGATGGGAAAGGAGTTATAAAATCTAATAGCAGAAAAGAATTTGTTACAAATTAGAATTGGGCAAATGGAAGTTAATGACTCTATGACACAGCAAGAATCAGTCAAACAGAAACAAAAAGAATGAAAAAAAAGATGAAAGCATAAAATACCTCTTTGGTAAAAACAGCTAACCTGGAAAATAAAATCAGGAGAGACAATTTAAAAATTATTGGTTTACATGAAAATAACAATGAAAAAAGAGCCTAGACAGTATCTTTCAGGAAATCATCAAGGAAAATGGCCCTGAATTCCTAGAACCATACAGTAAAATAGCCATAGAAAGAATCCATTGATCATCTCCTGAAAGAGATCCCAAATTGAAAGCACTAAGGAATCTAGTAGCCAAATTCCAAAATTACCAGGTCAAAGAGAAAATACTGCAAGCAACCAGAAAGAAACAATTTAAATATCATGGAACCACAGTCAGGATTATGCAGGACCTTGTAGCTTCTACTTTAAAAGATCATAGGGCATGGAATATTAAATTCCATAAGGCAAAGGAACTTGGATTACAACCAAGGATCAGCTGCCCAGAGAAAATGAGCGTAATTTTTCAGGAGAGGAGATGGATATTCAACAAAATAGGGGACTTCCAAACTTTCCTGATAAAAAGACCAGAGCTCAACAGAAAATTTGATCTTCAAGCACAAGACTCAAGAAAGACATAAAAAGATAAATGGGATAGAAACAAAAAAAAAAAATCATGTTATTATTAAGAGCAAACTTTACATCCCTACAAGGGAAGATGACACTTGTAACTCCTGAGAACTGTATTGTTATTACACCATTTTAATGTTCACTATCTCCTGTTTGGTCATGAATTCTTCTGTTCTTCATGAATCTGACAGGTAAATTATTCCTTGCTCTCTGAATTTTCTTATAGTATCAGCCTTTATATCTAAATCATGAACCCATTTTGACTTTATTTTATTATATAGTGTGAGATTTCGGTCTATGCCTAGTTTCTGCCATACTCTTTTCCAGTTTTCCCAGCAGTTTTTGTCAAATAGAGTGTTCTTATCCCAGAAGCTGGAGTTTTGGGGGTTTATTAGTATATAGTAGATTAGTATAGTCATTGACTATACTTATGTCTTGCATCCCTAAACTATTCCACTGATCCACCACTCTATTTCTTAGCCAGTACCGAGAAGTTTTGATTACTGCTGCTTTACAATACAATTTAAGATCTGGTATGGCTAGGCCACCTTCCCCCGCATTTCTTTTCTTAGTTTCCTTGATGTTCTAGAAACTTTTGTTTTTCCAGATGAATCTTGTTATTTTTTTCAAACTGTATTGAATAACTTTTGGTAGTTTGATTGCTATGGCACTAAATAGGTAAATAGGTAATTTAGGTAGAATTATCATTTTTATTATATTGGTTCAGCCTACCCATGAGAAACTGATGTTTTTCCAATTATTTAGATCTGACTTTATTTGTGTGACAAGTGTTTTGTAATTATGTTCATATAGTTCCTGGGTTTGTTTTGGCAGGCAGATTCCTAAATATTTTATAATGGCTACAGTAAATTTAAATGGGGTTACTCTTTCTATTTCTTGCTGTTGGAGAAATGCCAATGATTTATGTTGGTTTATTTTATAGCCTGCAACTTTGCTAAAGTTGTTCATTATTTCAAGTAGTTTTTTTTACTTGATTCTCCAAGTATATCATCATATTATCTTCAAAGAATGGTAACTTTGTTCCTTCTTTACCTTCAATTTCTTTTTCTTCTCTTATTGCTAAAGCTAATATTTATAGTACCATATTGAACAAAGTGGTGATAATGGACATCCCTGTTTCACCCGTTTGTTTTGTTTGTTTGCTTTTGTTTTTAGGCAATTGGGGTTAAGTGACTTGCCTAGGGTCACACAGCTGGTGTCAAGTATTTGGTCTGAGGCCAGATTTGAACTCAGGTCCTCCTGACTTCAGGGCCGGTGCTCTATCCACTGCACCACCTAGCTGCCCCACACCCTTGTTCTTATTAGAAATGTTTCTAACTTATCCACATTACATATGATGATTGCTGGAGGTTTTAGGTACATGCTACTTATTATTCTAGGGAAGACTGCATTTATTCCTATGCTTTCTAGTGTTTTTAAAAGGAATGGGCATTGTATTTTGTCAAAAGCTTTTTCTGCATCTATTGAGATGATCATGTGGTTTCTGTTAGTTTTGTTGTTGATATGATCAATTATGTTGATAGTTTTCCTAAGACAGAACCAGCCCTGCATTCGTAGTATAAATCCTACCTGGTCATAGTGCATTATTCTCATGATAAGTGGCTGTAATTTTTTTTGCTAATATTTTATTTAAAAATTTTGCATCTATATTAATTAAAGAAACTGGTCTGTAATTTTCTTTCTCTGTTTTGACTCTTCCCAGTTTAGGTATCAACACCATATTTGTATCATAAAAAAATTTGGGGCAGATTCCTTCTTTGTCTATTTTCCCAAATTGTTTATATAGTATTGGAATTAATTGTTCTTTAAATGTTTGATAGAATTCACTTGCAAAAGCATCTGGCCCTGGAGATTTTTTCCAGGGAGATTACTTGTTCAATTTTTTTTTTCTGAGATAGGGTTATTTAAGAATTTTACTTCCTCTTCCGTAATTCTGGGCAATTTATATTTCTGTAAATATTCATCCATTTCACTAAGATTGTCAAATTTATTAACATATAGCTGGGCAAAATAGTTCCTAGTTATTTTTTTAATTTCCTCTTCATTTGGTGCTGAATTTATCCTTTTCATTTTTCATACTGGTAATTTGGTTTTCTTCTTTCATTCTTTTATTAAATTAACCAAAGATTTGTCTATTTTATTGGGTTTTTTTCCATAAAACCAGCTCTTAGTTTTATTTATTAGTTCCACAGTTTCCTTAATTTCAATTTTATTAATTTCTCCTTTGGTTTTCAGCATTTATAATTTGGTATTTAATTTGGGATAGTTAATTTGTTCTTCTAGTTTTTTTTTAGTAGCATGCCTAATTCATTGATCTCTTTCTCTATTTTATTCATGTAAGTATTTAGAAATATAAAACTTACCCTAAGAACTGCTTTCACTGCATCCTACAAGTTTTTGTGTGTTGTCTCATTATTGTCATTCTCTTGAATGAAGTTATTGATTGTTTCTATGATTTGTTGTTTGACACAATCATTTTTTAGGATCAGATTATTTAGTTTCCAATTATTTTTTAGTCTATCTTTCCATGGCCCTTTATTACATATAATTTTTATTGCATCATGATCTGAAAAAAAATGAAGTTAATATTTCTGCCATTCTGCATTGGATTGTGAGGTTTTTATGCCCTATCACATGGTCAATTTTTGTGTGTGTGCCATGTACTGCCAAGAAAAAAATATATTCCTTTCTATTCCCATTCGCTTTTCTCCAGATGTCTGTCATACCTAGCTTTTCTAATATTCTATTCACTTTCTTAACTTCTTTCTTGTTTATTTTGTGGTTAGCTTTATCTAGTTCAGAGAGGGGGAGGCTGAAGTCCTTCACTAGTATAGTTTTGCTGTCTATTTCTTCCTGTAACTCCCCAAACTTCTCTAACAATTTAGATGTCATACCATGTGGTGCATAAATGTTTAGTAATGATATTATTCATTGTCTATGGTGCCTTTTAGCAGGATGTAATTTCCTTCCTTAACTCTTTCAATAAGATCTAGTTTTGCTTTTGCTTTGTCTCTAATCAGGATTGCTACCCTTGCTTTTTTTTTTTTACTTCAGCTTAAGCATAATATAATAATATATTCTGGTCCAGCCTTTTACCTTTACCCTGTGTGTATCCCTCTGTTTCAAATGTGTTTCTTGTAACCAGCATATGGTTATGGTAAGGTTATGGTTTTTAATCCATTCTGCTATCCATTCCCATTTGATGGGAGAGTTAATCCCATTCACTTTCATAGTTATGATTACTATCTGTGTCTCTCTCTCCATCCTATTCCCCCCTGTCCTGTTCATGCTTTTACTTTCTCCTTTTATCCCTTTCCCTCCTCACTGGAATTTTGTTTTTGACTACTGCCTCCCTCAATCAGCCCTCCCTTCTATCAGCCTCCTTCCTTTTCTTTCCCTTTTCCCTTACCACTTCTTTCCTCCCTTCTATTTCCCCTTCTGAATTCTTTCCCCTTTCCCCTCCTACTGTCTACATGGCAAGTTAAATTTCTATACTTAACTTAGTATGTCATTCCCTCCTTGAGCCAAATTCAATGAGAGTAAAATTCAAACAATGCTCATCTCCCTCCCTTCATTCCCTCTACTGTAATATGTCTTTGTGCCTCTTTATGTAATGCAATTTACCCTTTTCTTCTTCCTCCTTTCCTCTTCTCCTATTACAGTTTCTTTTTACTACTTCATTAGTTTTTTTATCATCATATCAAAGTCAACTTAAACCCACCCCCTCTATGTATATCCCTTCTAAATGTCATAACAAAAATACAGTTCTCAAGAGATAAAAGTATCATCTTCCCATGTAGGGATGTAAACAGTTTATCCTTATTGAATAATATGTTTTTCTGCCTTTACTGTTTAGCTTTTTATGCCTCTCTTGAGTCTTATATTTGAAGATCAAATTTTCCATTGAGCTCTGGTCTTTTCATCAGGAAAGTCTGGAAGTCCCCTATTTCATTGAATGTCCATCTCCTCCCCCAAAAGAAAATGCTGAATTTTGCTGGGTAGTTGATCCTCAGTTGTAATTCAAGCTCCTTTGCATTAGGGAATATCATATCCCAAGCCCACTAATCTTTTAATGTAGAAGCTGCAAGGTACTGTATAATCCTGACTGTGGTTCCACGATATTTGAATTTTTTCTTTTTGGCTAATTGAAGGATTTTCTCCTTGACCTGATAATTCTAGAATTTGGCTACAGTATTCCTTGGTGTTTTCAATTTGGGATCTCTTTCAGCAGGTGATCAGTGTATTCTTTTAATAACTATTTTACCCTCTGGTTCTAGGGCTTCAGGGCAGTTTTCCTTGATAATTTCCTGAAACATGCTGTCCAGGCTCTTTTTTTCATCTTGGCTTTCAGGTAGACCAGTAATTCTTAAGTTATCTCTCCTAGATCTATTTTATAGGTCAGTCGTTTTTCCAATTAAGAATTTTACATATTCTATTTTTTCATTATTTTGCTTTTGTTTTACTGATTCTTGATGTCTCATAGAGTCATTCGCTTCCAATTGCCCAATTCTAATTTTTAATGAATTGTTTACTTCAGTTAGCTTTTGTACCTCCTTTTCCAGTTGACCCATTTTACTTTTTAAGGAGTTGTTTTCTTCAGTGTACTTTTTTCCATTTTTTAAAATGAATTATTCAATTTTTCTTCTACCTCCCTTATTTGACTCTTAAAATCCATCTTGAGCTCTTTCAAGAAAGCTTCTTGGGCTTGAGACCAGTTCATATTTCCCTCTGAGATTTCAGAGGTAGGTACATTGAAAATGTTAGCCTCCTCTGAATTTGTGTTTTGATCTTCCCTATCACCAAGTTATTTGTCTATGGTCATTGTTTTTCTATATTGATTCTAGTTCATGTTGTTTGCCTTTTTTGTGGCTTTTATGGTGGATCTCTTCTTCTGGAATACAGAGGTCCCTGTCCCATACTTCTTGTTCTGGGGGCTAGGATCTGGTTACTGGTTTGCTGAGGTGGGGCTTGCTCAGAAGCCTCCCTTCCCATACTGGTCCCCTTCAGCCACAGCAAGAGGGATCTTTCCAGTTAATCCCCCTAGCCTCACGAGCTAAAAGACTGCTGTATCTAGTCTTTCTGCTGACTCTGCTATTTCAGGATTTTTCCTGGGGCAATATTCTCTGGGGTTTTTGAGGTCAATTAGGAAGGGTGAGAGCGACTTACTGTTTACTCCACCATCTTGTCTCCCAGAAGTCGAAATAGGTGACTTTCAAACATTTAGTCTGTGGGCTAATAGCTCCAGGAGCAGCACTGCTACTGCTGCCACCTGTGCCACCACAACAGCTGTTGATAAGTTGCTCCTGCTCCCGAAGCCTGTTCCTGATTTGCTGGTGCAGGGGCTGTATTCCATGCTCTGCAGACCTGCTCTGGACCATGCTTCTCTCTTAGTTTCAACAGAACCCTCCTGCTGACCTTCCAAGTTGTTTCTGGCATCTGTGGGCTGAGAAGACTGGAACCCACCACTGCTGCTGCTGATTGTGTACCCTGAAGCCTGCTCAGGCTTTGCTTAGGCCGGGTCTCCTGTTTCTCCCTTCTTTCATGTTTTCTTAAATGATTTCCACAATGCTTCTCCTCTTTGGTTCCTGGATTTCCTCACGTGAGTATACCTTCTACACTGTATAAATGAATTCACAGTATTACCCCACCATTCCCTTTACCTATCATATTTTTTTGTTGTAGGCAATTGGGGTTAAGTGACTTGCCCAGGGTCACACAGCTAGTAAGTGTCAAGTGCTTGGTCTGAGGTCAGATTTGAACTCAGGTCCTCCTGTCTTCAGGGCCAGTGCTCTATCCACTGGGCCACCTAGCTGCCCCCCCCATTTCTTTTTAAAAGGCATACCAAACCAAAATCATGGTCCAATAATAAGTTTCATCTAAATAAAACTCAATGATACATATTAGGTTTACTTTGACTTTTTATATTATATGCCTCCTTTCATGACTTTAGTCTCCTATAAATTTCTTAGGTGTCTCAGCAAATATTTATTCCTGCTTACTCCTTCTAGTAACAACAACAAAAGATAGCACTTATAGAGGACCTACTCTTGTGCTAAGCATTTTAGAAATATTATCTCATTTTATATCCTCACAACAACTCTGGGAAGTAAGTTCTATTATTATCCCTCTTCTACATTTAATGGAACTGAGGCAGACAGAGATTAAGCAACTTACCCAGGGTTACATATCTAGGAAGTGTCTACAAGTTTGATAGAGAATGGATTTGAACTCAAGTCTTCCTGAATCCATGCCCAGGACCTGTCTACTGCATCATCTAACTGTCTGACAAACAGGAAAGGTCAGTAGACATGTGAGCTGGCAACATTTTCTCTTAAAAAAAACCCTCTTTTATAAATCCTTCTCAGAACCTAAAAGTCACCACAGCAATAAAAAGTCACATTTAAAAAGTATTAGGTGCTGCTATGTAAATGGGTGCCAAAAGATTTTTTGCCTAAACTCTTTGAATCTATAGCTAATGTAGATACAACCTTAGAACAGAATGGTTTGGAACACTTAAACGCGTTTCTCGGTGCTGCCCTCCCAACTCTTCATGGAATAGTTTATTTTTATCCCAAAGTTACATAGAGAATTATTAACACCAGATGTACAATGCTGATTTTAATAAATCAAAAGTCATCTCTGCCAGGAAAGTTTTAGTTGAGTCTGATTCCCAGAATATGACTAATGGGAGATAGAAAGTTCAAAGAAACTGAAACCTTACTTTGTTGAGCTCAGGAGCTTTTCTATATTCAAGTAACCTCAAAGTGACAGTTTGCCATTTGAGGGCTTTGCTTAAAGAAATAGCTCCTGGAAGATGAACTAGTGTCATGAAAAAACAGGAGTAACATTTAATAAGATATGTCAACCTATCCCTTGAGTAGAATGAAAATATAATTCTACAATTGATGCTTTCAGACATTTTTTTTTACTAACAAGCATCATTTTAAGGATTACCTAGAGAAAAACAGAAGGTTGCATATGAGCTATACTCCTTAGAGATGTTAAGATTCTAATTGTCTGGTTACAAGAATAAGAACTCCTATTAATTTAACCCATCTCTATAAATCAAACCTTTTTACAATGCCCTGAAGATACCTTTTGACAACACTGTTTAGTGTTTCAGTCAGAATGCTGGTGCTTTTCTGGAAAAAAAACCTATGGAAACATATTCCTTAAAAATAACATTTAATATTAGAAAATTCTGGCTAGTGCTTCATATTTACCTCCAAAACGTATTAAGGCAGGCAACATGGACTAATGGATAAAGTGCAAGATTTGGAGACAAGAAAATGTGGGTTCAAATCTTATCTCTGATGGTGTAAGACCATTACATTGTTAACCTTATTGTCCTCATTTATAAGTTGTGGATATGACTTGTAGTATCTCCTCAAAGAGCTATTGTAAAGATCTAATGAGGTAATTTATATAAAGCCCTTTGCAAACCTTCAAATAAAATTGCAGATATAGTTTAATAAAACTCAGTTGCAGTCCTCTGTATTGATGTATGTGATATAAGTTGAAATTTGGCATTTGTTTAATTAAAATACTTCTAACCTGAACCACCATAAATTCCATTTTGTCTCTTTCACAATAAAAAACAGTGATATTACAACAGCAGCATGTCTATGACTTCTATCAAAAGAAAGCAATAAATTCAGCATTATTTGGGGACTTTGTTTGCTGTTCTAGGCATATATTTTAAGATGGTCTATTGTACAACTCCAAATTATCTCTATTCAATTTTTTTCTGCCTTTTCCTTTCTTAGTGCGTCTATGATATATGCGTGTGTGTATAGATATATATATAGATGTGTGTATATTTCATATACATTGAATATATATACATATGCATATGTGTGTATATACACACATGTAAATATATGTATATACATATATGTACAAACATATTTGTTATCAGGAGAGGAGGCAGTATGGTTTAACGGAAAGAATACTACACTTGTAGTCAGGTACTTGGCTCTAACATTTGCTAGCTGTTTGACTTCATCTTCAGTTTGCTCGTTCACAAATGAAAGCAATATGTACATTGCCTACCTTCCAGTAGTACCACAAATAGGATAATTTGTATACCTTGAAGCAGGATAGAAATGCAAGTTATTGTGTTTCCCAATTGCTAAGATTTAGTTTATTTAAGGAAATAATGAGTTAGGTTTAGGAATAGAGTTCCTTCCCTGCTTTCTTTCAATTTCAATATTTTTCATTTAATTATATGTAATGTCACTGGAAATACCTATATACTATTATCTTCTCTGGGTCCTGCTGTCATTTTAGGACTTTGTATTTCCAGGAAAATAGAGTAAAGGCTTGTGTTAAATTTATATTTTTAAAAGCCTGAACACAGAACTTGACCTTAAAAGTCACGAAACATGCATTGGCTCTTGTTCAGGTTTGTATTGGCTGGTTTTTCTATTTCCTTTTATTTTATAGCCAATTTCTCTTTTTCTTTCCAATCTGTAATTCTATTGGAGTTCTCTGAGATGAAAATGATTAAGGGTAAAGATTCAAGGACCTAAGTTACTAGCACAGAGCAGCCCCAGGGTGACAATGATTGCAGTTTCTTTCGACAATAAGGTAGGCAGGAAGTTAGAAGTCCTATTATAGGAGTAAAGATTGACAGAATAGGGGATGTCAAGACTAAAGAAGAGAAGACTTAGGTGTGAACTCTATAGAGGATAGTACAGATATTGAACCCATCTAAATCATTCAGTGATAACTAAGCTACAGAAGACATGGTACCAATGTGGTAGACAGAAGCAAGGGCCAAGGTCAATGATGATCAAATTTACTGCATAATAATTGTCACTGCAAATAGGAGGTATCACAGCTCATTGATAAGACTCATAGTGTAGGGGGGAGAAACAAGAGTAAAATAAAAAAACAATCAGCTCAAATCATTTGAAAGTAGTAAAGAAATATTAAGCTGGGGTTGAGAATAATAGCCTAAATTACAGGATCTAATAGCTGTAAGGGGTTTCAGAGATCAGTTGGTTCAAAACAGACCAATAATTCCTTCTACAGCATCATCAGTAAGTGATTTTATACTTTGGAAATTGCTAAATAAATTGTAGAATATTAATATGGTTGCGCAATGGAAAGTAACCTAGGTCTGGAGTAAAAAAAAAAAATAGTAATTGAAATCTAGTTTCAGGCACGAGAAACGTGACCTTGAGCAAGTTACTTAACTTCTATTTGCTTCAACTGTAACTCTCCTCAATTGTAAAATGAGGATATAATTGCTCCTGTTTCCCAGGGTTGTTGTAAGGATCAAAGGAGATAATATTTGCAAAGTGCTTAATACAGTGCCTGGCACATAGTGGGGGCATAATAAGTTCTTATTCTCTCTCTCCCTCCCTATAATGTCAGACTGAGTTAATGTGTTGATTAGTTTTGTTGAACTGGTATTTTTTCCCTCTTTTGGATGGGTAAAGGATATTTTGGGAAATGGTGATGTGAAAATAAAAGATGTCAACATTTCCCAATCTCAAATAAATAATGATGGCAGAAGCATTATTTGTAGAATAATCCTCACAATAACTCTTTGGAGCAAGGGGATAAATATTTGTGTATTCCTGGGAATTTCCTCATATCTGCCACTGGGCTCAAATCTAGGCTTACCTATGTGAATTTGGGCAGAGCCAACTACTCTGAGCTTCAATTTACTCATCTGCAAAATCAGAGAATTGGCATAGATGGCTTTTTCCATCTCTTAATGTGTGATGCTAAGAAATACTATTCTGGAGCCAGGGGAGAGGAAAGAATAAAGTTTTTTGGGTTTTTTTTCCCCTGTTGTATCAACGACAGAACAAGTCGAATTTTACAATGCTATCTATGGTCTGTAAGTGAGTGTGAGTTTGGAATAAATTTCAAGAAAATGACAAGCTACAAATTTACTGAAGCTAAGTGTTATTCACATCATAGCACAGCACATGGGTCAGAATGGTCATTTGCACTGTGTTTAAAAATTAGATAAATGCTTAAACTGTCCAGAACAAGCCATGAAAATGAAGATTTCTCTGGGGCCCAGACCTTGTGGTGGAGATACATACGATAAGGTGAAAGAAAATCCCCTAAAGAAAGGTTATGCTGAAGTGATAAATGTTGAAGTCAAAAAGTATGAAATTAAATGAAATCCTCAACTTCAAAACACAGACCATCCTCTATTACAAGGAGCATTTGCTATTTTGTCCAAGACTGACAGACAGCTCACAAGGGATGAGTTTTAGGAGCACATTTTCTATTCCTTTGAGCAACTTTAATCTCACCATGAATTTCCAATCCTTTCACAACTGTCAAGTCCTAGAATTTATTCTTTCCCATAAATTGTAGACCCTTGTGTATTTCTGACTTTGGATTTTTCCTTCTTTGATGGATAATCAGTCATTTGTCTCAAGAGAACCTGATTTACTATTATTTATAGTATATCTGGGAAAATGGTAAGCACTAAGACATCATCATTTTTTATTTATTGATTGAGAATTTATATCCCCCGTTTTCCAAAGGTTGTTGAGGCAACTTATAAAATTAAGACAAACATAAAATAGACAAAGCAAGGTTATAAAGAGAACAGTCTGTCTGAAAGAAGAGGCAATGGATGGTTACCAGACATCTAGCATGGGGTAATTACTCTATTTGGATGTTGAATTTGGATGTTTTTTTTCCAGCTAATACAAAAGGGAAGCATGTCGCATGGTATTGGTTTCATTGATTGACCAAGAAAAGCAGGCAGGGTCATTTCCTAAAACAATCTCTCTCTCCCCATACCCCCAGAAGTTAAACTCAAGGATCAGTTTCTTATATTGGTGCTTATATAAGGGACATTGAATAAGAGGTGGCTTTACCACCTAAAGTTTTGTAAAGGTCGGAGAAACTCTGTTTATAAGTATGATTCTTGTGTAAAGTGTAATGGGCACAGCATTGAACCTCAACTCTCTCCAGAATTCTCCTCTATTTTTTAAAAAATAATATGACCTTTATTATTCAGGTCATGCATCCAGTTTGAACTTATTTTAGTATACAGTGTAAAGTGTTTGTCAAAATCTAATTTCTGTTAAACTGCTTTCCAGTTTTTCCAATACCTCTTGTCAAATAGAGAATTCTTTTCCAAGTAATTTTTGTTCTCATATTTCTCAAGTTATTGAGCTCAATTTCTTCTGATTTATGTTTATCTAGTTTATTCCACCAGTTTACTTTTCTAATTTTTAAAATAGTAACAAATTTTGAGGTGATTACTGCTCTTTAGTGCAATTGAAGTGCTTTTCCCCCTTTAATATTACTTTTCACTCTTTATTTCCCTTAAAATTCTAGATCCTTTAGTCCTCTGAATTAATTTTGTTATTATTTTGTCTGGCTCTATAAAGTAATATCCTTTTGGCAGTTTAAATGGTAGTGTTAAATATGTAAATTAATTTAGGTAGTGTCATAATGTTTATTATATTGGGGCATCCTAGCCATGAGAAGTAATTAATATTCCTATAGTTATTTATTTTTATTTTTAATTTATTTATTTATTTATTTTAGGCAATTGGGGTTAAGTGACTTGCCCAGGGTCACACAGCTAGTAAATGTCAAGTGTTTGATCTGAGGCCAAATTTGAACTCAGGTACTCCTGACTTCAGGGCTGGTGCTCTATCCACTGCGCCATCTAGCTGCCCCTCCTATAGTTATTACTGTCATTCTTTGTTCAAGAAATATTTTGCAGACATATCTATATAGATCGCAAATGTGCCTTGGAAGTTTGATACCCAGATGTTTTGTTAAAATGGGATTTTTCTTTTTATTATTTTCTCCTAAGTGTGACTATTATATAGAAATGCTATTGATTTGTGGGCTTATTTTTGTAACCTACAACTCTAATGAAGTCATTAATTGTACCAATTATTGTTGATTTTCTGGGATTTTCCAAGTAAATCAGCAGCAGAAGCTAAGAAAGATAGATTTGTCTCCTTATTCTGTAGTTGTCCATTACATGTCTATAGTTTCTTTCTTTTGTTATTGCTATTGCTAGCATTTGTAGAACTATGTCAAATAGCATTGGGTGTCTTTGATTTATTTCTGTATTTAGGGTTAGGGTTACAATAAATTAATTATGGTAAGCTATAGCAATTGATATTAATTATATACAAATATATAGTTTATATTATATATTACATTTATCATATATTTTATTCTATTTATATCATATATTTATACATGGTTATATTATAGATAGCATGTAAAATGTATAATATATAATTATATTATAATTAATCAATATTAAAATATTGAAGAGGTAGTTTTGGGGAATAAGGAAGATATGAACTAATTGAGTAAAATGAACAGAAACAAAATAATGTGTGACGTAAGAACAACAATACTGTTAAATGAACAACTTTGAAAGCCTAAAGAATTCTGATCAGCTCAATAAGTAACTATGATTAATGAGGACTGATGATAAAGAATGCTATCACCTCCTGACAGAGTGGTGAGAGACAACTGCAGAATTAGATGCTTATTTTCTGATTTCATCAATATAGGAATTTATTTTGCTTGGCTATATGAGGTGCTTTATTATTAATTTTTTTTTTCTAGGGAGTGGGGCCAAGTGGATAAGAGACAAAATAAATGCTTGGTCATTGAAAAAAGAAAACAAATTTTCTAGTGTATCCTATATATTGTGATGGTGTGCTTACTGTGTGGAAAGCACTCTGCTAAGTACCAAGGAGTCAAAGTAAAAACATAAATAAATAACAGTGTGTCTATCCTCAATGAACTCACATTCTAATGAGGGTAAAAAACATCCAAATAGCTATGTACATACAAAAGTATATACAAGACAAATTAGAGCTAATTTCAGAAGGAAGACTGTGGGAGCAGACAGGAAAGGCCCTTTTTTAGAAGGTAGGATTTGAGATGAGTCTTGAAGGAAATCAAGGGAGTCAAGAGGAAGAGGGATGAAGGGGGAGAATTTAAGGTCTCTGGGACAGTCAGCGAAAAGGCACAGTTTGCAAGAAATATCAAAAAGTCAAGTGTTACTAGACCATAGAGTCAATGATGGGAAGTAAGGTTTAAGGCTGAAATGGTAGAAGGGAACCAGATTATGTTTTAAAAGGTAAATAGAGAATTTAATGTTTTATCATGAAGATAATAAACAGAGAGGAATTAGAGAAGAGAAAGTCAGACCCGCACCTTAGAAAAGGCAACCATGTGGTGCAGTGGATAGACCCCAGGCCTAGAGTCAGGAAGACTTGAGTTCAGATATGGCTCCATACACTTATTGGTATGACCTTGGGCAAGTCACTTTATAGAGATCAATCTAGCATCTGAGTGATATATGTATGTATATGTATGGATGTGTGTGTATATATATGTAGATGTATATTTATGTATATATATATGCATATATGTATAATATATAATATTATTTTCCTATCAAAAGAGTTCCTTCTGTGATTTGTATAGTTTTTAATAAAAACAATGTACTTTATCAAAAAGGTTTTGCTTTCCTGAATCTATTAATCATGTGGTTTTAGATATCTGTTTTTAGTATGATTGTGTTCATTGTTTTCATAATGTTGAGCTATCTTTGCATTACTGGCATAAATGCAATTTTTTCACAGTGAATTGCTATAGTCTATATTGCTGTTGTCTTCTCACAAAGATTTTACTTACAGTTTTTACAATGGTACTTATTAATAATATTGATGTATACTTTCCCTTAATTATCTCATCAATTCTTAAAGGTACAACTATATTCTTTATGATCTCTCAATAATAATCTCTCAAACCCCGGTCTAAATCACCAACTTCTGTTTTGGACATATATCAAATGGGATGTCCTCAGAACTCAACATGTCCAAAACAGAAGTCATTATTTCCCCTTCCTCATACCTCAATCCCTGCCCTCTCCCCAGTTCCCTTATTTTTGTCAAGGGCACTGCCATCCTTCCAGTCACCCAGGCTCCCAAACTCAGTAGCATCCTTGATTCCTCACTCAAACTCACCTCTTATATCCGACACATTGCCAAATCTTGGCATTTTTATCTTCACAACGTCTTTCATTTGCATTCCTTTCTCTCCATTCACAATGCCATGACTCATTCAGGACTTCATTACTTCTCATCTAGACAATTATAATAGCCTACTAGTCTCTCTAGACTCTCTAATTCATCCTCCATCAAGGTAATATTTTTCTTTCCTAATACACAATTCTGACCATGTCGTCTCCCTGCTTAAAGACTTCCCAGTGTGTATTACCTCCCTTGACCAAATATTAACTCCTTTTTTGACGCTCAAAAACCTTCACAAACTGGCCCTTCTTAATTTTCCAATCTTTCTTAAACTTTACTCTTTTCCGCACACTCTGTATTAAAGCCTATTTGCAATTCCTTGAACATAACACACCAACTTCTATCTCTAGGCTTTTGTACTACCTGTCATCCAGGCCTCAATATTCTACCCCCTCAATTCCACTTCTTAATTTCTCAGACTTTCCATAAAATTCAAATCTTATGTACTCCAGAGGGTTCCCTGCTCTCCCAGCTACTACCAATGCCCTTCCTTCTTATTGTGTCTTCCATCATTTTATTTAAATGTTAGAATGTAATCTATTAGAATGTAAGCACCTTGAGGGCATTAACTTCGTTTTTGCCTTTCTTTGTGACAAGGGCCTAGCACAGGGCCTGAAACACAGTAAACACTTGACATATGCTTGTTATTGACTTCCCTGGTTTAGTTAGTCAATATTTGTCTAATCAAAGGAGTATAAGAGCAGAGGGGGTGTGTTTCCCTCAAATTAAAGGAACCATAGACAATGAACCAATATGGATACTGTATATATATATATATACGTATATATATATATATACGTTATATATATATATACGTATATATATATATATATACGCTTTATATATATATATACGTATATATATATATGTATATATATATATACATATATATATACATACATATATATATACACACACACACACACACACACATATATATATATATATATATATATGCGCATCAATGGCATAGCATCTAATTACACAAAGGGAAAGTTTGTCGTTTCCTTATTTATTTCTCTTGATAGTGTGCATTTTGGAGTTTTCTTTGCCTAAGAGCATGATTGTATCTCTTGTTTCTTTTAAAAATTCACCTGAAGCACAGTAAATTTCATTCTAACTTCTCATTGGATTGTGTTTGATTTTATCTTTTTATATATATTTCTTGTATGCAATACATCATTGGATTTTTTGTTACCACTGTCACATTCTCTTACTTGGTTTGTTTAATCTCTTCACATTTAAAGTTATCTTTCTTAGGCTTGTGTTTTCCTCTAGCTGCATATTTATTTACTGCAGTCCTTCATCCAGAGCTATTTCACAGCTCTCACTTTTGTAGACTAGGTCTCTGGGGGGATATCTATTTCTCCCCTCAGGATTCTACTAATAAATATCATTTATTCTGCTCCCAGTAATTAACCATTTAATTGAGGGCATTCGCTAAGGTAGCACATTAAGAAGAGTTTGTAAAAAATGTTCCCTCCAAAGATCTAAGAAACAATCTCCCACAAGTACATTCAAAATCCAGGGCTAAATGA
Organism: Phascolarctos cinereus; assembly: GCF_003287225.1. Taxonomy (NCBI): domain Eukaryota; kingdom Metazoa; phylum Chordata; class Mammalia; order Diprotodontia; family Phascolarctidae; genus Phascolarctos; species Phascolarctos cinereus. The sequence continues at coordinate 241,995,790 of NW_027555847.1, forward strand.
GCTACAGCTTATAGAAAACATGTGGCAAAGGAGTAACATAGTTCACGATTAAATATAACTCCCTTTTTCCCTTCCTCCTTCATTAAATTCTTTTGAGATTTTTTTTCTCAATTCTGGGAGACAGTGGATAGAAAATTTTGTCAGCCCATTTTCTGCCCTCTGGTGAAGGCAAAGGGGTCTTCCTGAACAAAGTATTTTTAAAATGTTCATCTGCTGAATGGCTTGCTGTTTTTCTATATAGGCCCAAGTGGCATGATTGACTCTCTCAGCAAATTACAAAATCTTTCCTGTGTGATGTCCATTGATTTCATCCAAGGGCCAGAGCTTCATAAGCTTCACAAATTGATGAAAAACTTATCCACACATTGTGGTGGGGTTGTAGAAAAATTCCTCCGAAATCTACGTTCCATTTCATGTACTGGGACTTGTGTGATTACCTTAATTTAAGATCATGGATTAACTCCCATTAAAATATCTCCTCACGTTTGTCACTTAAAGACAAAAGCTAAGAGGTCAGTTTTTGTTTGCCATTGAATACTATATTAATGTGCCCATATGATGACTTAATCAATTTAGCAACTTTTTTTTTTTTAGGCAATTGGGGTTAAGTGACTTGCCCAGGGTCACACAGCTAGTAAGTGTCAAGTGTTTGGTCTTGTTGTGGTATAAGAGGTTGAGAGGCTGTAACCCCTCAAAGATTGAATTACATGATGGGGTCATCTGGAATGAATTCACAGACTCAAGCATTCTTTGAGTCAATGTGGCAAAGTTTATTGTTATGCTTTTCAGCGGGCAAGGATTTTTAAGGATTCCTGCAACCTTAGAGAGGTACAGTTAAAGTTTATATAGGATAAAATACAATAAAACATGCGCTAAATATGCTAACTATGGGATTCAGGGTGGGATTAGGGAGTGGTTAAGGAGTGGTCAGTTCTTAAAAGAACATGCACTTCTTGTACCTACTGTGCAGGTGTTTTACCCAGAGTTCACTAGGAAAAGCCCACAAGGGGGGCCACATGAAGGTGTGGTTTTAGGCCTGCTAGGTCACTAGGTTAACTAGAGTTCAGGGTAACTGAGAGTTGTCCAGTCTGCAACCAATCAATGTTTTGTTTGACAAGATAGATGTAGGGAGTACACATATGTCTTAAGTCTAGAATACAGTTAATGAGGAGCCCAGGATATAGATAATGAGGTAGGGTGGTAGGATAGTATAGTAGTAGGTAAGAATGTCTTTATGACCCAGTGCAAAGCCAGTTTAAGCTAATATATCCTTCAGGTACTGTTTGGAACTGCACCAGGGAAAGAAATAACGATCTTGCTGGGACCCACTCATGAGTAATTGCTAAGCACAGCGTCCTTGGGCTGGAGAGAAACTGTCAGGGATAGTATTTCTGAGGCTAGGGAGAAATTGGGGTCCAAGTACAAGCACCCAAACATGCGCACCCAAATATAAGCATCCAAGCACCCCATCAGTCTGAGGCAGTATTTGAACTCAGGTCCTCCTGACTCCAGGGCTGGTGCTTTATCCACTGTGCCACCTACCTGCCCCCTATTTAGCAACATTTAATCATCTTCATTATATTCTTTTTAAAGAATAAAGAACAAAGAAACAGAGGGCAAAGAGATAAAAAAAAAACCTGAATATAAAAATTTCCTATAGATTTTTAAATTATGAACACTTTAAAATTATATTGGGTTGCTTTCTTACAGAATGAATGGTATATCTTTTTCAAGGGAATAGAGAAAAGAAATAATTGTCTAATGAGACTTTTTAGCTACACTTATGATGTCATTTGGTCAAAAGATACCTATTTACAAAAGTGGTAGCATCATCTTAAATCACAAAGGTCTCTTAATACTATGTAGCAGCCCACTTTTTAATCATTAGTTGACCTGCCATATAGGTAGCCTGCAGTGACCATCCCAGTTGAAATTTAGATATCAATTTTCTTCTTTAGAAAGGTGCTTGTTCTTTTGTCATGTAACCATAGTGTGTCATTCTATTGTCTAGTACAGCTTTAACCAGAATTCAAACAAACCATCAAAAGCAAGAAATTTTGTGTGCATACAAAGCTACTTCATCTAGAAAGGTGCTATTAAGTCCTACATCAGTTTTCTATGTGTAAAATAGCAAACTGGGATGAATGAGTACAATTTGTCCTTATTGTTCTCCAACTAAACAATCATCAGGGAGCCATTTTAGATCTGCTTTTACAATAAAATTGTTAGACAGATTGTATGAAATTCAAATTCCTAGAAATTTCACATGTGAACAAATAAAAAACATAAAAATTTTCATTCTGTAAGATTATGCCATTTGTACAACCATCTAATATTAGTACACAAACAGCTCATTTGTTTGACAAAATCACAACTTTCCCAAATAATTATGAAATATTACCATATATGACAATTAAAATTAAACTTGACAAGAAATTAATGATTATAACATATTATTCCAGAGTTTTATTGTGCCCCTCCATACACATGGTACCAAGTACTGGAATATAAGAATCCATCACTACTGTGGGAAAAAAATATAATGATAATAAAAGCAAAAAAAAAATCCTCAAAGGAAAAACAAAAAAGAGCGGATAAAGAACATACAGAAGATGGACTAAAAACATGCACAGAAGGGCCAAGCCAGACTACATTTGAAAAATTAATTTTGTTGAGGATAGTAGAATTCTAAGATTGGAGGGAATCTGGAAACAATTATAGAGCTATCTCTACCAATAAAGATAATGTTTTTCAATAGCACATTTATTTATCCAAAACCTCTCATTTATTTAATGACTAATAGTTTCCTTTCTTTTGACAAAATGTAATTTTCCTACATTGGGGCCAAAATGCTTATAAGTAGGAGAGCATATGTCAGTCTTCTGAACTAGGTAGTATATAATTTCCTCCAGATTTTTATAGAGTCTTAGTGTGACTCCATTGAAAGATAACCTGGACCTTTTGTTCACAGAAATTTTTGAAATACTTTTACATGCTAATATGCTAAAAAACTCTCCCAAATAAGTAATATCCTTTACAATACGTTCATCTCTAGACAATGTGTGATGATTATACTGAAAGGAGCCATAGGACAAGCAATTAGGAGCAGCTGGGGCAGAAGGGGAAAGGAACAAGCATTTATTAAGCACCTACTATGCCCCAGGTGGGGCAGCCAGGTGACACAGATGGATAGAGTGCTGGGCCTGGAGTCTGGAAGTCATCCTGAGTTCAAATGTGACCTCCAATACTTACTAGTTATATGAATTTGAGCAAGTCACTTAACACTGTTTACCTAGTTTCTCATCTGTAAAATGAACTGAAGAAGGAAATGGCAAACCACTTCAGCATCTTTTTACCTCAAATGGGGTCATGAAGAGTTAGATATGACTGAAAATGATTCAATAATAACATGTGCTAGGCACTGTTAAGTACTTTACAAATATATTATTTGACCCTTACAACCACTCTATAGTATAGTTAGCATTATTATCCCTATATCAGAGTTGAGGAAACTGAGGCCAACAAAAGTTTAAGTGACTTGGTCAGGGCGACACGATTAGTCTGAGGCCAAATTTCAGCTCATATCTTCCTGACTCTAGGTCCAGTGCTCTAACTATGCCATTTAGCTGCATAGCCCTGGCAGCACAGGGCAGGCATAGAATACTGTTCTGAGAGAGAGAGAGAGAGCGAGAGAGAGAGAGAGAGAGAGAGAGAGAGAGAGAGAGAGAGAGAGAGAGAGAGAGACCTAAGTTTGAATTCTGCCTAGACACCTTAGCTATACATCCTTGGGAAAGTCACTTAATCTCCATGTCTCAGTTTCCTAATTCATAAAATAGGGATAATAATTGGCTGTTGCCTTTGTTCCTGAAGAGAACCAAAATGACATCACTATGTTGGGATTAAAGTACAGTGTGTCAAACTGTGATTAATCAGACCAATACAAGCTCAGAAGATTCTATCATAGGTCAGGCATAAATAGTCCATACAAACATTTAGAGTGGAGATGTCTCTACATTTGTACATTTCACTTTTCTTTTGAGCTATTGCTCAATTGTACCTGGGGATAATAATAGCATTTACCTCACAGAGCTGTTATGAGGATCACATGAGATAAACTATACAAAGCCCTTTGCAGATTTTAAAGTACTTTATAAATGCTAGGAAACTAACTAGCTGTAGTAGTAGTAGTACTAGTAGTAGTAGTAGTACTAGTAGTAGTAGTGGTAATAGTAGTAGTAGTAGCAGTATGTCAAGATCTTTGAAAAAAAAGTCTCTCAGAACTGAGCAGTGCTCAGAAAATAATAGGGGAACCATACACTTGCTGTTTTTTCTTGTTAAACTATAGAATGAGACAATTAACTCAGATTGTTCATTTTGGGGGATAATTAGCAGCTACAGTGGCAAAGGTCAACATTCAGAAATATTTTCCCAACATGCTCTTCACATTTAAACAGATTTAAATCACCTCCTTTAAAGTTTCTAATAAAAGCCAAAAACTAAAAAGATAGAATGCGTGAATCAGTAATGACTGAGCTTTAACTAATTTCTTTCAATTCCTTTGCATAACCAAGGCCAAAATCAATATTTCTTCCTTCAAAATACCTTCTTCTCAATTTCTACAACCAAAGCTTCAATGCAGACCTTGACCATCTGACACTAAAATAATTGTAGTCTTCTCCTGTCCAGATTTTGCCAGGGATGCCAAATCTATATTCACCAACTGATCTTCACCCTTCTTTAAGACTTTAGGAGAGATTTCCATATCTTTGCTGATGTCACTGTTTGTTTGTTTCCAGAGTCCTTCAACTAAGGTGATATAGTCCACAAGATCCCATGTCCGACTCTATGCCATCCCACTCCCATTTTTCTCATCTCAAACTCATTAAAGGTCTTTTCCTTCATTTGCCTGCATTTATCTCAGAACTTTATCTCTGTTTTCTCCAAGATAAAATAAAATATCCTAAGAATAGAATTTGAAAACATTTTCCCTCAACTTTCCCTTTATTTGCCTTTGCCCAGATTCCCAAATGCTTTCACCATTTCCTTTAAGGAATCATAGATTGTTAGAACTAAAATAAGGTTCAGGATTCTGAAAGATAGACCAAACATAGAGACAGTCTTATCTGGGCCTACCCTACTTATTCAACCTAATTTCCATCAGTTTGTCAGTACAACCCCTTCATTTCAACCAAGTCAATCTTCTTTATAATACATGAATCTATTATGTTAAATGAACCCCATGTACTCACTTGGAATGCCCTCTCTTCACCCTTCAGTGTATCTAAATACTTC